>NW_027277864.1:0-370325 GCF_030028105.1 Mobula birostris
CATGCCTCAGTTCATCAAGACAAAAAAGTTACTTTCTCAGTAATACTATGCTCTGACATTAAGGTAGTATACAACTCAATTTTACACCAAAGTACTTACTGCTAACTAATGGAAACACCTTAGGTTAACTTTCCACATGATTATGAGTAGTTTGAAAGTTGTTTCATGGCTGTACACATCAACACAAAAAAGTTGTTATCTCAGTGCATGCAATGCTTAGACAATACAAATAGTATACATTTCAATTTTACACCAAAGTACTTACTGCAAACCTAATGGAAACAACTCAGATTAACTTCCCACATGATTCTGAGATGTCTGAAAGTTGTTTCATACCTGTGCACATCAAGACAAAAAAGTTGTTTTCTCAGTGCATGCAATGCTTTTACAAAACATATAGTATACATTTCAATTTTACACCAAAGTACTTACTGCTAACTAATGGAAACACCTTAGGTTAACTTCCCACATGATTATGAGTGGTTTGAAAGTTGTTTCATGGCTGTACACATCAACACAAAAAAGTTCTTATCTCAGTGCATGCAATGCTTAGACAATACAAATAGTATACATTTCAATTTTACACCAAAGCACTTACTGCAAACCTAATGGAAACACTTTAGGTTAACTTCCCACATGATTCTGAGATGTCTGAAAGTTGTTTCATGCCTGTGCACATAAAGACAAAAAAGTTGATTTCACAGTGAATAGAATGCTTTGACATAAAAGTAGTATACATTTCCAATTGTACTCAAAAGTCCTGACTGCAAACGTAAAGCAAACACATTTGGTTAACTTCCCAGATGAGTATGACTAGGTTTAAAGTTGTTTCATGCCTCAGTTCATCAAGACAAAAAAGTTACTTTCTCAGTACTTCTATGCTCTGACATTAAGGTAGTACACATCTGAATTGTACACCAAAGTACTTACTGCAATCTAATGGAAACACCTTAGGTTAACTTCCCACATGATTATGAGTATTTGAAAGTTGTTTCATACCTGTGCACATCAAGACAAAAAAGTTGTTTTCTCAGTGGATGCAATGCTTTTTCAATACAAATAGTATACATTTCAATTTTACACCAAAGCACTTACTGAAAACCAAATGGAAACACCTTAGGTTAACTTCCCACATGATTCTGAGATGTCTGAAAGTTGCTTCATACCTGTACACATAAAGACAAGAAAGTTGATTTTACAGTGAATAGAATGCTTTGACATAAAAGTAGTATACATTTCAATTTTACAACAAAATACTTACTGCAAACCTAATGGAAAAACCTTAGGTTAACTTTCCACATGATTATGAGTAGTTTGAAAGTTGTTTCATGGCTGTACACATCAACACAAAAAAGTTGTTATCTCAGTGCATGCAATGCTTAGACAAGACAAATAGTATACATTTCAATTTACACCAAAGCACTTACTGCAATCCTAATGGAAACAACTCAGATTAACTTCCCACATGATTCTGAGATGTCTGAAAGTTGTTTCATACCTGTGCACATCAAGACAAAAAAGTTCTTTTCTCAGTCCGCACAACGCTTTGACAAAAGAATGAGTATACATTTCTATTCTACTCAAAAATACTGACTGCATCCTTAAAGGAAACAGCTTAGATGAAGTTCCCACATCATTCTGACTTGTTTGGAAGTAGTTTCATCCTTCTGCTCATTAAGAGAAAAAAGTTGTCATCTCAGTGCACACAATGCTCTGACTTCAAAGTAATGTACATTTCAATTTTACTCAAAAGTACTGACTGCAAAGCTAATAGAAACAGCTTTGGTTTACTTCTCACATGATTCTGAGTTGTTTGAAAGTTGTTTCATGCTTCTGCTCCTCAAGACAAAAAAGCTGTTTTCTCAGAGCATACAATGCTCTGACATTACAGCAGTATACATTTGAATTTTACTCAAATCTACTGAAAGCAAACCTGATGGAAACACATTGGGTTACTTCCCACATGATTCTGAGTAGCTTGAAAGTAGTTTCATGCCTCTGCTCATCAAGACAAATAATTTTTTTTCTCAGTCCGCACAACGTTTTGACCAAAGAATGAGTATACATTTCTGTTATACTCAAAAATATTGACTGCATACTCAATGGAAACAGCTTAGATGAAGTTCCCACATGATTCTGACTTGTTTGGAAGTAGTTTCATGCTTCTGCTCATTAAGAGAAAAAAGTTGTCCTCTCAGTGCACACAATGCTCTGACTTCTAAGTAATGTACATTTGAATTTTACTCAAATCTACTGAATGCAAACCTGATGGAAACACATTGGGTTTACTTCCCACATGTTTCTGAGTAGCTTGAAAGTAGTTTCATGCCTCTGCTCATCAAGACAAAAAAGTTGTTTTCTCAGTCCACACAACGCTTTGACCAAAGAATGAGTACACATTTCTATTATACTCAAAAATACTGACTGCATATTCAATGGAAACGGCTTAGATGAAGTTCCCACATGATTCTGACTTGTTTGGAAGTAGTTTCATGCTTCTGCTCATTAAGAGAAAAAAGTTGTCATCTCAGTGCCCACAATGCTCTGACTTCAAAGTAATCTACATTTCAATTTTACTCAAAAGTACTGACTGCAAAGCTAATAGAAACTGCTTTGGTTTACTTCTCACATGATTCTGAGTTGTTTGAAAGTTGTTTCATGCTTCTGCTCCTCAAGACAAAAAAGCTGTTTTCTCAGAGCATACAAAGCTCTGACATTACAGCAGTATACATTTGAATTTTACTCAAATCTACTGAATGCAAACCTAATGGAAACACTTTGCGTTTACTTCCCACATGAATCTGAGTAGCTTGAAAGTAGTTTCATGCCTCTGCTCATCAAGACAAAAAATTTCATTTCTCAGTCCGCACAACGTTTTGACCAAAGAATGAGTATGCATTTCTGTTATACTCAAAAATACTGACTGCATACTCAATGGAAACAGCTTAGATGAAGTTCCCACATGATTCTGACTTGTTTGGAAGTAGTTTCATCCTTCTGCTCATTAAGAGAAAAAAGTTGTCATCTCAGTGCACACAATGCTCTGTCTTCAAAGTAATGTACATTTCAATTTTACTCAAAAGTACTGACTGCAAAGCTAATAGAAACAGCTTTGGTTTACTTCTCACATGATTCTGAGTTGTTTGAAAGTTGTTTCATGCTTCTGCTCCTCAAGACAAAAAAGCTGTTTTCTCAGAGCATACAATGCTCTGACATTACAGCAGTATACATTTGAATTTTACTCAAATCTACTGAATGCAAACCTGATGGAAACACATTGGGTTACTTCCCACATGATTCTGAGTAGCTTGAAAGTAGTTTCATGCCTCTGCTCATCAAGACAAATAATTTTTTTTCTCAGTCCGCACAACTTTTTGACCAAAGAATGAGTATACATTTCTGTTATACTCAAAAATACTGACTGCATACTCAATGGAAACAGCTTAGATGAAGTTCCCACATGATTCTGACTTGTTTAGAAGTAGTTTCATGCTTCTGCTCATTAAGAGAAAAACGTTGTCATCTCAGTGCCCACAATGCTCTGACTTCAAGGTAATGTACATTTTAATTTTACTCAAAAGTACTGACTGCAAAGCTAATGGAAACACCTTTGGTTTACTTCTCACAGGATTCTGAGTTGTTTGAAAGTTGTTTCATGCTTCTGCTCCTCAAGACAAAAAAGATGTTTTCTCAGAGCATACAATGCTCTGACATGTCAGCAGTCTACATTTGAATTTTACTCAAATCTACTGAATGCAAACCTGATGGAAACACATTGGGTTTACTTCCCAGATGACTCTCAGTAGCTTGAAAGTAGATTCATGCCTCTGCTCATCAACACAAAAAAGTTCTTTTCTCAGTCCGCACAAAGTTTTGACCAAAGAATGAGTATACATTTCTGTTATACTCAAAAATACTGACTGCATACTCAATGGAAACAGCTTAGATGTAGTTCCCACATGATTCTGACTTGTTTGGAAGTAGTTTCATGCTTCTGCTCATTAAGAGAAAAAAGTTGTTATCTCAGTGCACACAATGCTCTGACTTCAAAGTAATGTACAGTTCAATTTTCCTCAGAAGTACTGACTGCAAAGCTAATGGAAACACCTTTGGTTTACTTCTCACATCATTCTGAGTTGTTTGAAAGTTGTTTCATGCTTCTGCTCCTCAAGACAAAAAAGCTGTTTTCTCGGAGCATACAATGCTCTGACATTACAGCAGTATACATTTGAATTTTACTCAAATCTACTGAATGCAAAACTGATGGAAACACATTGGGTTTACTTCCCACATGTTTCTGAGTAGCTTGAAAGTAGTTGCATGCCTCTGCTCATCAAGACAAAAAAGTTGTTTTCTCAGTCCACCCAACGCTTTGACCAAAGAATGAGTATACATTTCTATTATACTCAAAAATACTGACTGCATACTGAAGGGAAACAGCTTAGATGAAGTTCCCACATGATTCTGACTTGTTTGGAAGTAGTTTCATGCTTCTGCTCATTAAGAGAAAAAAGTTGTCATCTCAGTGCACACAATGCTCTGACTTCAAAGTAATGTACATTTCAATTTTACTCAAAAGTACTGACTGCAAAGCAAATGGAAACACCTTTGGTTTACTTCTCACATGATTCTGAGATGTCTGAAAGTTGTTTCATGCTTCTGCTCCTCAAGACAAAAAAGCTGTTTTCTCAGAGCATACAATGCTCTGACATTACAGCAGTATACATTTGAATTTTACTCAAATCTACTGAATGCAAACCTGATGGAAACACATTGGGTTTACTTCCCACATGTTTCTGTGTAGCTTGAAAGTAGTTTCATGCCTCTGCTCATCAAGACAAAAAAGTTCTTTTCTCAGTCCACACAACGCTTTGACCAAAGAATGAGTATACATTTCTATTATTCTCAAAAATACTGACTGCATACTCAATGGAAACAGCTTAGATGAAGTTCCCACATGATTCTGACTTGTTTGGAAGTAGTTTCATGCTTCTGCTCATTAAGAGAAAAAAGTTGTCCTCTCAGTGCACACAATGCTCTGACTTCTAAGTAATGTACATTTGAATTTTACTCAAATCTACTGAATGCAAACCTGATGGAAACACATTGGGTTTACTTCCCACATGTTTCTGAGTAGCTTGAGAGTAGTTTCATGCCTCTGCTCATCAAGACAAAAAAGTTCTTTACACAGTCCACACAACGCTTTGACCAAAGAATGAGTATACATTTCTATTATTCTCAAAAATACTGACTGCATACTCAATGGAATCAGCTTAGATGAAGTTCCCACATGATTCTGACTTGTTTGGAAGTAGTTTCATGCTTCTGCTCTTTATGAGAAAAAAGTTGTCATCTCAGTGCACACAATGCTCTGACTTCAAAGTAATGTACATTTCAATTTTACTGAAAAGTACTGACTGCAAAGCAAATGGAAACACCTTTGGTTTACTTCTCACATGATTCTGAGATGTTTGAACGTTGTTTCATGCTTCTGCTCCTCAAGACAAAAAAGCTGTTTTCTCAGAGCATACAATGCTCTGACATTACAGCAGTATACATTTGAATTTTACTCAAATCTACTGAATGCAGACCTGATGGAAACACATTGGGTTGACTTCTCACATGTTTCTGAGTAGCTTGAAAGTAGTTTCATGCCTCTGCTCATCAAGACAAAATAGTTCTTTTCTCAGTCCACACAACGCTTTGACCAAAGAATGAGTATACATTTCTATTATTCTCAAAAATACTGACTGCATACTCAATGGAAACAGCTTAGATGAAGTTCCCACATGATTCTGACTTGTTTGGAAGTAGTTTCAAGCTTCTGCTCATTAAGAGAAAAAAGTTCTCATCTCAGTGCACACAATGCTCTGACTTCAAAGTAATGTACATTTCAATTTTACTCAAAACTACTGACTGGAAAGGTAATGGAAACACCTTTGCTTTACTTCTCACATGATTCTGAGTTATTTGAAAGTTGTTTTATGCTTCTGCTCCTCAAGACAAAAAAGCTGTTTTCTCAGAGCATACAATGCTCTGACATTACAGCAGTATACATTTGAATTTTACTCAAATCTACTGAATGCAAACCTGATGGAAACACATTGGGTTTACTTCCCACATGATTCTGAGTAGCTTGAAAGTAGTTTCATGCCTCTGCTCATCAAGACAAAGAAGTTCTTTTCTCAGTCCACACAATGTTTGACCAAAGAATGAGTATACATTTCTATTATACTCAAAAATACTGACTGCATACTCAATGGAAACATCATAGATGAAATTCCCACATGATTCTGACTTGTTTGGAAGTAGTTTCATGCTTCTGCTCATTAAGAGAAAAAAGTTGTCATCTCAGTGCACACAATGCTCTGACTTCAAAGTAATGTACATTTCAATTTTACTCAAAAGTACTGACTGCAAAGCAAATGGAAACACCTTTGTTTTACTTATCACATGGTTCTGAGATGTTTGAACGTTGTTTCATGCTTCTGCTCCTCAAGACAAAAAAGCTGTTTTCTCAGAGCATACAATGCTCTGACATTGCAGCAGTATACATTTGAATTTTACTCAAATCTACTGAATGCAAACCTGATGGAAACACATTGGGTTTACTTCCCACATGTTTCTGAGTAGCTTGAAAGTAGTTTCATGCCTCTGCTCATCAAGACAAAAAAGTTCTTTTCTCAGTCCACACAACGCTTTGACCAAAGAATGAGTATACATTTCTATTATTCTCAAAAGTACTGACTGCATACTCAATGGAAACAGCTTAGATGAAGTTCCCACATGATTCTGACTTGTTTGGAAGTAGTTTCCTGCTTCTGCTCATTAAGAGAAAAAAGTTGTCATCTCAGTGCACTCAATGCTCTGACTTCAAAGTAATGTACATTTCAATTTTACTCAAAAGTACAAACTGCAAAGCTAATGGAAACACCTTTGGTTTACTTCTCACATGATTCTGAGATGTTTGAAAGTTGTTTCATGCTTCTGCTCCTCAAGACAAAAAAGCTGTTTTCTCAGAGCATACAATTCTCTGACATTACAGCAGTATACATTTGAATTTTACTCAAATCTACTGAATGCAAACCTGATGGAAACACATTGGGTTTACTTCCCACATGATTCTGAGTAGCTTGAAAGTAGTTTCATGCCTCTGCTCATCAAGACAAAGAAGTTCTTTTCTCAGTCCACACAACACTTTGACCAAAGAATGAGTATACATTTCTATTATACTCAAAAATACTGACTGCATACTGAAGGGAAACAGCTTAGATCAAGTTCCCACATGATTCTGACTTTTTTGGAAGTAGTTTCATGCTTCTGCTCATTAAGAGAAAAAAGTTGTCATCTCAGTGCACACAATGTTCTGACTTCAAAGTAATCTACATCTCAATTTTACTCAAAAGTACTGACTGCAAAGCAAATGGAAACACCTTTGGTTTACTTCTCACATGATTCTGAGATGTTTGAAAGTTGTTTCATGCTTCTGCTCCTCAAGACAAAAAAGCTGTTTTCTCAGAGCATACAAAGCTCTGACATTACAGCAGTATACATTTGAATTTTACTCAAATCTACTGAATGCAAACCTGATGGAAACACATTGGGTTTACTTCCCACATGTTTCTGATTAGCTTGAAAGTAGTTTCATGCCTCTGCTCATCAAGACAAAGAAGTTCTTTTCTCAGTCCACACAACGCTTTGACCAAAGAATGAGTATACATTTCTATTATACTCAAAAATACTGACTGCATACCTAATGGAAACAGCTTAGATGAAGTTCCCACATGATTCTGACTTGTTTGGAAGTAGTTTCATGCTTCTGCTCATTAAGAGAAAAAAGTTGTCATCTCAGTGCACACAATGTTCTGACTTCAAAGTAATGTACATTTCAATTTTACTCAAAAGTACTGACTGCAAAGCAAATGGAAACACCTTTGGTTTACTTCTCACATGATTCTGAGATGTTTGAAAGTTGTTTCATGCTTCTGCTCCTCAAGACAAAAAAGCTGTTTTCTCAGAGCATACAATGCTCTGACATTACAGCAGTATACATTTGAATTTTACTCAAATCTACTGAATGCAAACCTGATGGAAACACATTGGGTTTACTTCCCACATGTTTCTGAGTAGCTTGAAAGTAGTATCAAGCCTCTGCTCATCAAGACAAAAAAGTTCTTTTCTCAGTCCACACAACGCTTTGACCAAAGAATGAGTATACATTTCTATTATTCTCAAAAATACTGACTGCATACTCAATGGAAACAGCTTAGATGAAGTTCCCACATGATTCTGACTTATTTGGAAGTAGTTTCATGCTTCTGCTCATTAAGAGAAAAAAGTTGTCATCTCAGTGCACACAATGCTCTGACTTCAAAGTAATGTATATTTCAATTTTACTCAAAAGTACTGACTGCAAAGCTAATGGAAACATCTTTGGTTTACTTCTCACATGATTCTGACTTGTTTAAAAGTTTTTTCATGCTTCTGCTCCTCAAGACAAAAAAGCTGTTTTCTCAGAGCATACAATTCTCTGACATTACAGCAGTATACATTTGAATTTTACTCAAATCTACTGAATGCAAACCTGATGGAAACACATTGGGTTTACTTCCCACATGATTCTGAGTAGCTTGAAAGTAGTTTCATGCCTCTGCTCATCAAGACAAAGAATTTCTTTTCTCAGTCCACACAATGCTTTGACCAAAGAATGAGTATACATTTCTATTATACTCAAAAATACTGACTGCATACTGAAGGGAAACAGCTTAGATGAAGTTCCCACATGATTCTGACTTGTTTGGAAGTAGTTTCATGCTTCTGCCCATTAAGAGAAAAAAGTTGTCATCTCAGTGCACACAATGCTCTGACTTCAAAGTAATGTAAATTTCAATTTTACTCAAAAGTACTGACTGCAATGCAAATGGAAACACCTTTGGTTTACTTCTCACATGATTCTGAGATGTTTGAAAGTTGTTTCATGCTTCTGCTCCTCAAGACAAAAAAGCTGTTTTCTCAGAGCATACAATGCTCTGACATTACAGCAGTATACATTTGAATTTTACTCAAATCTACTGAATGCAAACCTAATGGAAACACTTTGCGTTTACTTCCCACATGAATCTGAGTAGCTTGAAAGTAGTTTCATGCCTCTGCTCATCAAGACAAAAAATTTCATTTCTCAGTCCGCACAACGTTTTGACCAAAGACTGAGTATACATTTCTGTTATACTCAAAAATACTGACTGCATACTTAAAGGAAACAGCTTAGATGAAGTTCCCACATGATTCTGACTTGTTTGGAAGTAGTTTCATCCTTCTGCTCATTAAGAGAAAAAAGTTGTCATCTCAGTGCACAGAATGCTCTGACTTCAAAGTAATGTACATTTCAATTTTACTCAAAAGTACTGACTGCAAAGCTAATAGAAACAGCTTTGGTTTACTTCTCACATGATTCTGAGTTGTTTGAAAGTTGTTTCATGCTTCTGCTCCTCAAGACAAAAATGCTGTTTTCTCAGAGCATACAATGCTCTGACATTACAGCAGTATACATTTGAATTTTACTCAAATCTACTGAATGCAAACCTGATGGAAACACATTGGGTTTACTTCCCAGATGACTCTCAGTAGCTTGAAAGTAGATTCATGCCTCTGCTCATCAACACAAAAAAGTTCTTTTCTCAGTCCGCACAAAGTTTTGACCAAAGAATGAGTATACATTTCTGTTATACTCAAAAATACTGACTGCATACTCAATGGAAACAGCTTAGATGTAGTTCCCACATGATTCTGACTTGTTTGGAAGTAGTTTCATGCTTCTGCTCATTAAGAGAAAAAAGTTGTTATCTCAGTGCACACAATGCTCTGACTTCAAAGTAATGTACAGTTCAATTTTCCTCAGAAGTACTGACTGCAAAGCTAATGGAAACACCTTTGGTTTACTTCTCACATCATTCTGAGTTGTTTGAAAGTTGTTTCATGCTTCTGCTCCTCAAGACAAAAAAGCTGTTTTCTCGGAGCATACAATGCTCTGACATTACAGCAGTATACATTTGAATTTTACTCAAATGTACTGAATGCAAAACTGATGGAAACACATTGGGTTTACTTCCCACATGTTTCTGAGTAGCTTGAAAGTAGTTTCATGCCTCTGCTCATCAAGACAAAAAAGTTGTTTTCTCAGTCCACACAACGCTTTGACCAAAGAATGAGTATACATTTCTATTATACTCAAAAATACTGACTGCATACTGAAGGGAAACAGCTTAGATGAAGTTCCCACATGATTCTGACTTGTTTGGAAGTAGTTTCATGCTTCTGCTCATTAAGAGAAAAAAGTTGTCATCTCAGTGCACACAATGCTCTGACTTCAAAGTAATGTACATTTCAATTTTACTCAAAAGTACTGACTGCAAAGCAAATGGAAACACCTTTGGTTTACTTCTCACATGATTCTGAGATGTCTGAAAGTTGTTTCATGCTTCTGCTCCTCAAGACAAAAAAGCTGTTTTCTCAGAGCATACAATGCTCTGACATTACAGCAGTATACATTTGAATTTTACTCAAATCTACTGAATGCAAACCTGATGGAAACACATTGGGTTTACTTCCCACATGTTTCTGTGTAGCTTGAAAGTAGTTTCATGCCTCTGCTCATCAAGACAAAAAAGTTCTTTTCTCAGTCCACACAACGCTTTGACCAAAGAATGAGTATACATTTCTATTATTCTCAAAAATACTGACTGCATACTCAATGGAAACAGCTTAGATGAAGTTCCCACATGATTCTGACTTGTTTGGAAGTAGTTTCATGCTTCTGCTCATTAAGAGAAAAAAGTTGTCCTCTCAGTGCACACAATGCTCTGACTTCTAAGTAATGTACATGTGAATTTTACTCAAATCTACTGAATGCAAACCTGATGGAAACACATTGGGTTTACTTCCCACATGTTTCTGAGTAGCTTGAGAGTAGTTTCATGCCTCTGCTCATCAAGACAAAAAAGTTCTTTACACAGTCCACACAACGCTTTGACCAAAGAATGAGTATACATTTCTATTATTCTCAAAAATACTGACTGCATACTCAATGGAATCAGCTTAGATGAAGTTCCCACATGATTCTGACTTGTTTGGAAGTAGTTTCATGCTTCTGCTCTTTATGAGAAAAAAGTTGTCATCTCAGTGCACACAATGCTCTGACTTCAAAGTAATGTACATTTCAATTTTACTGAAAAGTACTGACTGCAAAGCAAATGGAAACACCTTTGGTTTACTTCTCACATGATTCTGAGATGTTTGAACGTTGTTTCATGCTTCTGCTCCTCAAGACAAAAAAGCTGTTTTCTCAGAGCATACAATGCTCTGACATTACAGCAGTATACATTTGAATTTTACTCAAATCTACTGAATGCAGACCTGATGGAAACACATTGGGTTGACTTCTCACATGTTTCTGAGTAGCTTGAAAGTAGTTTCATGCCTCTGCTCATCAAGACAAAATAGTTCTTTTCTCAGTCCACACAACGCTTTGACCAAAGAATGAGTATACATTTCTATTATTCTCAAAAATACTGACTGCATACTCAATGGAAACAGCTTAGATGAAGTTCCCACATGATTCTGACTTGTTTGGAAGTAGTTTCAAGCTTCTGCTCATTATGAGAAAAAAGTTGTCATCTCAGTGCACACAATGCTCTGAGTTAAAGTAATGTACATTTCAATTTTACTCAAAAGTA
Source organism: Mobula birostris (assembly GCF_030028105.1). Classification (NCBI taxonomy): domain Eukaryota; kingdom Metazoa; phylum Chordata; class Chondrichthyes; order Myliobatiformes; family Myliobatidae; genus Mobula; species Mobula birostris. Next base: position 11,733 of record NW_027277864.1, read on the forward strand.
CTGACTGCACAGCTAATGGAAACACCTTTGGTTTACCTCTCACATGATTCTGAGATGTTTGAAAGTTGCTTCATGCTTCTGCTCCTCAAGACAAAAAAACTGTTTTCTCAGAGCATACAATTCTCTGACATTACAGCAGTATACATTTGAATTTTACTCAAATCTACTGAATGCAAACCTGATGGAAACACATTGGGTTTACTTCCCACATGATTCTGAGTAGCTTGAAAGTAGTTTCATGCCTCTGCTCATCAAGACAAAGAAGTTCTTTTCTCAGTCCACACAATGTTTGACCAAAGAATCAGTATACATTTCTATTATACTCAAAAATACTGACTGCATACTCAATGGAAACATCATAGATGAATTTCCCACATGATTCTGACTTGTTTGGAAGTAGTTTCATGCTTCTGCTCATTAAGAGAAAAAAGTTGTCATCTCAGTGCACTCAATGCTCTGACTTCAAAGTAATGTACATTTCAATTTTACTCAAAAGTACAAACTGCAAAGCTAATGGAAACACCTTTGGTTTACTTCTCACATGATTCTGAGATGTTTGAAAGTTGTTTCATGCTTCTGCTCCTCAAGACAATAAAGCTGTTTTCTCAGAGCATACAATTCTCTGACATTACAGCAGTATACATTTGAATTTTACTCAAATCTACTGAATGCAAACCTGATGGAAACACATTGGGTTTACTTCCCACATGATTCTGAGTAGCTTGAAAGTAGTTTCATGCCTCTGCTCATCAAGACAAAAAAGTTCTTTTCTCAGTCCACACAACGCTTTGACCAAAGAATGAGTATACATTTCTATTATACTCAAAAATACTGACTGCATACTGAAGGGAAACAGCTTAGATCAAGTTCCCACATGATTCTGACTTGTTTGGAAGTAGTTTCATGCTTCTGCCCATTAAGAGAAAAAAGTTGTCATCTCAGTGCACACAATGCTCTGACTTCAAAGTAATGTACATTTCAATTTTACTCAAAAGTACTGACTGCAATGCAAATGGAAACACCTTTGGTTTACTTCTCACATGATTCTGAGATGTTTGAAAGTTGTTTCATGCTTCTGCTCCTCAAGACAAAAAAGCTGTTTTCTCAGAGCATACAATGCTCTGACATTACAGCAGTATACATTTGAATTTTACTCAAATCTACTGAATGCAAACCTAATGGAAACACTTTGCGTTTACTTCCCACATGAATCTGAGTAGCTTGAAAGTAGTTTCATGCCTCTGCTCATCAAGACAAAAAATTTCATTTCTCAGTCCGCACAACGTTTTGACCAAAGAATGAGTATACATTTCTGTTATACTCAAAAATACTGACTGCATACTTAAAGGAAACAGCTTAGATGAAGTTCCCACATGATTCTGACTTGTTTGGAAGTAGTTTCATCCTTCTGCTCATTAAGAGAAAAAAGTTGTCATCTCAGTGCACAGAATGCTCTGACTTCAAAGTAATGTACATTTCAATTTTACTCAAAAGTACTGACTGCAAAGCTAATAGAAACAGCTTTGGTTTACTTCTCACATGATTCTGAGTTGTTTGAAAGTTGTTTCATGCTTCTGCTCCTCAAGACAAAAAAGCTGTTTTCTCAGAGCATACAATGCTCTGACATTACAGCAGTATACATTTGAATTTTACTCAAATCTACTGAATGCAAACCTGATGGAAACACATTGGGTTACTTCCCACATGATTCTGAGTAGCTTGCAAGTAGTTTCATGCCTCTGCTCATCAAGACAAAAAAGTTCTTTTCTCAGTCCGCACAACGTTTTGACCAAAGAATGAGTATGCATTTCTGTTATACTCAAAAATACTGACTGCATACTCAATGGAAACAGCTTAGATGAAGTTCCCACATGATTCTGACTTGTTTGGAAGTAGTTTCATCCTTCTGCTCATTAAGAGAAAAAAGTTGTCATCTCAGTGCACACAATGCTCTGTCTTCAAAGTAATGTACATTTCAATTTTACTCAAAAGTACTGACTGCAAAGCTAATAGAAACAGCTTTGGTTTACTTCTCACATGATTCTGAGTTGTTTGAAAGTTGTTTCATGCTTCTGCTCCTCAAGACAAAAAAGCTGTTTTCTCAGAGCATACAATGCTCTGACATTACAGCAGTATACATTTGAATTTTACTCAAATCTACTGAATGCAAACCTGATGGAAACACATTGGGTTACTTCCCACATGATTCTGAGTAGCTTGAAAGTAGTTTCATGCCTCTGCTCATCAAGACAAATAATTTTTTTTCTCAGTCCGCACAACTTTTTGACCAAAGAATGAGTATACATTTCTGTTATACTCAAAAATACTGACTGCATACTCAATGGAAACAGCTTAGATGAAGTTCCCACATGATTCTGACTTGTTTAGAAGTAGTTTCATGCTTCTGCTCATTAAGAGAAAAACGTTGTCATCTCAGTGCCCACAATGCTCTGACTTCAAGGTAATGTACATTTTAATTTTACTCAAAAGTACTGACTGCAAAGCTAATGGAAACACCTTTGGTTTACTTCTCACAGGATTCTGAGTTGTTTGAAAGTTGTTTCATGCTTCTGCTCCTCAAGACAAAAAAGATGTTTTCTCAGAGCATACAATGCTCTGACATGTCAGCAGTCTACATTTGAATTTTACTCAAATCTACTGAATGCAAACCTGATGGAAACACATTGGGTTTACTTCCCAGATGACTCTCAGTAGCTTGAAAGTAGATTCATGCCTCTGCTCATCAACACAAAAAAGTTCTTTTCTCAGTCCGCACAAAGTTTTGACCAAAGAATGAGTATACATTTCTGTTATACTCAAAAATACTGACTGCATACTCAATGGAAACAGCTTAGATGTAGTTCCCACATGATTCTGACTTGTTTGGAAGTAGTTTCATGCTTCTGCTCATTAAGAGAAAAAAGTTGTTATCTCAGTGCACACAATGCTCTGACTTCAAAGTAATGTACAGTTCAATTTTCCTCAGAAGTACTGACTGCAAAGCTAATGGAAACACCTTTGGTTTACTTCTCACATCATTCTGAGTTGTTTGAAAGTTGTTTCATGCTTCTGCTCCTCAAGACAAAAAAGCTGTTTTCTCGGAGCATACAATGCTCTGACATTACAGCTGTATACATTTGAATTTTACTCAAATCTACTGAATGCAAAACTGATGGAAACACATTGGGTTTACTTCCCACATGTTTCTGAGTAGCTTGAAAGTAGTTTCATGCCTCTGCTCATCAAGACAAAAAAGTTGTTTTCTCAGTCCACACAACGCTTTGACCAAAGAATGAGTATACATTTCTATTATACTCAAAAATACTGACTGCATACTGAAGGGAAACAGCTTAGATGAAGTTCCCACATGATTCTGACTTGTTTGGAAGTAGTTTCATGCTTCTGCTCATTAAGAGAAAAAAGTTGTCATCTCAGTGCACACAATGCTCTGACTTCAAAGTAATGTACATTTCAATTTTACTCAAAAGTACTGACTGCAAAGCAAATGAAAACACCTTTGGTTTACTTCTCACATGATTCTGAGATGTCTGAAAGTTGTTTCATGCTTCTGCTCCTCAAGACAAAAAAGCTGTTTTCTCAGAGCATACAATGCTCTGACATTACAGCAGTATACATTTGAATTTTACTCAAATCTACTGAATGCAAACCTGATGGAAACACATTGGGTTTACTTCCCACATGTTTCTGTGTAGCTTGAAAGTAGTTTCATGCCTCTGCTCATCAAGACAAAAAAGTTCTTTTCTCAGTCCACACAACGCTTTGACCAAAGAATGAGTATACATTTCTATTATTCTCAAAAATACTGACTGCATACTCAATGGAAACAGCTTAGATGAAGTTCCCACATGATTCTGACTTGTTTGGAAGTAGTTTCATGCTTCTGCTCATTAAGAGAAAAAAGTTGTCCTCTCAGTGCACACAATGCTCTGACTTCTAAGTAATGTACATGTGAATTTTACTCAAATCTACTGAATGCAAACCTGATGGAAACACATTGGGTTTACTTCCCACATGTTTCTGAGTAGCTTGAGAGTAGTTTCATGCCTCTGCTCATCAAGACAAAAAAGTTCTTTACACAGTCCACACAACGCTTTGACCAAAGAATGAGTATACATTTCTATTATTCTCAAAAATACTGACTGCATACTCAATGGAATCAGCTTAGATGAAGTTCCCACATGATTCTGACTTGTTTGGAAGTAGTTTCATGCTTCTGCTCTTTATGAGAAAAAAGTTGTCATCTCAGTGCACACAATGCTCTGACTTCAAAGTAATGTACATTTCAATTTTACTGAAAAGTACTGACTGCAAAGCAAATGGAAACACCTTTGGTTTACTTCTCACATGATTCTGAGATGTTTGAACGTTGTTTCATGCTTCTGCTCCTCAAGACAAAAAAGCTGTTTTCTCAGAGCATACAATGCTCTGACATTACAGCAGTATACATTTGAATTTTACTCAAATCTACTGAATGCAGACCTGATGGAAACACATTGGGTTGACTTCTCACATGTTTCTGAGTAGCTTGAAAGTAGTTTCATGCCTCTGCTCATCAAGACAAAATAGTTCTTTTCTCAGTCCACACAACGCTTTGACCAAAGAATGAGTATACATTTCTATTATTCTCAAAAATACTGACTGCATACTCAATGGAAACAGCTTAGATGAAGTTCCCACATGATTCTGACTTGTTTGGAAGTAGTTTCAAGCTTCTGCTCATTATGAGAAAAAAGTTGTCATCTCAGTGCACACAATGCTCTGACTTAAAGTAATGTACATTTCAATTTTACTCAAAAGTACTGACTGCACAGCTAATGGAAACACCTTTGGTTTACTTCTCACATGATTCTGAGATGTTTGAAAGTTGCTTCATGCTTCTGCTCCTCAAGACAAAAAAACTGTTTTCTCAGAGCATACAATTCTCTGACATTACAGCAGTATACATTTGAATTTTACTCAAATCTACTGAATGCAAACCTGATGGAAACACATTGGGTTTACTTCCCACATGATTCTGAGTAGCTTGAAAGTAGTTTCATGCCTCTGCTCATCAAGACAAAGAAGTTCTTTTCTCAGTCCACACAATGTTTGACCAAAGAATGAGTATACATTTCTATTATACTCAAAAATACTGACTGCATACTCAATGGAAACATCATAGATGAATTTCCCACATGATTCTGACTTGTTTGGAAGTAGTTTCATGCTTCTGCTCATTAAGAGAAAAAAGTTGTCATCTCAGTGCACACAATGCTCTGACTTCAAAGTAATTTACATTTCAATTTTACTCAAAAGTACTGACTGCAAAGCAAATGGAAACACCTTTGTTTTACTTATCACATGGTTCTGAGATGTTTGAACGTTGTTTCATGCTTCTGCTCCTCAAGACAAAAAAGCTGTTTTCTCAGAGCATACAATGCTCTGACATTGCAGCAGTATACATTTGAATTTTACTCAAATCTACTGAATGCAAACCTGATGGAAACACATTGGGTTTACTTCCCACATGTTTCTGAGTAGCTTGAAAGTAGTTTCATGCCTCTGCTCATCAAGACAAAAAAGTTCTTTTCTCAGTCCACACAACGCTTTGACCAAAGAATGAGTATACATTTCTATTATTCTCAAAAGTACTGACTGCATACTCAATGGAAACAGCTTAGATGAAGTTCCCACATGATTCTGACTTGTTTTGAAGTAGTTTCCTGCTTCTGCTCATTAAGAGAAAAAAGTTGTCATCTCAGTGCACTCAATGCTCTGACTTCAAAGTAATGTACATTTCAATTTTACTCAAAAGTACAAACTGCAAAGCTAATGGAAACACCTTTGGTTTACTTCTCACATGATTCTGAGATGTTTGAAAGTTGTTTCATGCTTCTGCTCCTCAAGACAAAAAAGCTGTTTTCTCAGAGCATACAAAGCTCTGACATTACAGCAGTATACATTTGAATTTTACTCAAATCTACTGAATGCAAACCTGATGGAAACACATTGGGTTTACTTCCCACATGTTTCTGAGTAGCTTGAAAGTAGTTTCATGCCTCTGCTCATCAAGACAAAGAAGTTCTTTTCTCAGTCCACACAACGCTTTGACCAAAGAATGAGTATACATTTCTATTATACTCAAAAATACTGACTGCATACTGAATGGAAACAGCTTAGATGAAGTTCCCACATGATTCTGACTTGTTTGGAAGTAATTTCATGCTTCTGCTCATTAAGAGAAAAAAGTTGTCATCTCAGTGCACACAATGTTCTGACTTCAAAGTAATGCACATTTCAATTTTACTCAAAAGTACTGACTGCAAAGCAAATGGAAACACCTTTGGTTTACTTCTCACATGATTCTGAGATGTTTGAAAGTTGTTTCATGCTTCTGCTCCTCAAGACAAAAAAGCTGTTTTCTCAGAGCATACAATGCTCTGACATTACAGCAGTATACATTTGAATTTTACTCAAATCTACTGAATGCAAACCTGATGGAAACACATTGGGTTTACTTCCCACATGTTTCTGAGTAGCTTGAAAGTAGTATCAAGCCTCTGCTCATCAAGACAAAAAAGTTCTTTTCTCAGTCCACACAACGCTTTGACCAAAGAATGAGTATACATTTCTATTATTCTCAAAAATACTGACTGCATACTCAATGGAAACAGCTTAGATGAAGTTCCCGCATGATTCTGACTTATTTGGAAGTAGTTTCATGCTTCTGCTCATTAAGAGAAAAAAGTTGTCATCTCAGTGCACACAATGCTCTGACTTCAAAGTAATGTATATTTCAATTTTACTCAAAAGTACTGACTGCAAAGCTAATGGAAACATCTTTGGTTTACTTCTCACATGATTCTGACTTGTTTAAAAGTTTTTTCATGCTTCTGCTCCTCAAGACAAAAAAGCTGTTTTCTCAGAGCATACAATTCTCTGACATTACAGCAGTATACATTTGAATTTTACTCAAATCTACTGAATGCAAACCTGATGGAAACACATTGGGTTTACTTCCCACATGATTCTGAGTAGCTTGAAAGTAGTTTCATGCCTCTGCTCATCAAGACAAAGAAGTTCTTTTCTCAGTCCACACAATGCTTTGACCAAAGAATGAGTATACATTTCTATTATACTCAAAAATACTGACTGCATACTGAAGGGAAACAGCTTAGATGAAGTTCCCACATGATTCTGACTTGTTTGGAAGTAGTTTCATGCTTCTGCCCATTAAGAGAAAAAAGTTGTCATCTCAGTGCACACAATGCTCTGACTTCAAAGTAATGTACATTTCAATTTTACTGAAAAGTACTGACTGCAATGCAAATGGAAACACCTTTGGTTTACTTCTCACATGATTCTGAGATGTTTGAACGTTGTTTCATGCTTCTGCTCCTCAAGACAAAAAAGCTCTTTTCTCAGAGCATACAATGCTCTGACATTACAGCAGTATACATTTGAATTTTACTCAAATCTACTGAATGCAGACCTGATGGAAACACATTGGGTTGACTTCTCACATGTTTCTGAGTAGCTTGAAAGTAGTTTCATGCTTCTGCTCATCAAGACAAAAAAGTTGTTTTCTCAGTCCACACAACGCTTTGACCAAAGAATGAGTACACATTTCTATTATACTCAAAAATACTGACTGCATATTCAATGGAAACGGCTTAGATGAAGTTCCCACATGATTCTGACTTGTTTGGAAGTAGTTTCATGCTTCTGCTCATTAAGAGAAAAAAGTTGTCATCTCAGTGCCCACAATGCTCTGACTTCAAAGTAATCTACATTTCAATTTTACTCAAAAGTACTGACTGCAAAGCTAATAGAAACTGCTTTGGTTTACTTCTCACATGATTCTGAGTTGTTTGAAAGTTGTTTCATGCTTCTGCTCCTCAAGACAAAAAAGCTGTTTTCTCAGAGCATACAAAGCTCTGACATTACAGCAGTATACATTTGAATTTTACTCAAATCTACTGAATGCAAACCTAATGGAAACACTTTGCGTTTACTTCCCACATGAATCTGAGTAGCTTGAAAGTAGTTTCATGCCTCTGCTCATCAAGACAAAAAAGTTCTTTTCTCAGTCCACACAACGCTTTGACCAAAGAATGAGTATACATTTCTATTATTCTCAAAAATACTGACTGCATACTCAATGGAAACAGCTTAGATGAAGTTCCCACATGATTCTGACTTGTTTGGAAGTAGTTTCATGCTTCTGCTCTTTATGAGAAAAAAGTTGTCATCTCAGTGCACACAATGCTCTGACTTCAAAGTAATGTACATTTCAATTTTACTGAAAAGTACTGACTGCAAAGCAAATGGAAACACCTTTGGTTTACTTCTCACATGATTCTGAGATGTTTGAACGTTGTTTCATGCTTCTGCTCCTCAAGACAAAAAAGCTCTTTTCTCAGAGCATACAATGCTCTGACATTACAGCAGTATACATTTGAATTTTACTCAAATCTACTGAATGCAGACCTGATGGAAACACATTGGGTTGACTTCTCACATGTTTCTGAGTAGCTTGAAAGTAGTTTCATGCTTCTGCTCATCAAGACAAAAAAGTTGTTTTCTCAGTCCACACAACGCTTTGACCAAAGAATGAGTACACATTTCTATTATACTCAAAAATACTGACTGCATATTCAATGGAAACGGCTTAGATGAAGTTCCCACATGATTCTGACTTGTTTGGAAGTAGTTTCATGCTTCTGCTCATTAAGAGAAAAAAGTTGTCATCTCAGTGCCCACAATGCTCTGACTTCAAAGTAATCTACATTTCAATTTTACTCAAAAGTACTGACTGCAAAGCTAATAGAAACTGCTTTGGTTTACTTCTCACATGATTCTGAGTTGTTTGAAAGTTGTTTCATGCTTCTGCTCCTCAAGACAAAAAAGCTGTTTTCTCAGAGCATACAAAGCTCTGACATTACAGCAGTATACATTTGAATTTTACTCAAATCTACTGAATGCAAACCTAATGGAAACACTTTGCGTTTACTTCCCACATGAATCTGAGTAGCTTGAAAGTAGTTTCATGCCTCTGCTCATCAAGACAAAAAATTTCATTTCTCAGTCCGCACAACGTTTTGACCAAAGAATGAGTATACATTTCTGTTATACTTAAAAATACTGACTGCATACTTAAAGGAAACAGCTTAGATGAAGTTCCCACATGATTCTGACTTGTTTGGAAGTAGTTTCATCCTTCTGCTCATTAAGAGAAAAAAGTTGTCATCTCAGTGCACAGAATGCTCTGACTTCAAAGTAATGTACATTTCAATTTTACTCAAAAGTACTGACTGCAAAGCTAATAGAAACAGCTTTGGTTTACTTCTCACATGATTCTGAGTTGTTTGAAAGTTGTTTCATGCTTCTGCTCCTCAAGACAAAAAAGCTGTTTTCTCAGAGCATACAATGCTCTGACATTACAGCAGTATACATTTGAATTTTACTCAAATCTACTGAATGCAAACCTGATGGAAACACATTGGGTTACTTCCCACATGATTCTGAGTAGCTTGCAAGTAGTTTCATGCCTCTGCTCATCAAGACAAAAAAGTTCTTTTCTCAGTCCGCACAACGTTTTGACCAAAGAATGAGTATGCATTTCTGTTATACTCAAAAATACTGACTGCATGCTCAATGGAAACAGCTTAGATGAAGTTCCCACATGATTCTGACTTGTTTGGAAGTAGTTTCATCCTTCTGCTCATTAAGAGAAAAAAGTTGTCATCTCAGTGCACACAATGCTCTGTCTTCAAAGTAATGTACATTTCAATTTTACTCAAAAGTACTGACTGCAAAGCTAATAGAAACAGCTTTGGTTTACTTCTCACATGATTCTGAGTTGTTTGAAAGTTGTTTCATGCTTCTGCTCCTCAAGACAAAAAAGCTGTTTTCTCAGAGCATACAATGCTCTGACATTACAGCAGTATACATTTGAATTTTACTCAAATCTACTGAATGCAAACCTGATGGAAACACATTGGGTTACTTCCCACATGATTCTGAGTAGCTTGAAAGTAGTTTCATGCCTCTGCTCATCAAGACAAATAATTTTTTTCTCAGTCCGCAGAACTTTTTGACCAAAGAATGAGTATACATTTCTGTTATACTCAAAAATACTGACTGCATACTCAATGGAAACAGCTTAGATGAAGTTCCCACATGATTCTGACTTGTTTAGAAGTAGTTTCATGCTTCTGCTCATTAAGAGAAAAACGTTGTTATCTCAGTGCACACAATGCTCTGACTTCAAAGTAATGTACAGTTCAATTTTCCTCAGAAGTACTGACTGCAAAGCTAATGGAAACACCTTTGGTTTACTTCTCACATCATTCTGAGTTGTTTGAAAGTTGTTTCATGCTTCTGCTCCTCAAGACAAAAAAGCTGTTTTCTCAGAGCATACAATGCTCTGACATTACAGCAGTATACATTTGAATTTTACTCAAATCTACTGAATGCAAAACTGATGGAAACACATTGGGTTTACTTCCCACATGTTTCTGAGTAGCTTGAAAGTAGTTGCATGCCTCTGCTCATCAAGACAAAAAAGTTGTTTTCTCAGTCCACCCAACGCTTTGACCAAAGAATGAGTATACATTTCTATTATACTCAAAAATACTGACTGCATACTGAAGGGAAACAGCTTAGATGAAGTTCCCACATGATTCTGACTTGTTTGGAAGTAGTTTCATGCTTCTGCTCATTAAGAGAAAAAAGCTGTCATCTCAGTGCACACAATGCTCTGACTTCAAAGTAATGTACATTTCAATTTTACTCAAAAGTACTGACTGCAAAGCAAATGGAAACACCTTTGGTTTACTTCTCACATGATTCTGAGATGTCTGAAAGTTGTTTCATGCTTCTGCTCCTCAAGACAAAAAAGCTGTTTTCTCAGAGCATACAATGCTCTGACATTACAGCAGTATACATTTGAATTTTACTCAAATCTACTGAATGCAAACCTGATGGAAACACATTGGGTTTACTTCCCACATGTTTCTGTGTAGCTTGAAAGTAGTTTCATGCCTCTGCTCATCAAGACAAAAAAGTTCTTTTCTCAGTCCACACAACGCTTTGACCAAAGAATGAGTATACATTTCTATTATTCTCAAAAATACTGACTGCATACTCAATGGAAACAGCTTAGATGAAGTTCCCACATGATTCTGACTTGTTTGGAAGTAGTTTCATGCTTCTGCTCATTAAGAGAAAAAAGTTGTCCTCTCAGTGCACACAATGCTCTGACTTCTAAGTAATGTACATTTGAATTTTACTCAAATCTACTGAATGCAAACCTGATGGAAACACATTGGGTTTACTTCCCACATGTTTCTGAGTAGCTTGAGAGTAGTTTCATGCCTCTGCTCATCAAGACAAAAAAGTTCTTTACACAGTCCACACAACGCTTTGACCAAAGAATGAGTATACATTTCTATTATTCTCAAAAATACTGACTGCATACTCAATGGAATCAGCTTAGATGAAGTTCCCACATGATTCTGACTTGTTTGGAAGTAGTTTCATGCTTCTGCTCTTTATGAGAAAAAAGTTGTCATCTCAGTGCACACAATGCTCTGACTTCAAAGTAATGTACATTTCAATTTTACTGAAAAGTACTGACTGCAAAGCAAATGGAAACACCTTTGGTTTACTTCTCACATGATTCTGAGATGTTTTGAACGTTGTTTCATGCTTCTGCTCCTCAAGACAAAAAAGCTGTTTTCTCAGAGCATACAATGCTCTGACATTACAGCAGTATACATTTGAATTTTACTCAAATCTACTGAATGCAGACCTGATGGAAACACATTGGGTTGACTTCTCACATGTTTCTGAGTAGCTTGAAAGTAGTTTCATGCCTCTGCTCATCAAGACAAAATAGTTCTTTTCTCAGTCCACACAACGCTTTGACCAAAGAATGAGTATACATTTCTATTATTCTCAAAAATACTGACTGCATACTCAATGGAAACAGCTTAGATGAAGTTCCCACATGATTCTGACTTGTTTGGAAGTAGTTTCAAGCTTCTGCTCATTATGAGAAAAAAGTTGTCATCTCAGTGCACACAATGCTCTGACTTAAAGTAATGTACATTTCAATTTTACTCAAAAGTACTGACTGCACAGCTAATGGAAACACCTTTGGTTTACTTCTCACATGATTCTGAGATGTTTGAAAGTTGCTTCATGCTTCTGCTCCTCAAGACAAAAAAACTGTTTTCTCAGAGCATACAATTCTCTGACATTACAGCAGTATACATTTGAATTTTACTCAAATCTACTGAATGCAAACCTGATGGAAACACATTGGGTTTACTTCCCACATGATTCTGAGTAGCTTGAAAGTAGTTTCATGCCTCTGCTCATCAAGACAAAGAAGTTCTTTTCTCAGTCCACACAATGTTTGACCAAAGAATGAGTATACATTTCTATTATACTCAAAAATACTGACTGCATACTCAATGGAAACATCATAGATGAATTTCCCACATGATTCTGACTTGTTTGGAAGTAGTTTCATGCTTCTGCTCATTAAGAGAAAAAAGTTGTCATCTCAGTGCACACAATGCTCTGACTTCAAAGTAATGTACATTTCAATTTTACTCAAAAGTACTGACTGCAAAGCAAATGGAAACACCTTTGTTTTACTTATCACATGGTTCTGAGATGTTTGAACGTTGTTTCATGCTTCTGCTCCTCAAGACAAAAAAGCTGTTTTCTCAGAGCATACAAAGCTCTGACATTACAGCAGTATACATTTGAATTTTACTCAAATCTACTGAATGCAAACCTGATGGAAACACATTGGGTTTACTTCCCACATGTTTCTGATTAGCTTGAAAGTAGTTTCATGCCTCTGCTCATCAAGACAAAGAAGTTCTTTTCTCAGTCCACACAACGCTTTGACCAAAGAATGAGTATACATTTCTATTATACTCAAAAATACTGACTGCATACCTACTGGAAACAGCTTAGATGAAGTTCCCACATGATTCTGACTTGTTTGGAAGTAGTTTCATGCTTCTGCTCATTAAGAGAAAAAAGTTGTCATCTCAGTGCACACAATGTTCTGACTTCAAAGTAATGTACATTTCAATTTTACTCAAAAGTACTGACTGCAAAGCAAATGGAAACACCTTTGGTTTACTTCTCACATGATTCTGAGATGTTTGAAAGTTGTTTCATGCTTCTGCTCCTCAAGACAAAAAAGCTGTTTTCTCAGAGCATACAATGCTCTGACATTACAGCAGTATACATTTGAATTTTACTCAAATCTACTGAATGCAAACCTGATGGAAACACATTGGGTTTACTTCCCACATGTTTCTGAGTAGCTTGAAAGTAGTATCAAGCCTCTGCTCATCAGGACAAAAAAGTTCTTTTCTCAGTCCACACAACGCTTTGACCAAAGAATGAGTATACATTTCTATTATTCTCAAAAATACTGACTGCATACTCAATGGAAACAGCTTAGATGAAGTTCCCACATGATTCTGACTTATTTGGAAGTAGTTTCATGCTTCTGCTCATTAAGAGAAAAAAGTTGTCATCTCAGTGCACACAATGCTCTGACTTCAAAGTAATGTATATTTCAATTTTACTCAAAAGTACTGACTGCAAAGCTAATGGAAACATCTTTGGTTTACTTCTCACATGATTCTGACTTGTTTAAAAGTTTTTTCATGCTTCTGCTCCTCAAGACAAAAAAGCTGTTTTCTCAGAGCATACAATTCTCTGACATTACAGCAGTATACATTTGAATTTTACTCAAATCTACTGAATGCAAACCTGATGGAAACACATTGGGTTTACTTCCCACATGATTCTGAGTAGCTTGAAAGTAGTTTCATGCCTCTGCTCATCAAGACAAAGAAGTTCTTTTCTCAGTCCACACAATGCTTTGACCAAAGAATGAGTATACATTTCTATTATACTCAAAAATACTGACTGCATACTGAAGGGAAACAGCTTAGATGAAGTTCCCACATGATTCTGACTTGTTTGGAAGTAGTTTCATGCTTCTGCCCATTAAGAGAAAAAAGTTGTCATCTCAGTGCACACAATGCTCTGACTTCAAAGTAATGTACATTTCAATTTTACTCAAAAGTACTGACTGCAATGCAAATGGAAACACCTTTGGTTTACTTCTCACATGATTCTGAGATGTTTGAAAGTTGTTTCATGCTTCTGCTCCTCAAGACAAAAAAGCTGTTTTCTCAGAGCATACAATGCTCTGACATTACAGCAGTATACATTTGAATTTTACTCAAATCTACTGAATGCAAACCTAATGGAAACACTTTGCGTTTACTTCCCACATGAATCTGAGTAGCTTGAAAGTAGTTTCATGCCTCTGCTCATCAAGACAAAAAATTTCATTTCTCAGTCCGCACAACGTTTTGACCAAAGAATGAGTATACATTTCTGTTATACTCAAAAATACTGACTGCATACTTAAAGGAAACAGCTTAGATGAAGTTCCCACATGATTCTGACTTGTTTGGAAGTAGTTTCATCCTTCTGCTCATTAAGAGAAAAAAGTTGTCATCTCAGTGCACAGAATGCTCTGACTTCAAAGTAATGTACATTTCAATTTTACTCAAAAGTACTGACTGCAAAGCTAATAGAAACAGCTTTGGTTTACTTCTCACATGATTCTCAGTTGTTTGAAAGTTGTTTCATGCTTCTGCTCCTCAAGACAAAAAAGCTGTTTTCTCAGAGCATACAATGCTCTGACATTACAGCAGTATACATTTGAATTTTACTCAAATCTACTGAATGCAAACCTGATGGAAACACATTGGGTTACTTCCCACATGATTCTGAGTAGCTTGCAAGTAGTTTCATGCCTCTGCTCATCAAGACAAAAAGTTCTTTTCTCAGTCCGCACAACGTTTTGACCAAAGAATGAGTATGCATTTCTGTTATACTCAAAAATACTGACTGCATACTCATGGAAACAGCTTAGATGAAGTTCCCACATGATTCTGACTTGTTTGGAAGTAGTTTCATCCTTCTGCTCATTAAGAGAAAAAAGTTGTCATCTCAGTGCACACAATGCTCTGTCTTCAAAGTAATGTACATTTCAATTTTACTCAAAAGTACTGACTGCAAAGCTAATAGAAACAGCTTTGGTTTACTTCTCACATGATTCTGAGTTGTTTGAAAGTTGTTTCATGCTTCTGCTCCTCAAGACAAAAAAGCTGTTTTCTCAGAGCATACAATGCTCTGACATTACAGCAGTATACATTTGAATTTTACTCAAATCTACTGAATGCAAACCTGATGGAAACACATTGGGTTACTTCCCACATGATTCTGAGTAGCTTGAAAGTAGTTTCATGCCTCTGCTCATCAAGACAAATAATTTTTTTTCTCAGTCCGCACAACTTTTTGACCAAAGAATGAGTATACATTTCTGTTATACTCAAAAATACTGACTGCATACTCAATGGAAACAGCTTAGATGAAGTTCCCACATGATTCTGACTTGTTTAGAAGTAGTTTCATGCTTCTGCTCATTAAGAGAAAAACGTTGTCATCTCAGTGCCCACAATGCTCTGACTTCAAGGTAATGTACATTTTAATTTTACTCAAAAGTACTGACTGCAAAGCTAATGGAAACACCTGTGGTTTACTTCTCACAGGATTCTGAGTTGTTTGAAAGTTGTTTCATGCTTCTGCTCCTCAAGACAAAAAAGATGTTTTCTCAGAGCATACAATGCTCTGACATGTCAGCAGTCTACATTTGAATTTTACTCAAATCTACTGAATGCAAACCTGATGGAAACACATTGGGTTTACTTCCCAGATGACTCTCAGTAGCTTGAAAGTAGATTCATGCCTCTGCTCATCAACACAAAAAAGTTCTTTTCTCAGTCCGCACAAAGTTTTGACCAAAGAATGAGTATACATTTCTGTTATACTCAAAAATACTGACTGCATACTCAATGGAAACAGCTTAGATGTAGTTCCCACATGATTCTGACTTGTTTGGAAGTAGTTTCATGCTTCTGCTCATTAAGAGAAAAAAGTTGTTATCTCAGTGCACACAATGCTCTGACTTCAAAGTAATGTACAGTTCAATTTTCCTCAGAAGTACTGACTGCAAAGCTAATGGAAACACCTTTGGTTTACTTCTCACATCATTCTGAGTTGTTTGAAAGTTGTTTCATGCTTCTGCTCCTCAAGACAAAAAAGCTGTTTTCTCGGAGCATACAATGCTCTGACATTACAGCAGTATACATTTGAATTTTACTCAAATCTACTGAATGCAAAACTGATGGAAACACATTGGGTTTACTTCCCACATGTTTCTGAGTAGCTTGAAAGTAGTTTCATGCCTCTGCTCATCAAGACAAAAAAGTTGTTTTCTCAGTCCACACAACGCTTTGACCAAAGAATGAGTATACATTTCTATTATACTCAAAAATACTGACTGCATACTGAAGGGAAACAGCTTAGATGAAGTTCCCACATGATTCTGACTTGTTTGGAAGTAGTTTCATGCTTCTGCTCATTAAGAGAAAAAAGTTGTCATCTCAGTGCACACAATGCTCTGACTTCAAAGTAATGTACATTTCAATTTTACTCAAAAGTACTGACTGCAAAGCAAATGGAAACACCTTTGGTTTACTTCTCACATGATTCTGAGATGTCTGAAAGTTGTTTCATGCTTCTGCTCCTCAAGACAAAAAAGCTGTTTTCTCAGAGCATACAATGCTCTGACATTACAGCAGTATACATTTGAATTTTACTCAAATCTACTGAATGCAAACCTGATGGAAACACATTGGGTTTACTTCCCACATGTTTCTGTGTAGCTTGAAAGTAGTTTCATGCCTCTGCTCATCAAGACAAAAAAGTTCTTTTCTCAGTCCACACAACGCTTTGACCAAAGAATGAGTATACATTTCTATTATTCTCAAAAATACTGACTGCATACTCAATGGAAACAGCTTAGATGAAGTTCCCACATGATTCTGACTTGTTTGGAAGTAGTTTCATGCTTCTGCTCATTAAGAGAAAAAAGTTGTCCTCTCAGTGCACACAATGCTCTGACTTCTAAGTAATGTACATTTGAATTTTACTCAAATCTACTGAATGCAAACCTGATGGAAACACATTGGGTTTACTTCCCACATGTTTCTGAGTAGCTTGAGAGTAGTTTCATGCCTCTGCTCATCAAGACAAAAAAGTTCTTTACACAGTCCACACAACGCTTTGACCAAAGAATGAGTATACATTTCTATTATTCTCAAAAATACTGACTGCATACTCAATGGAATCAGCTTAGATGAAGTTCCCACATGATTCTGACTTGTTTGGAAGTAGTTTCATGCTTCTGCTCTTTATGAGAAAAAAGTTGTCATCTCAGTGCACACAATGCTCTGACTTCAAAGTAATGTACATTTCAATTTTACTGAAAAGTACTGACTGCAAAGCAAATGGAAACACCTTTGGTTTACTTCTCACATGATTCTGAGATGTTTGAACGTTGTTTCATGCTTCTGCTCCTCAAGACAAAAAAGCTGTTTTCTCAGAGCATACAATGCTCTGACATTACAGCAGTATACATTTGAATTTTACTCAAATCTACTGAATGCAGACCTGATGGAAACACATTGGGTTGACTTCTCACATGTTTCTGAGTAGCTTGAAAGTAGTTTCATGCCTCTGCTCATCAAGACAAAATAGTTCTTTTCTCAGTCCACACAACGCTTTGACCAAAGAATGAGTATACATTTCTATTATTCTCAAAAATACTGACTGCATACTCAATGGAAACAGCTTAGATGAAGTTCCCACATGATTCTGACTTGTTTGGAAGTAGTTTCAAGCTTCTGCTCATTATGAGAAAAAAGTTGTCATCTCAGTGCACACAATGCTCTGAGTTAAAGTAATGTACATTTCAATTTTACTCAAAAGTACTGACTGCACAGCTAATGGAAACACCTTTGGTTTACTTCTCACATGATTCTGAGATGTTTGAAAGTTGCTTCATGCTTCTGCTCCTCAAGACAAAAAAACTGTTTTCTCAGAGCATACAATTCTCTGACATTACAGCAGTATACATTTGAATTTTACTCAAATCTACTGAATGCAAACCTGATGGAAACACATTGGGTTTACTTCCCACATGATTCTGAGTAGCTTGAAAGTAGTTTCATGCCTCTGCTCATCAAGACAAAGAAGTTCTTTTCTCAGTCCACACAATGTTTGACCAAAGAATGAGTATACATTTCTATTATACTCAAAAATACTGACTGCATACTCAATGGAAACATCATAGATGAATTTCCCACATGATTCTGACTTGTTTGGAAGTAGTTTCATGCTTCTGCTCATTAAGAGAAAAAAGTTGTCATCTCAGTGCACACAATGCTCTGACTTCAAAGTAATGTACATTTCAATTTTACTCAAAAGTACTGACTGCAAAGCAAATGGAAACACCTTTGTTTTACTTATCACATGGTTCTGAGATGTTTGAACGTTGTTTCATGCTTCTGCTCCTCAAGACAAAAAAGCTGTTTTCTCAGAGCATACAATGCTCTGACATTGCAGCAGTATACATTTGAATTTTACTCAAATCTACTGAATGCAAACCTGATGGAAACACATTGGGTTTACTTCCCACATGTTTCTGAGTAGCTTGAAAGTAGTTTCATGCCTCTGCTCATCAAGACAAAAAAGTTCTTTTCTCAGTCCACACAACGCTTTGACCAAAGAATGAGTATACATTTCTATTATTCTCAAAAGTACTGACTGCATACTCAATGGAAACAGCTTAGATGAAGTTCCCACATGATTCTGACTTGTTTTGAAGTAGTTTCCTGCTTCTGCTCATTAAGAGAAAAAAGTTGTCATCTCAGTGCACTCAATGCTCTGACTTCAAAGTAATGTACATTTCAATTTTACTCAAAAGTACAAACTGCAAAGCTAATGGAAACACCTTTGGTTTACTTCTCACATGATTCTGAGATGTTTGAAAGTTGTTTCATGCTTCTGCTCCTCAAGACAAAAAAGCTGTTTTCTCAGAGCATACAATTCTCTGACATTACAGCAGTATACATTTGAATTTTACTCAAATCTACTGAATGCAAACCTGATGGAAACACATTGGGTTTACTTCCCACATGATTCTGAGTAGCTTGAAAGTAGTTTCATGCCTCTGCTCATCAAGACAAAGAAGTTCTTTTCTCAGTCCACACAACGCTTTGACCAAAGAATGAGTATACATTTCTATTATACTCAAAAATACTGACTGCATACTGAATGGAAACAGCTTAGATGAAGTTCCCACATGATTCTGACTTGTTTGGAAGTAGTTTCATGCTTCTGCTCATTAAGAGAAAAAAGTTGTCATCTCAGTGCACTCAATGTTCTGACTTCAAAGTAATGCACATTTCAATTTTACTCAAAAGTACTGACTGCAAAGCAAATGGAAACACCTTTGGTTTACTTCTCACATGATTCTGAGATGTTTGAAAGTTGTTTCATGCTTCTGCTCCTCAAGACAAAAAAGCTGTTTTCTCAGAGCATACAATGCTCTGACATTACAGCAGTATACATTTGAATTTTACTCAAATCTACTGAATGCAAACCTGATGGAAACACATTGGGTTTACTTCCCACATGTTTCTGAGTAGCTTGAAAGTAGTATCAAGCCTCTGCTCATCAAGACAAAAAAGTTCTTTTCTCAGTCCACACAACGCTTTGACCAAAGAATGAGTATACATTTCTATTATTCTCAAAAATACTGACTGCATACTCAATGGAAACAGCTTAGATGAAGTTCCCGCATGATTCTGACTTATTTGGAAGTAGTTTCATGCTTCTGCTCATTAAGAGAAAAAAGTTGTCATCTCAGTGCACACAATGCTCTGACTTCAAAGTAATGTATATTTCAATTTTACTCAAAAGTACTGACTGCAAAGCTAATGGAAACATCTTTGGTTTACTTCTCACATGATTCTGACTTGTTTAAAAGTTTTTTCATGCTTCTGCTCCTCAAGACAAAAAAGCTGTTTTCTCAGAGCATACAATTCTCTGACATTACAGCAGTATACATTTGAATTTTACTCAAATCTACTGAATGCAAACCTGATGGAAACACATTGGGCTTACTTCCCACATGATTCTGAGTAGCTTGAAAGTAGTTTCATGCCTCTGCTCATCAAGACAAAGAAGTTCTTTTCTCAGTCCACACAATGCTTTGACCAAAGAATGAGTATACATTTCTATTATACTCAAAAATACTGACTGCATACTGAAGGGAAACAGCTTAGATGAAGTTCCCACATGATTCTGACTTGTTTGGAAGTAGTTTCATGCTTCTGCCCATTAAGAGAAAAAAGTTGTCATCTCAGTGCACACAATGCTCTGACTTCAAAGTAATGTACATTTCAATTTTACTCAAAAGTACTGACTGCAATGCAAATGGAAACACCTTTGGTTTACTTCTCACATGATTCTGAGATGTTTGAAAGTTGTTTCATGCTTCTGCTCCTCAAGACAAAAAAGCTGTTTTCTCAGAGCATACAATGCTCTGACATTACAGCAGTATACATTTGAATTTTACTCAAATCTACTGAATGCAAACCTGATGGAAACACATTGGGTTTACTTCCCACATGTTTCTGAGTAGCTTGAAAGTAGTTTCATGCCTCTGCTCATCAAGACAAAAAAGTTCTTTTCTCAGTCCACACAACGCTTTGACCAAAGAATGAGTATACATTTCTATTATTCTCAAAAATACTGACTGCATACTCAATGGAAACAGCTTAGATGAAGTTCCCACATGATTCTGACTTGTTTGGAAGTAGTTTCATGCTTCTGCTCATTAAGAGAAAAAAGTTGTCATCTCAGTGCACACAATGCTCTGACTTCAAAGTAATGTACATTTCAATTTTACTCAAAAGTACTGACTGCAAAGCTAATGGAAACACCTTTCGTTTACTTCTCACATGATTCTGACTTGTTTAAAAGTTGTTTCATGCTTCTGCTCCTCAAGACAAAAAAGCTGTTTTCTCAGAGCATACAATTCTCTGACATTACAACAGTATACATTTGAATTTTACTCAAATCTACTGAATGCAAACCTGATGGAAACACATTGGGTTTACTTCCCACATGATTCTGAGTAGCTTGAAAGTAGTTTCATGCCTCTGCTCATCAAGACAAAGAAGTTCTTTTCTCAGTCCACACAACGCTTTGACCAAAGAATGAGTATACATTTCTATTATACTCAAAAATACTGACTGCATGCTCAATGGAAACAGCTTAGATGAAGTTCCCACATGATTCTGACTTGTTTGGAAGTAGTTTCATGCTTCTGCTCATTAAGAGAAAGAAGTTGTCATCTCTGTGCACACAATGCTCTGACTTCAAAGTAATGTACATTTCAATTTTACTCAAAAATACTGACTGCAAAGCTAATGGAAACACCTTTGGTTTACTTCTCACATGATTCTGAGTTGTTTGAAAGTTGTTTCATGCTTCTGCTCCTCAAGACAACAAAGCTGTTTTCTCAGAGCATACAATGCTCTGACATTACAGCAGTATACATTTGAATTTTACTCAAATCTACTGAATGCAAACCTGATGGAAACACATTGGGTTTACTTCCCACATGTTTCTGAGTAGCTTGAAACTAGTTTCATGCCTCTGCTCATCAAGACAAAAAAGTTCTTTTCACAGTCCACACAACACTTTGACCAAAGAATGAGTATACATTTCTATTATTCTCAAAAATACTGACTGCATACTCAATGGAATCAGCTTAGATGAAGTTCCCACATGATTCTGACTTGTTTGGAAGTAGTTTCATGCTTCTGCTCTTTATGAGAAAAAAGTTGTCATCTCAGTGCACACAATGCTCTGACTTCAAAGTAATGTACATTTCAATTTTACTGAAAAGTACTGACTGCAAAGCAAATGGAAACACCTTTGGTTTACTTCTCACATGATTCTGAGATGTTTGAACGTTGTTTCATGCTTCTGCTCCTCAAGACAAAAAAGCTGTTTTCTCAGAGCATACAATGCTCTGACATTACAGCAGTATACATTTGAATTTTACTCAAATCTACTGAATGCAGACCTGATGGAAACACATTGGGTTGACTTCTCACATGTTTCTGAGTAGCTTGAAAGTAGTTTCATGCCTCTGCTCTTCAAGACAAAATAGTTCTTTTCTCAGTCCACACAACGCTTTGACCAAAGAATGAGTATACATTTCTATTATTCTCAAAAATACTGACTGCATACTCAATGGAAACAGCTTAGATGAAGTTCCCACATGATTCTGACTTATTTGGAAGTAGTTTCATGCTTCTGCTCATTAAGAGAAAAAAGTTGTCATCTCAGTGCACACAATGCTCTGACTTCAAAGTAATGTACATTTCAATTTTACTCAAAAGTACTGACTGCAATGCAAATGGAAACACCTTTGGTTTACTTCTCACATGATTCTGAGATGTTTGAAAGTTGTTTCATGCTTCTGCTCCTCAAGACAAAAAAGCTGTTTTCTCAGAGCATACAATGCTCTGACATTACAGCAGTATACATTTGAATTTTACTCAAATCTACTGAATGCAAACCTGATGGAAACACATTGGGTTTACTTCCCACATGTTTCTGAGTAGCTTGAAAGTAGTTTCATGCCTCTGCTCATCAAGACAAAAAAGTTCTTTTCTCAGTCCACACAACGCTTTGACCAAAGAATGAGTATACATTTCTATTATTCTCAAAAATACTGACTGCATACTCAATGGAAACAGCTTAGATGAAGTTCCCACATGATTCTGACTTGTTCGGAAGTAGTTTCATGCTTCTGCTGATTAAGAGAAAAAAGTTGTCCTCTCAGTGCACACAATGCTCTGACTTCAAAGTAATGTACATTTCAATTTTACTCAAAAGTACTGACTGCAAAGCAAATGGAAACACCTTTGTTTTACTTATCACATGATTCTGAGATGTTTGAATGTTGTTTCATGCTTCTGCTCCTCAAGACAAAAAAGCTGTTTTCTCAGAGCATACAATGCTCTGACATTGCATCAGTATACATTTGAATTTTACTCAAATCTACTGAATGCAAACCTGATGGAAACACATTGGGTTTACTTCCCACATGTTTCTGAGTAGCTTGAAAGTAGTTTCATGCCTCTGCTCATCAAGACAAAAAAGTTCTTTTCTCAGTCCACACAACGCTTTGACCAAAGAATGAGTATACATTTCTATTATTCTCAAAAATACTGACTGCATACTCAATGGAAACAGCTTAGATGAAGTTCCCACATGATTCTGACTTGTTTGGAAGTAGTTTCATGCTTCTGCTCATTAAGAGAAAAAAGTTGTCATCTCAGTGCACACAATGCTCTGACTTCAAAGTAATGTACATTTCAATTTTACTCAAAAGTACTGACTGCAAAGCTAATGGAAACACCTTTGGTTTACTTCTCACATGATTCTGACTTGTTTAAAAGTTGTTTCATGCTTCTGTTCCTCAAGACAAAAAAGCTGTTTTCTCAGAGCATACAATGCTCTGACATTACAGCAGTATACATTTGAATTTTACTCAAATCTACTGAATGCAGACCTGATGGAAACACATTGGGTTGACTTCTCACATGTTTCTGAGTAGCTTGAAAGTAGTTTCATCCCTCTGCTCTTCAAGACAAAATAGTTCTTTTCTCAGTCCACACAACGCTTTGACCAAAGAATGAGTATACATTTCTATTATTCTCAAAAATACTGACTGCATACTCAATGGAAACAGCTTAGATGAAGTTCCCACATGATTCTGACTTGTTTGGAAGTAGTTTCAAGCTTCTGCTCATTATGAGAAAAAAGTTGTCATCTCAGTGCACACAATGCTCTGACTTAAAGTAATGTACATTTCAATTTTACTCAAAAGTACTGACTGCACAGCTAATGGAAACACCTTTGGTTTACTTCTCACATGATTCTGAGTTGTTTGAAAGTTGTTTCATGCTTCTGCTCCTCAAGACAAAAAAGCTGTTTTCTCAGAGCATACAATTCTCTGACATTACAGCAGTGTACATTTGAATTTTACTCAAATCTACTGAATGCAAACCTGATGGAAACACATTGGGTTTACTTCCCACATGATTCTGAGTAGCTTGAAAGTAGTTTCATGCCTCTGCTCATCAAGACAAAGAAGTTCTTTTCTCAGTCCACACAACGCTTTGACCAAAGAATGAGTATACATTTCTATTATACTCAAAAATACTGACTGCATACTCAATGGAAACAGCTTAGATGAAGTTCCCACATGATTCTGACTTATTTGGAAGTAGTTTCATGCTTCTGCTCATTAAGAGAAAAAAGTTGTCATCTTAGTGCACACAATGCTCTGACTTCAAAGTAATTTACATTTCAATTTTACTCAAAAGTACTGACTGCAAAGCTAATGGAAACACCTTTGGTTTACTTCTCACATGCTTCTGACTTGTTTACAAGTTGTCTCATGCTTCTGCTCCTCAAGACAATAAAGCTGTTTTCTCAGAGCATACAATTCTCTGACATTACAGCAGTATACATTTGAATTTTACTCAAATCTACTGAATGCAAACCTGATGGAAACACTTTCCGTTTACTTCCCACATGAATCTGAGTAGCTTGAAAGTAGTTTCATGCCTCTGCTCATCAAGACGAAGAAGTTCTTTTCTCAGTCCACACAATGCTTTGACCAAAGAATGAGTATACATTTCTATTATACTCAAAAATACTGACTGCATACTCAATGCAAACATCTTAGATGAAGTTCCCACATGATTCTGACTTGTTGGGAAGTAGTTTCAAGCTTCTGCTCATTAAGAGAAAAAAGTTGTCATCTCAGTGCACACAATGCTCTGACTTCAAAGTAATGTACATTTCAATTTTACTCAAAAGTACTGACTGCAAAGCAAATTTAAACACCTTTGTTTTACTTATCACATGATTCTGAGATGTTTGAACGTTGTTTCATGCTTCTACTCCTCAAGACAAAAAAGCTGTTTTCTCAGAGCATACAATGCTCTGACATTGCAGCAGTATACATTTGAATTTTACTCAAATCTACTGAATGCAAACCTGATGGAAACACATTGGGTTTACTTCCCACATGTTTCTGAGTAGCTTGAAAGTAGTTTCATGCCTCTGCTCATCAAGACAAAAAAGTTCTTTTCTCAGTCCACACAACGCTTTGACCAAAGAATGAGTATACATTTCTATTATTCTCAAAAATACTGACTGCATACTCAATGGAAACAGCTTAGATGAAGTTCCCACATGATTCTGACTTGTTTGGAAGTAGTTTCATGCTTCTGCTCATTAAGAGAAAAAAGTTGTCATCTCAGTGCACACAATGCTCTGACTTCAAAGTAATGTACATTTCAATTTTACTCAAAAGTACTGACTGCAAAGCTAATGGAAACACCTTTGGTTTACTTCTCACATGATTCTGACTTGTTTAAAAGTTGTTTCATGCTTCTGCTCCTCAAGACAAAAAAGCTGTTTTCTCAGAGCATACAATGCTCTGACATTACAGCAGTATACATTTGAATTTTACTCAAATCTACTGAATGCAGACCTGATGGAAACACATTGGGTTGACTTCTCACATGTTTCTGAGTAGCTTGAAAGTAGTTTCATCCCTCTGCTCTTCAAGACAAAATAGTTCTTTTATCAGTCCACACAACGCTTTGACCAAAGAATGAGTATACATTTCTATTATTCTCAAAAATACTGACTGCATACTCAATGGAAACAGCTTAGATGAAGTTCCCACATGATTCTGACTTGTTTGGAAGTAGTTTCAAGCTTCTGCTCATTATGAGAAAAAAGTTGTCATCTCAGTGCACACAATGCTCTGACTTAAAGTAATGTACATTTCAATTTTACTCAAAAGTACTGACTGCACAGCTAATGGAAACACCTTTGGTTTACTTCTCACATGATTCTGAGTTGTTTGAAAGTTGTTTCATGCTTCTGCTCCTCAAGACAAAAAAGCTGTTTTCTCAGAGCATACAATTCTCTGACATTACAGCAGTGTACATTTGAATTTTACTCAAATCTACTGAATGCAAACCTGATGGAAACACTTTGGGTTTACTTCCCACATGATTCTGAGTAGCTTGAAAGTAGTTTCATGCCTCTGCTCATCAAGACAAAGAAGTTCTTTTCTCAGTCCACACAACGCTTTGACCAAAGAATGAGTATACATTTCTATTATACTCAAAAATACTGACTGCATACTCAATGGAAACAGCTTAGATGAAGTTCCCACATGATTCTGACTTATTTGGAAGTAGTTTCATGCTTCTGCTCATTAAGAGAAAAAAGTTGTCATCTTAGTGCACACAATGCTCTGACTTCAAAGTAATTTACATTTCAATTTTACTCAAAAGTACTGACTCCAAAGCTAATGGAAACACCTTTGGTTTACTTCTCACATGCTTCTGACTTGTTTAAAAGTTGTTTCATGCTTCTGCTCCTCAAGACAATAAAGCTGTTTTCTCAGAGCATACAATTCTCTGACATTACAGCAGTATACATTTGAATTTTACTCAAATCTACTGAATGCAAACCTGATGGAAACACTTTCCGTTTACTTCCCACATGAATCTGAGTAGCTTGAAAGTAGTTTCATGCCTCTGCTCATCAAGACGAAGAAGTTCTTTTCTCAGTCCACACAATGCTTTGACCAAAGAATGAGTATACATTTCTATTATACTCAAAAATACTGACTGCATACTCAATGCAAACATCTTAGATGAAGTTCCCACATGATTCTGACTTGTTGGGAAGTAGTTTCAAGCTTCTGCTCATTAAGAGAAAAAAGTTGTCATCTCAGTGCACACAATGCTCTGACTTCAAAGTAATGTACATTTCAATTTTACTCAAAAGTACTGACTGCAAAGCAAATTTAAACACCTTTGTTTTACTTATCACATGATTCTGAGATGTTTGAACGTTGTTTCATGCTTCTACTCCTCAAGACAAAAAAGCTGTTTTCTCAGAGCGTACAATGCTCTGACATTGCAGCAGTATACATTTGAATTTTACTCAAATCTACTGAATGCAAACCTGATGGAAACACATTGGGTTTACTTCCCACATGTTTCTGAGTAGCTTGAAAGTAGTTTCATGCCTCTGCTCATCAAGACAAAAAAGTTCTTTTCTCAGTCCACACAATGCTTTGACCAAAGAATGAGTATACATTTCTATTATACTCAAAAATACTGAATACCTAATGGAAACAGCTTAGATGAAGTTCCCACATGATTCTGAATTGTTTCGAAGTAGTTTCATGCTTCTGCTCATTAAGAGAAAAAAGTTGTCATCTCAGTGCACACAATGCTCTGACTTCAAAGTAATGTACATTTCAGTTTTACTCAAAAGTACTGACTGCAAAGCTAATGGAAACACCTTTGGTTTACTTCTCACATGATTCTGAGTTGTTTGAAAGTTGTTTCATGATTCTGCTCCTCAAGACAAAAAAGCTGTTTTCTCAGAGCATACAATGCTCTGACATTACAGCAGTATACATTTGAATTTTACTCAAATCTACTGAATGCAAACCTGATGGAAACACATTGGGTTTACTTCCCACATGTTTCTGAGTAGCTTGAAAGTAGTTTCATGCCTCTGCTCATCAAGACAAAAAAGTTCTTTTCTCAGTCCACACAATGCTTTGACCAAAGAATGAGTATACATTTCTATTAT
Source organism: Mobula birostris (assembly GCF_030028105.1). NCBI lineage: Eukaryota > Metazoa > Chordata > Chondrichthyes > Myliobatiformes > Myliobatidae > Mobula > Mobula birostris. Next base: position 39,480 of record NW_027277864.1, read on the forward strand.
ACTGAAAAATACTGACTGCATACTCAATGGAAACATCTTAGATGAAGTTCCCACATGATTCTGACTTGTTTGGAAGTAGTTTCATGCTTCTGCTCATTAAGAGAAAAAAGTTGTCATCTCAGTGCACACAATGCTCTGACTTCAAAGTAATGTACATTTCAATTTTACTGAAAAGTAATGACTGCAAAGCAAATGGAAACACCTTTGGTTTACTTCTCACATGATTCTGAGATGTTTGAACGTTGTTTCATGCTTCTGCTCCTCAAGACAATAAAGCTGTTTTCTCAGAGCATACAATTCTCTGACATTACAGCAGTATACATTTGAATTTTACTCAAATCTACTGAATGCAAACCTGATGGAAACACTTTCCGTTTACTTCCCACATGAATCTGAGTAGCTTGAAAGTAGTTTCATGCCTCTGCTCATCAAGACGAAGAAGTTCTTTTCTCAGTCCACACAATGCTTTGACCAAAGAATGAGTATACATTTCTATTATACTCAAAAATACTGACTGCATACTCAATGCAAACATCTTAGATGAAGTTCCCACATGATTCTGACTTGTTGGGAAGTAGTTTCAAGCTTCTGCTCATTAAGAGAAAAAAGTTGTCATCTCAGTGCACACAATGCTCTGACTTCAAAGTAATGTACATTTCAATTTTACTCAAAAGTACTGACTGCAAAGCAAATTTAAACACCTTTGTTTTACTTATCACATGATTCTGAGATGTTTGAACGTTGTTTCATGCTTCTACTCCTCAAGACAAAAAAGCTGTTTTCTCAGAGCATACAATGCTCTGACATTGCAGCAGTATACATTTGAATTTTACTCAAATCTACTGAATGCAAACCTGATGGAAACACATTGGGTTTACTTCCCACAGGTTTCTGAGTAGCTTGAAAGTAGTTTCATGCCTCTGCTCATCAAGACAAAAAAGTTCTTTTCTCAGTCCACACAACGCTTTGACCAAAGAATGAGTATACATTTCTATTATTCTCAAAAATACTGACTGCATACTCAATGGAAACAGCTTTGATGAAGTTCCCACATGATTCTGACTTGTTTGGAAGTAGTTTCATGCTTCTGCTCATTAAGAGAAAAAAGTTGTCATCTCAGTGCACACAATGCTCTGACTTCAAAGTAATGTACATTTCAATTTTACTCAAAAGTACTGACTGCAAAGCTAATGGAAACACCTTTGGTTTACTTCTCACATGATTCTGACTTGTTTAAAAGTTGTTTCATGCTTCTGCTCCTCAAGACAAAAAAGCTGTTTTCTCAGAGCATACAATGCTCTGACATTACAGCAGTATACATTTGAATTTTACTCAAATCTACTGAATGCAGACCTGATGGAAACACATTGGGTTGACTTCTCACATGTTTCTGAGTAGCTTGAAAGTAGTTTCATCCCTCTGCTCTTCAAGACAAAATAGTTCTTTTATCAGTCCACACAACGCTTTGACCAAAGAATGAGTATACATTTCTATTATTCTCAAAAATACTGACTGCATACTCAATGGAAACAGCTTAGATGAAGTTCCCACATGATTCTGACTTGTTTGGAAGTAGTTTCAAGCTTCTGCTCATTATGAGAAAAAAGTTGTCATCTCAGTGCACACAATGCTCTGACTTAAAGTAATGTACATTTCAATTTTACTCAAAAGTACTGACTGCACAGCTAATGGAAACACCTTTGGTTTACTTCTCACATGATTCTGAGTTGTTTGAAAGTTGTTTCATGCTTCTGCTCCTCAAGACAAAAAAGCTGTTTTCTCAGAGCATACAATTCTCTGACATTACAGCAGTGTACATTTGAATTTTACTCAAATCTACTGAATGCAAACCTGATGGAAACACTTTGGGTTTACTTCCCACATGATTCTGAGTAGCTTGAAAGTAGTTTCATGCCTCTGCTCATCAAGACAAAGAAGTTCTTTTCTCAGTCCACACAACGCTTTGACCAAAGAATGAGTATACATTTCTATTACACTCAAAAATACTGACTGCATACTCAATGGAAACAGCTTAGATGAAGTTCCCACATGATTCTGACTTATTTGGAAGTAGTTTCATGCTTCTGCTCATTAAGAGAAAAAAGTTGTCATCTTAGTGCACACAATGCTCTGACTTCAAAGTAATTTACATTTCAATTTTACTCAAAAGTACTGACTCCAAAGCTAATGGAAACACCTTTGGTTTACTTCTCACATGCTTCTGACTTGTTTAAAAGTTGTTTCATGCTTCTGCTCCTCAAGACAATAAAGCTGTTTTCTCAGAGCATACAATTCTCTGACATTACAGCAGTATACATTTGAATTTTACTCAAATCTACTGAATGCAAACCTGATGGAAACACTTTCCGTTTACTTCCCACATGAATCTGAGTAGCTTGAAAGTAGTTTCATGCCTCTGCTCATCAAGACGAAGAAGTTCTTTTCTCAGTCCACACAATGCTTTGACCAAAGAATGAGTATACATTTCTATTATACTCAAAAATACTGACTGCATACTCAATGCAAACATCTTAGATGAAGTTCCCACATGATTCTGACTTGTTGGGAAGTAGTTTCAAGCTTCTGCTCATTAAGAGAAAAAAGTTGTCATCTCAGTGCACACAATGCTCTGACTTCAAAGTAATGTACATTTCAATTTTACTCAAAAGTACTGACTGCAAAGCAAATTTAAACACCTTTGTTTTACTTATCACATGATTCTGAGATGTTTGAACGTTGTTTCATGCTTCTACTCCTCAAGACAAAAAAGCTGTTTTCTCAGAGCGTACAATGCTCTGACATTGCAGCAGTATACATTTGAATTTTACTCAAATCTACTGAATGCAAACCTGATGGAAACACATTGGGTTTACTTCCCACATGTTTCTGAGTAGCTTGAAAGTAGTTTCATGCCTCTGCTCATCAAGACAAAAAAGTTCTTTTCTCAGTCCACACAATGCTTTGACCAAAGAATGAGTATACATTTCTATTATACTCAAAAATACTGAATACCTAATGGAAACAGCTTAGATGAAGTTCCCACATGATTCTGAATTGTTTCGAAGTAGTTTCATGCTTCTGCTCATTAAGAGAAAAAAGTTGTCATCTCAGTGCACACAATGCTCTGACTTCAAAGTAATGTACATTTCAGTTTTACTCAAAAGTACTGACTGCAAAGCTAATGGAAACACCTTTGGTTTACTTCTCACATGATTCTGAGTTGTTTGAAAGTTGTTTCATGATTCTGCTCCTCAAGACAAAAAAGCTGTTTTCTCAGAGCATACAATGCTCTGACATTACAGCAGTATACATTTGAATTTTACTCAAATCTACTGAATGCAAACCTGATGGAAACACATTGGGTTTACTTCCCACATGTTTCTGAGTAGCTTGAAAGTAGTTTCATGCCTCTGCTCATCAAGACAAAAAAGTTCTTTTCTCAGTCCACACAATGCTTTGACCAAAGAATGAGTATACATTTCTATTATACTGAAAAATACTGACTGCATACTCAATGGAAACATCTTAGATGAAGTTCCCACATGATTCTGACTTGTTTGGAAGTAGTTTCATGCTTCTGCTCATTAAGAGAAAAAAGTTGTCATCTCAGTGCACACAATGCTCTGACTTCAAAGTAATGTACATTTCAATTTTACTGAAAAGTAATGACTGCAAAGCAAATGGAAACACCTTTGGTTTACTTCTCACATGATTCTGAGATGTTTGAACGTTGTTTCATGCTTCCGCTCCTCAAGACAAAAAAGCTGTTTTCTCAGAGCATACAATGCTCTGACATTACAGCAGTATACATTTGAATTTTACTCAAATCTACTGAATGCAGACCTGATGGAAACACATTGGGTTGACTTCTCACATGTTTCTGAGTAGCTTGAAAGTAGTTTCATGCCTCTGCTCATCAAGACAAAATAGTTCTTTTCCAAGTCCACACAACGCTTTGACCAAAGAATGAGTATACATTTCTATTATTCTCAAAAATACTGACTGCATACTCAATGGAAACAGCTTAGATGAAGTTCCCACATGATTCTGACTTGTTTGGAAGTAGTTTCATGCTTCTGCTCATTAAGAGAAAAAAGTTGTCATCTCAGTGCACACAATGCTCTGACTTCAAAGTAATGTACATTTCAATTTTACTCAAAAGTACTGACTGCAAAGCTAATGGAAACACCTTTGGTTTACTTCTCACATGATTCTGACTTGTTTAAAAGTTGTTTCATGCTTCTGCTCCTCAAGACAAAAAAGCTGTTTTCTCAGAGCATACAATGCTCTGACATTACAGCAGTATACATTTGAATTTTACTCAAATCTACTGAATGCAGACCTGATGGAAACACATTGGGTTGACTTCTCACATGTTTCTGAGTAGCTTGAAAGTAGTTTCATCCCTCTGCTCTTCAAGACAAAATAGTTCTTTTATCAGTCCACACAACGCTTTGACCAAAGAATGAGTATACATTTCTATTATTCTCAAAAATACTGACTGCATACTCAATGGAAACAGCTTAGATGAAGTTCCCACATGATTCTGACTTGTTTGGAAGTAGTTTCAAGCTTCTGCTCATTATGAGAAAAAAGTTGTCATCTCAGTGCACACAATGCTCTGACTTAAAGTAATGTACATTTCAATTTTACTCAAAAGTACTGACTGCACAGCTAATGGAAACACCTTTGGTTTACTTCTCACATGATTCTGAGTTGTTTGAAAGTTGTTTCATGCTTCTGCTCCTCAAGACAAAAAAGCTGTTTTCTCAGAGCATACAATTCTCTGACATTACAGCAGTGTACATTTGAATTTTACTCAAATCTACTGAATGCAAACCTGATGGAAACACTTTGGGTTTACTTCCCACATGATTCTGAGTAGCTTGAAAGTAGTTTCATGCCTCTGCTCATCAAGACAAAGAAGTTCTTTTCTCAGTCCACACAACGCTTTGACCAAAGAATGAGTATACATTTCTATTACACTCAAAAATACTGACTGCATACTCAATGGAAACAGCTTAGATGAAGTTCCCACATGATTCTGACTTATTTGGAAGTAGTTTCATGCTTCTGCTCATTAAGAGAAAAAAGTTGTCATCTTAGTGCACACAATGCTCTGACTTCAAAGTAATTTACATTTCAATTTTACTCAAAAGTACTGACTCCAAAGCTAATGGAAACACCTTTGGTTTACTTCTCACATGCTTCTGACTTGTTTAAAAGTTGTTTCATGCTTCTGCTCCTCAAGACAATAAAGCTGTTTTCTCAGAGCATACAATTCTCTGACATTACAGCAGTATACATTTGAATTTTACTCAAATCTACTGAATGCAAACCTGATGGAAACACTTTCCGTTTACTTCCCACATGAATCTGAGTAGCTTGAAAGTAGTTTCATGCCTCTGCTCATCAAGACGAAGAAGTTCTTTTCTCAGTCCACACAATGCTTTGACCAAAGAATGAGTATACATTTCTATTATACTCAAAAATACTGACTGCATACTCAATGCAAACATCTTAGATGAAGTTCCCACATGATTCTGACTTGTTGGGAAGTAGTTTCAAGCTTCTGCTCATTAAGAGAAAAAAGTTGTCATCTCAGTGCACACAATGCTCTGACTTCAAAGTAATGTACATTTCAATTTTACTCAAAAGTACTGACTGCAAAGCAAATTTAAACACCTTTGTTTTACTTATCACATGATTCTGAGATGTTTGAACGTTGTTTCATGCTTCTACTCCTCAAGACAAAAAAGCTGTTTTCTCAGAGCGTACAATGCTCTGACATTGCAGCAGTATACATTTGAATTTTACTCAAATCTACTGAATGCAAACCTGATGGAAACACATTGGGTTTACTTCCCACATGTTTCTGAGTAGCTTGAAAGTAGTTTCATGCCTCTGCTCATCAAGACAAAAAAGTTCTTTTCTCAGTCCACACAATGCTTTGACCAAAGAATGAGTATACATTTCTATTATACTCAAAAATACTGAATACCTAATGGAAACAGCTTAGATGAAGTTCCCACATGATTCTGAATTGTTTCGAAGTAGTTTCATGCTTCTGCTCATTAAGAGAAAAAAGTTGTCATCTCAGTGCACACAATGCTCTGACTTCAAAGTAATGTACATTTCAGTTTTACTCAAAAGTACTGACTGCAAAGCTAATGGAAACACCTTTGGTTTACTTCTCACATGATTCTGAGTTGTTTGAAAGTTGTTTCATGATTCTGCTCCTCAAGACAAAAAAGCTGTTTTCTCAGAGCATACAATGCTCTGACATTACAGCAGTATACATTTGAATTTTACTCAAATCTACTGAATGCAAACCTGATGGAAACACATTGGGTTTACTTCCCACATGTTTCTGAGTAGCTTGAAAGTAGTTTCATGCCTCTGCTCATCAAGACAAAAAAGTTCTTTTCTCAGTCCACACAATGCTTTGACCAAAGAATGAGTATACATTTCTATTATACTGAAAAATACTGACTGCATACTCAATGGAAACATCTTAGATGAAGTTCCCACATGATTCTGACTTGTTTGGAAGTAGTTTCATGCTTCTGCTCATTAAGAGAAAAAAGTTGTCATCTCAGTGCACACAATGCTCTGACTTCAAAGTAATGTACATTTCAATTTTACTGAAAAGTAATGACTGCAAAGCAAATGGAAACACCTTTGGTTTACTTCTCACATGATTCTGAGATGTTTGAACGTTGTTTCATGCTTCCGCTCCTCAAGACAAAAAAGCTGTTTTCTCAGAGCATACAATGCTCTGACATTACAGCAGTATACATTTGAATTTTACTCAAATCTACTGAATGCAGACCTGATGGAAACACATTGGGTTGACTTCTCACATGTTTCTGAGTAGCTTGAAAGTAGTTTCATGCCTCTGCTCATCAAGACAAAATAGTTCTTTTCCAAGTCCACACAACGCTTTGACCAAAGAATGAGTATACATTTCTATTATTCTCAAAAATGCTGACTGCATACTCAATGGAAACAGCTTAGATGAAGTTCCCACATGATTCTGACTTGTTTGGAAGTAGTTTCAAGCTTCTGCTCATTATGAGAAAAAAGTTGTCATCTCAGAGCACACAATGCTCTGACTTAAAGTAATGTACATTTCAATTTTACTCAAAAGTACTGACTGCACAGCTAATGGAAACACCTTTGGTTTACTTCTCACATGATTCTGAGTTGTTTGAAAGTTGTTTCATGCTTCTGCTCCTCAAGAAAAAAAAGCTGTTTTCTCAGAGCATACAATTCTCTGACATTACAGCAGTGTACATTTGAATTTTACTCAAATCTACTGAATGCAAACCTGATGGAAACACATTGGGTTTACTTCTCACATGATTCTGAGTAGCTTGAAAGTAGTTTCATGCTTCTGCTCATCAAGACAAAAAAGTTCTTTTCTCAGTCCACACAATACTTTGACAAAAGAATGAGTATACATTTCTATTATTCTCAAAAATACTGACTGCATACTCAATGGAATCAGCTTAGATGAAGTTCCCACATGATTCTGACTTGTTTGGAAGTAGTTTCATGCTTCTGCTCATTAAGAGAAAAAAGTTGTCATCTCAGTGCACAAAATGCTCTGACTTCAAAGTAATGTACATTTCAATTTTACTCAAAAGTACTGACTGCAAAGCAAATGGAAACACCTTTGGTTTACTTCTCACATGATTCTGAGATGCTTGAACGTTGTTTCATGCTTCCGCTCCTCAAGACAAAAAAGCTGTTTTCTCAGAGCATACAATGCTCTGACATTACAGCAGTATACATTTGAATTTTACTCAAATCTACTGAATGCAGACCTGATGGAAACACAGTGGGTTGACTTCTCACATGTTTCTGAGTAGCTTGAAAGTAGTTTCATGCCTCTGCTCATCAAGACAAAATAGTTCTTTTCCAAGTCCACACAACGCTTTGACCAAAGTATGAGTATACATTTCTATTATTCTCAAAAATACTGACTGCATACTCAATGGAAACAGCTTAGATGAAGTTCCCACATGATTCTGACTTGTTTGGAAGTAGTTTCAAGCTTCTGCTCATTATGAGAAAAAAGTTGTCATCTCAGAGCACACAATGCTCTGACTTAAAGTAATGTACATTTCAATTTTACTCAAAAGTACTGACTGCACAGCTAATGGAAACACCTTTGGTTTACTTCTCACATGATTCTGAGTTGTTTGAAAGTTGTTTCATGCTTCTGCTCCTCAAGAAAAAAAAGCTGTTTTCTCAGAGCATACAATTCTCTGACATTACAGCAGTGTACATTTGAATTTTACTCAAATCTACTGAATGCAAACCTGATGGAAACACATTGGGTTTACTTCTCACATGATTCTGAGTAGCTTGAAAGTAGTTTCATGCTTCTGCTCATCAAGACAAAAAAGTTCTTTTCTCAGTCCACACAATACTTTGACAAAAGAATGAGTATACATTTCTATTATACTCAAAAATACTGACTGAATACTGAAGGGAAACAGCTTAGATGAAGTTTCCACATGATTCTGACTTGTTTGGAAGTAGTTTCATGCTTCTGCTCATTAAGAGAAAAAAGTTGTCATCTCAGAGCACACAATGCTCTGACTTAACATAATGTACATTTCAATTTTACTCAAAAGTACTGACTGCACAGCTAATGGAAACACCTTTGGTTTACTTCTCACATGATTCTGAGTTGTTTGAAAGTTGTTTCATGCTTCTGCTCCTCAAGACAAAAAAGCTGTTTTCTCAGAGCATACAATTCTCTGACATTACAGCAGTGTACATTTGAATTTTACTCAAATCTACTGAATGCAAACCTGATGGAAACACATTGGGTTTAATTCCCACATGATTCTGAGTAGCTTGAAAGTAGTTTCATGCCTCTGCTCATCAAGACAAAAAAGTTCTTTTCTCAGTCCACACAATGCTTTGACCAAAGAATGAGTATACATTTCTATTATACTGAAAAATACTGACTGCATACTCAATGGAAACATCTTAGATGAAGTTCCCACATGATTCTGACTTGTTTGGAAGTAGTTTCATGCTTCTGCTCATTAAGAGAAAAAAGTTGTCATCTCAGTGCACAAAATGCTCTGACTTCAAAGTAATGTACGTTTCAATTTTACTCAAAAGTACTGACTGCAAAGCAAATGGAAACACCTTTGGTTTACTTATCACATGATTCTGAGATGTTTGAACGTTGTTTCATGCTTCCGCTCCTCAAGACAAAAAAGCTGTTTTCTCAGAGCATACAATGCTCTGACATTACAGCAGTATACATTTGAATTTTACTCAAATCTACTGAATGCAGACCTGATGGAAACACATTGGGTTGACTTCTCACATGTTTCTGAGTAGCTTGAAAGTAGTTTCATGCCTCTGCTCATCAAGACAAAATAGTTCTTTTCTCAGTCCACACAACGCTTTGACCAAAGAATGAGTATACATTTCTATTATTCTCAAAAATACTGACTGCATACTCAATGGAAACAGCTTAGATGAAGTTCCCACATGATTCTGACTTGTTTGGAAGTAGTTTCAAGCTTCTGCTCATTATGAGAAAAAAGTTGTCATCTCAGAGCACACAATGCTCTGACTTAAAGTAATGTACATTTCAATTTTACTCAAAAGTACTGACTGCACAGCTAATGGAAACACCTTTGGTTTACTTCTCACATGATTCTGAGTTGTTTGAAAGTTGTTTCATGCTTCTGCTCCTCAAGAAAAAAAAGCTGTTTTCTCAGAGCATACAATTCTCTGACATTACAGCAGTGTACATTTGAATTTTACTCAAATCTACTGAATGCAAACCTGATGGAAACACATTGGGTTTACTTCTCACATGATTCTGAGTAGCTTGAAAGGAGTTTCATGCTTCTGCTCATCAAGACAAAAAAGTTCTTTTCTCAGTCCACACAATACTTTGACAAAAGAATGAGTATACATTTCTATTATACTCAAAAATACTGACTGCATACTGAATGGAAACAGCTTAGATGAAGTTCTCACATGATTCTGACTTGTTTGGAAGTAGTTTCATGCTTCTGCTCATTAAGAGAAAAAAGTTGTCATCTCAGTGCACACAATGCTCTGACTTCAAAGTAATGTACATTTCAATTTTACTCAAAACTACTGACTGGAAAGGTAATGGAAACACCTTTGGTTTACTTCTCACATGATTCTGAGTTGTTTGAAAGTTGTTTTATGCTTCTGCTCCTCAAGACAAAAAAGCTGTTTTCTCAGAGCATACAATGCTCTGACATTACAGCAGTATACATTTGAATTTTACTCAAATCTACTGAATGCAAACCTGATGGAAACACATTGGGTTTACTTCCCACATGATTCTGAGTAGTTTGAAAGTAGTTTCATGCCTCTGCTCATCAAGACAAAAAAGTTCTTTTCTCAGTCCACACAATGCTTTGACAAAAGAATGAGTATACATTTCTATTATTCTCAAAAATACTGACTGCATACTGAATGGAAACAGCGTAGATGAAGTTCCCACATGATTCTGACTTGTTTGGAAGTAGTTTCATGCTTCTGCTCATTAAGAGAAAAAAGTTCTCATCTCAGTGCACACAATGCTCTGACTTCAAAGTAATGTACATTTCAATTTTACTCAAAACTACTGACTGGAAAGGTAATGGAAACACCTTTGCTTTACTTCTCACATGATTCTGAGTTGTTTGAAAGTTGTTTTATGCTTCTGCTCCTCAAGACAAAAAAGCTGTTTTCTCAGAGCATACAATGCTCTGACTTTACAGCAGTATACATTTGAATTTTACTCAAATCTACTGAATGCAGACCTGATGGAAACACATTGGGTTGACTTCTCACATGTTTCTGAGTAGCTTGAAAGTAGTTTCATGCCTCTGCTCATCAAGACAAAATAGTTCTTTTCTCAGTCCACACAACGCTTTGACCAAAGAATGAGTATACATTTCTATTATTCTCAAAAATACTGACTGCATACTCAATGGAAACAGCTTAGATGAAGTTCCCACATGATTCTAACTTGTTTGGAAGTAGTTTCAAGCTTCTGCTCTTTATGAGAAAAAAGTTGTCATCTCAGAGCACACAATGCTCTGACTTAACATAATGTACATTTCAATTTTACTCAAAAGTACTGACTGCACAGCTAATGGAAACACCTTTGGTTTACTTCTCACATGATTCTGAGTTGTTTGAAAGTTGTTTCATGCTTCTGCTCCTCAAGACAAAAAAGCTGTTTTCTCAGAGCATACAATTCTCTGACATTACAGCAGTGTACATTTGAATTTTACTCAAATCTACTGAATGCAAACCTGATGGAAACACATTGGGTTTACTTCCCACATGATTCTGAGTAGCTTGAAAGTAGTTTCATGCCTCTGCTCATCAAGACAAAAAAGTTCTTTTCTCAGTCCACACAATGCTTTGACCAAAGAATGAGTATACATTTCTATTATACTGAAAAATACTGACTGCATACTCAATGGAAACATCTTAGATGAAGTTCCCACATGATTCTGACTTGTTTGGAAGTAGTTTCATGCTTCTGCTCATTAAGAGAAAAAAGTTGTCATCTCAGTGCACAAAATGCTCTGACTTCAAAGTAATGTACGTTTCAATTTTACTCAAAAGTACTGACTGCAAAGCAAATGGAAACACCTTTGGTTTACTTATCACATGATTCTGAGATGTTTGAACGTTGTTTCATGCTTCCGCTCCTCAAGACAAAAAAGCTGTTTTCTCAGAGCATACAATGCTCTGACATTACAGCAGTATACATTTGAATTTTACTCAAATCTACTGAATGCAGACCTGATGGAAACACATTGGGTTGACTTCTCACATGTTTCTGAGTAGCTTGAAAGTAGTTTCATGCCTCTGCTCATCAAGACAAAATAGTTCTTTTCTCAGTCCACACAACGCTTTGACCAAAGAATGAGTATACATTTCTATTATTCTCAAAAATACTGACTGCATACTCAATGGAAACAGCTTAGATGAAGTTCCCACATGATTCTGACTTGTTTGGAAGTAGTTTCAAGCTTCTGCTCATTATGAGAAAAAAGTTGTCATCTCAGAGCACACAATGCTCTGACTTAAAGTAATGTACATTTCAATTTTACTCAAAAGTACTGACTGCACAGCTAATGGAAACACCTTTGGTTTACTTCTCACATGATTCTGAGTTGTTTGAAAGTTGTTTCATGCTTCTGCTCCTCAAGAAAAAAAAGCTGTTTTCTCAGAGCATACAATTCTCTGACATTACAGCAGTGTACATTTGAATTTTACTCAAATCTACTGAATGCAAACCTGATGGAAACACATTGGGTTTACTTCTCACATGATTCTGAGTAGCTTGAAAGGAGTTTCATGCTTCTGCTCATCAAGACAAAAAAGTTCTTTTCTCAGTCCACACAATACTTTGACAAAAGAATGAGTATACATTTCTATTATACTCAAAAATACTGACTGCATACTGAATGGAAACAGCTTAGATGAAGTTCCCACATGATTCTGACTTGTTTGGAAGTAGTTTCATGCTTCTGCTCATTAAGAGAAAAAAGTTGTCATCTCAGTGCACACAATGCTCTGACTTCAAAGTAATGTACATTTCAATTTTACTCAAAACTACTGACTGGAAAGGTAATGGAAACACCTTTGGTTTACTTCTCACATGATTCTGAGTTGTTTGAAAGTTGTTTTATGCTTCTGCTCCTCAAGACAAAAAAGCTGTTTTCTCAGAGCATACAATGCTCTGACATTACAGCAGTATACATTTGAATTTTACTCAAATCTACTGAATGCAAACCTGATGGAAACACATTGGGTTTACTTCCCACATGATTCTGAGTAGTTTGAAAGTAGTTTCATGCCTCTGCTCATCAAGACAAAAAAGTTCTTTTCTCAGTCCACACAATGCTTTGACAAAAGAATGAGTATACATTTCTATTATTCTCAAAAATACTGACTGCATACTGAATGGAAACAGCGTAGATGAAGTTCCCACATGATTCTGACTTGTTTGGAAGTAGTTTCATGCTTCTGCTCATTAAGAGAAAAAAGTTCTCATCTCAGTGCACACAATGCTCTGACTTCAAAGTAATGTACATTTCAATTTTACTCAAAACTACTGACTGGAAAGGTAATGGAAACACCTTTGCTTTACTTCTCACATGATTCTGAGTTGTTTGAAAGTTGTTTTATGCTTCTGCTCCTCAAGACAAAAAAGCTGTTTTCTCAGAGCATACAATGCTCTGACATTACAGCAGTATACATTTGAATTTTACTCAAATCTACTGAATGCAAACCTGATGGAAACACATTGGGTTTACTTCCCACATGATTCTGAGTAGTTTGAAAGTAGTTTCATGCTTCTGCTCATCAAGACAAAAAAGTTCTTTTCTCAGTCCACACAATGCTTTGACAAAAGAATGAGTATACATTTCTATTATACTCAAAAATACTGACTGCATACTGAATGGAAACAGCTTAGATGAAGTTCCCACATGATTCTGACTTATTTGGAAGTAGTTTCATGCTTCTGTTCATTAAGAGGAAAAAGTTGTCATCTCAGTGCACACACTGCTCTAACTTGAAAGTAATGTACATTTCAATTTTACTCAAAAGTACTGACTGCAAAGCTGATCGAAACACCTTTGGTTTACTTCTCACATGATTCTGAGTTGTTTGAAAGTTGTTTCATGCTTCTGCTCCTCAAGACAAAAAAGCTGTTTTCTCAGAGCATACAATGCTCTGACATTACAGCAGTTTACATTTGAATTTTACTCAAATCTACTGAATGCAAACCTGATGGAAACACATTGGGTTTATTTCCCACATGATTCTGAGTAGCTTGAAAGCAGTTTCATGCCTCTGCTCATCAAGACAAAAAAGTTCTTTTCTCAGTCCACACAACGCTTTGACAAAAGAATGAGTATACATTTCTATTATACTCAAAAATACTGACTGCATACTGAATGGAAACAGCTTTGATGAAGTTCCCTCATGATTCTGACTTGTTTGGAAGTAGTTTCATGCTTCTGCTCATTAAGAGAAAAAAGTTGTCATCTCAGTGCACACAATGCTCTATCTTCAAGGTAATGTACATTTCAATTTTACTGAAAAGTACTGACTGCAAAGCTAATGGAAACACCTTTGGTATACTTCTCACATGATTCTGAGATGTATAAAAGTTGTTTCATGCTTCTGCTCCTCAAGACAAAAAAGCTGTTTTCTCAGATCATACAATGCTCTGACATTACAGCAGTACACATTTGAATTTTACTCATATCTACTGAATGCAAACCTGATGGAAACACATTGGGTTTACTTCCCTCATGATTCTGAGTAGCTTGAAAGTAGTTTCATGCCTCTGCTCATCAAGACAAAAAAGTTCTTTTCTCAGTCCACAGAGCGCCTAGACCAAAGAATGAGTATACATTTCTATTATACTCAAAAATACTGACTGCATACTGAATGGAAACAGCTTTGATGAAGTTCCCTCATGATTCTGACTTGTTTGGAAGTAGTTTCATGCTTCTGCTCATTAAGAGAAAAAAGTTGTCATCTCAGTGCACACAATGCTCTATCTTCAAGGTAATGTACATTTCAATTTTACTGAAAAGTACTGACTGCAAAGCTAATGGAAACACCTTTGGTATACTTCTCACATGATTCTGAGATGTATAAAAGTTGTTTCATGCTTCTGCTCCTCAAGACAAAAAAGCTGTTTTCTCAGATCATACAATGCTCTGACATTACAGCAGTACACATTTGAATTTTACTCATATCTACTGAATGCAAACCTGATGGAAACACATTGGGTTTACTTCCCTCATGATTCTGAGTAGCTTGAAAGTAGTTTCATGCCTCTGCTCATCAAGACAAAAAAGTTCTTTTCTCAGTCCACAGAGCGCCTAGACCAAAGAATGAGTATACATTTCTATTATACTCAAAAATACTGACTGCATACTGAATGGAAACAGCTTAGATGAAGTTCCCACATGATTCTGACTTGTTTGGAAGTAGTTTCATGCTTCTGCTCATTAAGAGAAAAAAGTTGTCATCTCAGTGCACACAATGCTCTGACTTCAAAGTAAATGTACATTTCAATTTTACTCAAAAGTACTGACTGCAAAGCTAATGGAAACACCATTGGTTTACTTCTCACATGATTCTCAGTTGTTTGAAAGTTGTTTCATGCTTCTGCTCCTCAAGACAAAAAAGCTGTTTTCTCAGAGCATACAATGCTCTGACTTTACACCAGTATACATTTGAATTTTACTCAAATCTACTGAATGCAAACCTGATGGAAACACATTGGGTTTATTTCCCACATGGTTCTGAGTAGCTTGAAAGTAGTTTCATGCTTCTGCTCATCAAGACAAAAAAGTTCTTTTCTCAGTCCACACAATACTTTGACAAAAGAATGAGTATACATTTCTATTATACTCAAAAATACTGACTGCATACTGAATGGAAACAGCTTAGATGAAGTTCCCACATGATTCTGACTTGTTTGGAAGTAGTTTCATGCTTCTGCTCATTAAGAGAAAAAAGTTGTCATCTCAGTGCACACAATGCTCTGACTTCAAAGTAATGTACATTTCAATTTTGCTCAAAACTACTGACTGGAAAGGTAATGGAAACCCCTTGGGTTTACTTCTCACATGATTCTGAGTTGTTTGAAAGTTGTTTTATGCCTCTGCTCCTCAAGACAAAAAAGCTGTTTTCTCAGAGCATACAATGCTCTGACATTACAGCAGTATACATTTGAATTTTACTCAAATCTACTGAATGCAAACCTGATGGAAACACATTGGGTTTACTTCCCACATGATTCTGAGTAGTTTGAAAGTAGTTTTATGCCTCTGCTCATCAAGACAAAAAAGTTCTTTTCTCAGTCCACACAATGCTTTGACAAAAGAATGAGTATACATTTGTATTATTCTCAAAAATACTGACTGCATACTGAATGGAAACAGCTTAGATGAAGTTCCCACATGATTCTGACTTGTTTGGAAGTAGTTTCATGCTTCTGCTCATTAAGAGAAAAAAGTTCTCATCTCAGTGCACACAATGCTCTGACTTCAAAGTAATGTACATTTCAATTTTACTCAAAACTACTGACTGGAAAGCTAATGGAAGCACCTTTGGTTTACTTCTCACATGATTCTGACTTGTTTAAAAGTTGTTTCATGCTTCTGCTCCTCAAGACAAAAAAGCTGTTTTCTCAGAGCATACAATGCTCTGACATTGCAGCAGTATACATTTGAATTTTACTCAAATCTACTGAATGCAAACCTGATGGAAACACATTGGGTTTACTTCCCAGATGTTTCTGAGTAGCTTGAAAGTAGTTTCATGCCTCTGCTCATCAAGACAAAAAAGTTCTTTTCTCAGTCCACACAACGCTTTGACCAAAGAATGAGTATACATTTCTATTATTCTCAAAAATACTGACTGCATACTCAATGGAAACAGCTTAGATGAAGTTCCCACATGATTCTGACTTGTTTGGAAGTAGTTTCATGCTTCTGCTCATTAAGAGAAAAAAGTTGTCATCTCAGTGCACAAAATGCTCTGACTTCAAAGTAATGTACATTTCAATTTTACTCAAAAGTACTGACTGCAAAGCAAATTTAAACACCTTTGTTTTACTTATCACATGATTCTGAGATGTTTGAACGTTGTTTCATGCTTCTACTCCTCAAGACAAAAAAGCTGTTTTCTCAGAGCATACAATGCTCTGACATTGCAGCAGTATACATTTGAATTTTACTCAAATCTACTGAATGCAAACCTGATGGAAACACATTGGGTTTACTTCCCACATGTTTCTGAGTAGCCTGAAAGTAGTTTCATGCCTCTGCTCATCAAGACAAAAAAGTTCTTTTCTCAGTCCACACAATGCTTTGACCAAAGAATGAGTAAACATTTCTATTATACTCAAAAATACTGACTGCATACCTAATGGAAACAGCTTAGATGAAGTTCCCACATGATTCTGAATTGTTTGGAAGTAGTTTCATGCTTCTGCTCATTAAGAGAAAAAAGTTGTCATCTCAGGGCACACAATGCTCTGACTTCAAAGTAATGTACATTTCAATTTTACTCAAAAGTACTGACTGCAAAGCTAATGGAAACACCTTTGGTTTACTTCTCACATGATTCTGAGTTGTTTGAAAGTTGTTTCATGATTCTGCTCCTCAAGACAAAAAAGCTGTTTTCTCAGAGCATACAGTGCTCTGACATTACAGCAGTATACATTTGAATTTTACTCAAATCTACTGAATGCAAACCTGATGGAAACACATTGGGTTTACTTCCCACATGTTTCTGAGTAGCTTGAAAGTAGTTTCATGCCTCTGCTCATCAAGACAAAAAAGTTCTTTTCTCAGTCCACACAATGCTTTGACCAAAGAATGAGTATACATTTCTATTATACTGAAAAATACTGACTGCATACTCAATGGAAACATCTTAGATGAAGTTCCCACATGATTCTGACTTGTTTGGAAGTAGTTTCATGCTTCTGCTCATTAAGAGAAAAAAGTTGTCATCTCAGTGCACACAATGCTCTGACTTCAAAGTAATGTACATTTCAATTTTACTCAAAACTACTGACTGGAAAGGTAATGGAAACACCTTTGGTTAACTTCTCACATGATTCTGAGTTGTTTGAAAGTTGTTTTATGCTTCTGCTCCTCAAGACAAAAAAGCTGTTTTCTCAGAGCATACAATGCTCTGACATTACAGCAGTATACATTTGAATTTTACTCAAATCTACTGAATGCAAACCTGATGGAAACACATTGGGTTTACTTCCCACATGATTCTGAGTAGTTTGAAAGTAGTTTCATGCCTCTGCTCATCAAGACAAAAAAGTTCTTTTCTCAGTCCACACAATGCTTTGACAAAAGAATGAGTATACATTTCTATTATTCTCAAAAATACTGACTGCATACTGAATGGAAACATCGTAGATGAAGTTCCCACATGATTCTGACTTGTTTGGAAGTAGTTTCATGCTTCTGCTCATTAAGAGAAAAAAGTTCTCATCTCAGTGCACACAATGCTCTGACTTCAAAGTAATGTACATTTCAATTTTACTCAAAACTACTGACTGGAAAGGTAATGGAAACACCTTTGCTTTACTTCTCACATGATTCTGAGTTGTTTGAAAGTTGTTTTATGCTTCTGCTCCTCAAGACAAAAAAGCTGTTTTCTCAGAGCATACAATGCTCTGACATTACAGCAGTATACATTTGAATTTTACTCAAATCTACTGAATGCAAACCTGATGGAAACACATTGGGTTTACTTCCCACATGATTCTGAGTAGTTTGAAAGTAGTTTCATGCTTCTGCTCATCAAGACAAGAAAGTTCTTTTCTCAGTCCACACAATGCTTTGACAAAAGAATGAGTATACATTTCCATTATACTCAAAAATACTGACTGCATACTGAATGGAAACAGCTTAGATGAAGTTCCCACATGATTCTGACTTATTTGGAAGTAGTTTCATGCTTCTGTTCATTAAGAGGAAAAAGTTGTCATCTCAGTGCACACACTGCTCTAACTTGAAAGTAATGTACATTTCAATTTTACTCAAAAGTACTGACTGCAAAGCTGATCGAAACACCTTTGGTTTACTTCTCACATGATTCTGAGTTGTTTGAAAGTTGTTTCATGCTTCTGCTCCTCAAGACAAAAAAGCTGTTTTCTCAGAGCATACAATGCTCTGACATTACAGCAGTTTACATTTGAATTTTACTCAAATCTACTGAATGCAAACCTGATGGAAACACATTGGGTTTATTTCCCACATGATTCTGAGTAGCTTGAAAGCAGTTTCATGCCTCTGCTCATCAAGACAAAAAAGTTCTTTTCTCAGTCCACACAGCGCTTTGACAAAAGAATGAGTATACATTTCTATTATACTCAAAAATACTGACTGCATACTGAATGGAAACAGCTTTGATGAAGTTCCCTCATGATTCTGACTTGTTTGGAAGTCGTTTCATGCTTCTGCTCATTAAGAGAAAAAAGTTGTCATCTCAGTGCACACAATGCTCTATCTTCAAGGTAATGTACATTTCAATTTTACTGAAAAGTACTGACTGCAAAGCTAATGGAAACACCTTTGGTATACTTCTCACATGATTCTGAGATGTATAAAAGTTGTTTCATGCTTCTGCTCCTCAAGACAAAAAAGCTGTTTTCTCAGATCATACAATGCTCTGACATTACAGCAGTACACATTTGAATTTTACTCATATCTACTGAATGCAAACCTGATGGAAACACATTGGGTTTACTTCCCTCATGATTCTGAGTAGCTTGAAAGTAGTTTCATGCCTCTGCTCATCAAGACAAAAAAGTTCTTTTCTCAGTCCACAGAGCGCCTAGACCAAAGAATGAGTATACATTTCTATTATACTCAAAAATACTGACTGCATACTGAATGGAAACAGCTTAGATGAAGTTCCCACATGATTCTGACTTGTTTGGAAGTAGTTTCATGCTTCTGCTCATTAAGAGAAAAAAGTTGTCATCTCAGTGCACACAATCCTCTGACTTCAAAGTAAATGTACATTTCAATTTTACTCAAAAGTACTGACTGCAAAGCTAATGGAAACACCTTTGGTTTACTTCTCACATGATTCTCAGTTGTTTGAAAGTTGTTTCATGCTTCTGCTCCTCAAGACAAAAAAGCTGTTTTCTCAGAGCATACAATGCTCTGACATTACACCAGTATACATTTGAATTTTACTCAAATCTACTGAATGCAAACCTGATGGAAACACATTGGGTTTATTTCCCACATGGTTCTGAGTAGCTTGAAAGTAGTTTCATGCTTCTGCTCATCAAGACAAAATAGTTCTTTTCTCAGTCCACACAACGCTTTGACCAAAGAATGAGTATACATTTCTATTATTCTCAAAAATACTGACTGCATACTCAATGGAAACAGCTTAGATGAAGTTCCCACATGATTCTGACTTGTTTGGAAGTAGTTTCAAGCTTCTGCTCATTATGAGAAAAAAGTTGTCATCTCAGAGCACACAATGCTCTGACTTAAAGTAATGTACATTTCAATTTTACTCAAAAGTACTGACTGCACAGCTAATGGAAACACCTTTGGTTTACTTCTCACATGATTCTGAGTTGTTTGAAAGTTGTTTCATGCTTCTGCTCCTCAAGAAAAAAAAGCTGTTTTCTCAGAGCATACAATTCTCTGACATTACAGCAGTGTACATTTGAATTTTACTCAAATCTACTGAATGCAGACCTGATGGAAACACATTGGGTTGACTTCTCACATGTTTCTGAGTAGCTTGAAAGTAGTTTCATGCTTCTGCTCATCAAGACAAAAAAGTTCTTTTCTCAGTCCACACAGTACTTTGACAAAAGAATGAGTATACATTTCTATTATACTCAAAAATACTGACTGCATACTGAATGGAAACAGCTTAGATGAAGTTCCCACATGATTCTGACTTGTTTGGAAGTAGTTTCATGCTTCTGCTCATTAAGAGAAAAAAGTTGTCATCTCAGTGCACACAATGCTCTGACTTCAAAGTAATGTACATTTCAATTTTACTCAAAACTACTGACTGGAAAGGTAATGGAAACACCTTTGCTTTACTTCTCACATGATTCTGAGTTGTTTGAAAGTTGTTTCATGCTTCTGCTCCTCAAGACAAAAAAGCTGTTTTCTCAGAGCATACAATGCTCTGACATTACAGCAGTTTACATTTGAATTTTACTCAAATCTACTGAATGCAAACCTGATGGAAACACATTGGGTTTATTTCCCACATGATTCTGAGTAGCTTGAAAGCAGTTTCATGCCTCTGCTCATCAAGACAAAAAAGTTCTTTTCTCAGTCCACACAACGCTTTGACAAAAGAATGAGTATACATTTCTATTATACTCAAAAATACTGACTGCATACTGAATGGAAACAGCTTTGATGAAGTTCCCTCATGATTCTGACTTGTTTGGAAGTAGTTTCATGCTTCTGCTCCTTAAGAGAAAAAAGTTGTCATCTCAGTGCACACAATGCTCTATCTTCAAGGTAATGTACATTTCAATTTTACTGAAAAGTACTGACTGCAAAGCTAATGGAAACACCTTTGGTATACTTCTCACATGATTCTGAGATGTATAAAAGTTGTTTCATGCTTCTGCTCCTCAAGACAAAAAAGCTGTTTTCTCAGATCATACAATGCTCTGACATTACAGCAGTACACATTTGAATTTTACTCATATCTACTGAATGCAAACCTGATGGAAACACATTGGGTTTACTTCCCTCATGATTCTGAGTAGCTTGAAAGTAGTTTCATGCCTCTGCTCATCAAGACAAAAAAGTTCTTTTCTCAGTCCACAGAGCGCCTAGACCAAAGAATGAGTATACATTTCTATTATACTCAAAAATACTGACTGCATACTGAATGGAAACAGCTTAGATGAAGTTCCCACATGACTCTGACTTGTTTGGAAGTAGTTTCATGCTTCTGCTCATTAAGAGAAAAAAGTTGTCATCTCAGTGCACACAATGCTCTGACTTCAAAGTAAATGTACATTTCAATTTTACTCAAAAGTACTGACTGCAAAGCTAATGGAAACACCTTTGGTTTACTTCTCACATGATTCTCAGTTGTTTGAAAGTTGTTTCATGCTTCTGCTCCTCAAGACAAAAAAGCTGTTTTCTCAGAGCATACAATGCTCTGACATTACACCAGTATACATTTGAATTTTACTCAAATCTACTGAATGCAAACCTGATGGAAACACATTGGGTTTATTTCCCACATGGTTCTGAGTAGCTTGAAAGTAGTTTCATGCTTCTGCTCATCAAGACAAAAAAGTTCTTTTCTCAGTCCACACAATACTTTGACAAAAGAATGAGTATACATTTCTATTATACTCAAAAATACTGACTGCATACTGAATGGAAACAGCTTAGATGAAGTTCCCACATGATTCTGACTTGTTTGGAAGTAGTTTCATGCTTCTGCTCATTAAGAGAAAAAAGTTCTCATCTCAGTGCACACAATGCTCTGACTTCAAAGTAATGTACATTTCAATTTTACTCAAAACTACTGACTGGAAAGGTAATGGAAACACCTTTGCTTTACTTCTCACATGATTCTGAGTTGTTTGAAAGTTGTTTTATGCCTCTGCTCCTCAAGACAAAAAAGCTGTTTTCTCAGAGCATACAATGCTCTGACATTACAGCAGTATACATTTGAATTTTACTCAAATCTACTGAATGCAAACCTGATGGAAACACATTGGGTTTACTTCCCACATGATTCTGAGTAGTTTGAAAGTAGTTTTATGCCTCTGCTCATCAAGACAAAAAAGTTCTTTTCTCAGTCCACACAATGCTTTGACAAAAGAATGAGTATACATTTGTATTATTCTCAAAAATACTGACTGCATACTGAATGGAAACAGCTTAGATGAAGTTCCCACATGATTCTGACTTGTTTGGAAGTAGTTTCATGCTTCTGCTCATTAAGAGAAAAAAGTTCTCATCTCAGTGCACACAATGCTCTGACTTCAAAGTAATGTACATTTCAATTTTACTCAAAACTACTGACTGGAAAGCTAATGGAAGCACCTTTGGTTTACTTCTCACATGATTCTGACTTGTTTAAAAGTTGTTTCATGCTTCTGCTCCTCAAGACAAAAAAGCTGTTTTCTCAGAGCATACAATGCTCTGACATTGCAGCAGTATACATTTGAATTTTACTCAAATCTACTGAATGCAAACCTGATGGAAACACATTGGGTTTACTTCCCAGATGTTTCTGAGTAGCTTGAAAGTAGTTTCATGCCTCTGCTCATCAAGACAAAAAAGTTCTTTTCTCAGTCCACACAACGCTTTGACCAAAGAATGAGTATACATTTCTATTATTCTCAAAAATACTGACTGCATACTCAATGGAAACAGCTTAGATGAAGTTCCCACATGATTCTGACTTGTTTGGAAGTAGTTTCATGCTTCTGCTCATTAAGAGAAAAAAGTTGTCATCTCAGTGCACAAAATGCTCTGACTTCAAAGTAATGTACATTTCAATTTTACTCAAAAGTACTGACTGCAAAGCAAATTTAAACACCTTTGTTTTACTTATCACATGATTCTGAGATGTTTGAACGTTGTTTCATGCTTCTACTCCTCAAGACAAAAAAGCTGTTTTCTCAGAGCATACAATGCTCTGACATTGCAGCAGTATACATTTGAATTTTACTCAAATCTACTGAATGCAAACCTGATGGAAACACATTGGGTTTACTTCCCACATGTTTCTGAGTAGCCTGAAAGTAGTTTCATGCCTCTGCTCATCAAGACAAAAAAGTTCTTTTCTCAGTCCACACAATGCTTTGACCAAAGAATGAGTAAACATTTCTATTATACTCAAAAATACTGACTGCATACCTAATGGAAACAGCTTAGATGAAGTTCCCACATGATTCTGAATTGTTTGGAAGTAGTTTCATGCTTCTGCTCATTAAGAGAAAAAAGTTGTCATCTCAGGGCACACAATGCTCTGACTTCAAAGTAATGTACATTTCAATTTTACTCAAAAGTACTGACTGCAAAGCTAATGGAAACACCTTTGGTTTACTTCTCACATGATTCTGAGTTGTTTGAAAGTTGTTTCATGATTCTGCTCCTCAAGACAAAAAAGCTGTTTTCTCAGAGCATACAGTGCTCTGACATTACAGCAGTATACATTTGAATTTTACTCAAATCTACTGAATGCAAACCTGATGGAAACACATTGGGTTTACTTCCCACATGTTTCTGAGTAGCTTGAAAGTAGTTTCATGCCTCTGCTCATCAAGACAAAAAAGTTCTTTTCTCAGTCCACACAATGCTTTGACCAAAGAATGAGTATACATTTCTATTATACTGAAAAATACTGACTGCATACTCAATGGAAACATCTTAGATGAAGTTCCCACATGATTCTGACTTGTTTGGAAGTAGTTTCATGCTTCTGCTCATTAAGAGAAAAAAGTTGTCATCTCAGTGCACACAATGCTCTGACTTCAAAGTAATGTACATTTCAATTTTACTCAAAACTACTGACTGGAAAGGTAATGGAAACACCTTTGGTTAACTTCTCACATGATTCTGAGTTGTTTGAAAGTTGTTTTATGCTTCTGCTCCTCAAGACAAAAAAGCTGTTTTCTCAGAGCATACAATGCTCTGACATTACAGCAGTATACATTTGAATTTTACTCAAATCTACTGAATGCAAACCTGATGGAAACACATTGGGTTTACTTCCCACATGATTCTGAGTAGTTTGAAAGTAGTTTCATGCCTCTGCTCATCAAGACAAAAAAGTTCTTTTCTCAGTCCACACAATGCTTTGACAAAAGAATGAGTATACATTTCTATTATTCTCAAAAATACTGACTGCATACTGAATGGAAACAGCGTAGATGAAGTTCCCACATGATTCTGACTTGTTTGGAAGTAGTTTCATGCTTCTGCTCATTAAGAGAAAAAAGTTCTCATCTCAGTGCACACAATGCTCTGACTTCAAAGTAATGTACATTTCAATTTTACTCAAAACTACTGACTGGAAAGGTAATGGAAACACCTTTGCTTTACTTCTCACATGATTCTGAGTTGTTTGAAAGTTGTTTTATGCTTCTGCTCCTCAAGACAAAAAAGCTGTTTTCTCAGAGCATACAATGCTCTGACATTACAGCAGTATACATTTGAATTTTACTCAAATCTACTGAATGCAAACCTGATGGAAACACATTGGGTTTACTTCCCACATGATTCTGAGTAGTTTGAAAGTAGTTTCATGCTTCTGCTCATCAAGACAAGAAAGTTCTTTTCTCAGTCCACACAATGCTTTGACAAAAGAATGAGTATACATTTCCATTATACTCAAAAATACTGACTGCATACTGAATGGAAACAGCTTAGATGAAGTTCCCACATGATTC
Organism: Mobula birostris; assembly: GCF_030028105.1. Classification (NCBI taxonomy): domain Eukaryota; kingdom Metazoa; phylum Chordata; class Chondrichthyes; order Myliobatiformes; family Myliobatidae; genus Mobula; species Mobula birostris. The sequence goes on from NW_027277864.1 coordinate 64,477, forward strand.
TGACTTATTTGGAAGTAGTTTCATGCTTCTGTTCATTAAGAGGAAAAAGTTGTCATCTCAGTGCACACACTGCTCTAACTTGAAAGTAATGTACATTTCAATTTTACTCAAAAGTACTGACTGCAAAGCTGATCGAAACACCTTTGGTTTACTTCTCACATGATTCTGAGTTGTTTGAAAGTTGTTTCATGCTTCTGCTCCTCAAGACAAAAAAGCTGTTTTCTCAGAGCATACAATGCTCTGACATTACAGCAGTTTACATTTGAATTTTACTCAAATCTACTGAATGCAAACCTGATGGAAACACATTGGGTTTATTTCTCACATGATTCTGAGTAGCTTGAAAGCAGTTTCATGCCTCTGCTCATCAAGACAAAAAAGTTCTTTTCTCAGTCCACACAGCGCTTTGACAAAAGAATGAGTATACATTTCTATTATACTCAAAAATACTGACTGCATACTGAATGGAAACAGCTTTGATGAAGTTCCCTCATGATTCTGACTTGTTTGGAAGTCGTTTCATGCTTCTGCTCATTAAGAGAAAAAAGTTGTCATCTCAGTGCACACAATGCTCTATCTTCAAGGTAATGTACATTTCAATTTTACTGAAAAGTACTGACTGCAAAGCTAATGGAAACACCTTTGGTATACTTCTCACATGATTCTGAGATGTATAAAAGTTGTTTCATGCTTCTGCTCCTCAAGACAAAAAAGCTGTTTTCTCAGATCATACAATGCTCTGACATTACAGCAGTACACATTTGAATTTTACTCATATCTACTGAATGCAAACCTGATGGAAACACATTGGGTTTACTTCCCTCATGATTCTGAGTAGCTTGAAAGTAGTTTCATGCCTCTGCTCATCAAGACAAAAAAGTTCTTTTCTCAGTCCACAGAGCGCCTAGACCAAAGAATGAGTATACATTTCTATTATACTCAAAAATACTGACTGCATACTGAATGGAAACAGCTTAGATGAAGTTCCCACATGATTCTGACTTGTTTGGAAGTAGTTTCATGCTTCTGCTCATTAAGAGAAAAAAGTTGTCATCTCAGTGCACACAATCCTCTGACTTCAAAGTAAATGTACATTTCAATTTTACTCAAAAGTACTGACTGCAAAGCTAATGGAAACACCTTTGGTTTACTTCTCACATGATTCTCAGTTGTTTGAAAGTTGTTTCATGCTTCTGCTCCTCAAGACAAAAAAGCTGTTTTCTCAGAGCATACAATGCTCTGACATTACACCAGTATACATTTGAATTTTACTCAAATCTACTGAATGCAAACCTGATGGAAACACATTGGGTTTATTTCCCACATGGTTCTGAGTAGCTTGAAAGTAGTTTCATGCTTCTGCTCATCAAGACAAAATAGTTCTTTTCTCAGTCCACACAACGCTTTGACCAAAGAATGAGTATACATTTCTATTATTCTCAAAAATACTGACTGCATACTCAATGGAAACAGCTTACATGAAGTTCCCACATGATTCTGACTTGTTTGGAAGTAGTTTCAAGCTTCTGCTCATTATGAGAAAAAAGTTGTCATCTCAGAGCACACAATGCTCTGACTTAAAGTAATGTACATTTCAATTTTACTCAAAAGTACTGACTGCACAGCTAATGGAAACACCTTTGGTTTACTTCTCACATGATTCTGAGTTGTTTGAAAGTTGTTTCATGCTTCTGCTCCTCAAGAAAAAAAAGCTGTTTTCTCAGAGCATACAATTCTCTGACATTACAGCAGTGTACATTTGAATTTTACTCAAATCTACTGAATGCAGACCTGATGGAAACACATTGGGTTGACTTCTCACATGTTTCTGAGTAGCTTGAAAGTAGTTTCATGCTTCTGCTCATCAAGACAAAAAAGTTCTTTTCTCAGTCCACACAATACTTTGACAAAAGAATGAGTATACATTTCTATTATACTCAAAAATACTGACTGCATACTGAATGGAAACAGCTTAGATGAAGTTCCCACATGATTCTGACTTGTTTGGAAGTAGTTTCATGCTTCTGCTCATTAAGAGAAAAAAGTTGTCATCTCAGTGCACACAATGCTCTGACTTCAAAGTAATGTACATTTCAATTTTACTCAAAACTACTGACTGGAAAGGTAATGGAAACACCTTTGCTTTACTTCTCACATGATTCTGAGTTGTTTGAAAGTTGTTTCATGCTTCTGCTCCTCAAGACAAAAAAGCTGTTTTCTCAGAGCATACAATGCTCTGACATTACAGCAGTTTACATTTGAATTTTACTCAAATCTACTGAATGCAAACCTGATGGAAACACATTGGGTTTATTTCCCACATGATTCTGAGTAGCTTGAAAGCAGTTTCATGCCTCTGCTCATCAAGACAAAAAAGTTCTTTTCTCAGTCCACACAACGCTTTGACAAAAGAATGAGTATACATTTCTATTATACTCAAAAATACTGACTGCATACTGAATGGAAACAGCTTTGATGAAGTTCCCTCATGATTCTGACTTGTTTGGAAGTAGTTTCATGCTTCTGCTCATTAAGAGAAAAAAGTTGTCATCTCAGTGCACACAATGCTCTATCTTCAAGGTAATGTACATTTCAATTTTACTGAAAAGTACTGACTGCAAAGCTAATGGAAACACCTTTGGTATACTTCTCACATGATTCTGAGATGTATAAAAGTTGTTTCATGCTTCTGCTCCTCAAGACAAAAAAGCTGTTTTCTCAGATCATACAATGCTCTGACATTACAGCAGTACACATTTGAATTTTACTCATATCTACTGAATGCAAACCTGATGGAAACACATTGGGTTTACTTCCCTCATGATTCTGAGTAGCTTGAAAGTAGTTTCATGCCTCTGCTCATCAAGACAAAAAAGTTCTTTTCTCAGTCCACAGAGCGCCTAGACCAAAGAATGAGTATACATTTCTATTATACTCAAAAATACTGACTGCATACTGAATGGAAACAGCTTAGATGAAGTTCCCACATGATTCTGACTTGTTTGGAAGTAGTTTCATGCTTCTGCTCATTAAGAGAAAAAAGTTGTCATCTCAGTGCACACAATGCTCTGACTTCAAAGTAAATGTACATTTCAATTTTACTCAAAAGTACTGACTGCAAAGCTAATGGAAACACCTTTGGTTTACTTCTCACATGATTCTCAGTTGTTTGAAAGTTGTTTCATGCTTCTGCTCCTCAAGACAAAAAAGCTGTTTTCTCAGAGCATACAATGCTCTGACATTACACCAGTATACATTTGAATTTTACTCAAATCTACTGAATGCAAACCTGATGGAAACACATTGGGTTTATTTCCCACATGGTTCTGAGTAGCTTGAAAGTAGTTTCATGTTTCTGCTCATCAAGACAAAAAAGTTCTTTTCTCAGTCCACACAATACTTTGACAAAAGAATGAGTATACATTTCTATTATACTCAAAAATACTGACTGCATACTGAATGGAAACAGCTTAGATGAAGTTCCCACATGATTCTGACTTGTTTGGAAGTAGTTTCATGCTTCTGCTCATTAAGAGAAAAAAGTTCTCATCTCAGTGCACACAATGCTCTGACTTCAAAGTAATGTACATTTCAATTTTACTCAAAACTACTGACTGGAAAGGTAATGGAAACACCTTTGCTTTACTTCTCACATGATTCTGAGTTGTTTGAAAGTTGTTTTATGCCTCTGCTCCTCAAGACAAAAAAGCTGTTTTCTCAGAGCATACAATGCTCTGACATTACAGCAGTATACATTTGAATTTTACTCAAATCTACTGAATGCAAACCTGATGGAAACACATTGGGTTTACTTCCCACATGATTCTGAGTAGTTTGAAAGTAGTTTCATGCCTCTGCTCATCAAGACAAAAAAGTTCTTTTCTCAGTCCACACAATGCTTTGACAAAAGAATGAGTATACATTTCTATTATTCTCAAAAATACTGACTGCATACTGAATGGAAACAGCTTAGATGAAGTTCCCACATGATTCTGACTTGTTTGGAAGTAGTTTCATGCTTCTGCTCATTAAGAGAAAAAAGTTCTCATCTCAGTGCACACAATGCTCTGACTTCAAAGTAATGTACATTTCAATTTTACTCAAAACTACTGACTGGAAAGCTAATGGAAGCACCTTTGGTTTACTTCTCACATGATTCTGACTTGTTTAAAAGTTGTTTCATGCTTCTGCTCCTCAAGACAAAAAAGCTGTTTTCTCAGAGCATACAATGCTCTGACATTGCAGCAGTATACATTTGAATTTTACTCAAATCTACTGAATGCAAACCTGATGGAAACACATTGGGTTTACTTCCCACATGTTTCTGAGTAGCTTGAAAGTAGTTTCATGCCTCTGCTCATCAAGACAAAAAAGTTCTTTTCTCAGTCCACACAACGCTTTGACCAAAGAATGAGTATACATTTCTATTATTCTCAAAAATACTGACTGCATACTCAATGGAAACAGCTTAGATGAAGTTCCCACATGATTCTGACTTGTTTGGAAGTAGTTTCATGCTTCTGCTCATTAAGAGAAAAAAGTTGTCATCTCAGTGCACAAAATGCTCTGACTTCAAAGTAATGTACATTTCAATTTTACTCAAAAGTACTGACTGCAAAGCAAATTTAAACACCTTTGTTTTACTTATCACATGATTCTGATATGTTTGAACGTTGTTTCATGCTTCTACTCCTCAAGACAAAAAAGCTGTTTTCTCAGAGCATACAATGCTCTGACATTGCAGCAGTATACATTTGAATTTTACTCAAATCTACTGAATGCAAACCTGATGGAAACACATTGGGTTTACTTCCAACATGTTTCTGAGTAGCTTGAAAGTAGTTTCATGCCTCTGCTCATCAACACAAAAAAGTTATTTTCTCAGTCCACACAATGCTTTGACCAAAGAATGAGTAAACATTTCTATTATACTCAAAAATACTGACTGCATACCTAATGGAAACAGCTTAGATGAAGTTCCCACATGATTCTGAATTGTTTCGAAGTAGTTTCATGCTTCTGCTCATTAAGAGAAAAAAGTTGTCATCTCAGTGCACACAATGCTCTGACTTCAAAGTAATGTACATTTCAATTTTACTCAAAAGTACTGACTGCAAAGCTAATGGAAACACCTTTGGTTTACTTCTCACATGATTCTGAGTTGTTTGAAAGTTGTTTCATGATTCTGCTCCTCAAGACAAAAAAGCTGTTTTCTCAGAGCATACAGTGCTCTGACATTACAGCAGTATACATTTGAATTTTACTCAAATCTACTGAATGCAAACCTGATGGAAACACATTGGGTTTACTTCCCACATGTTTCTGAGTAGCTTGAAAGTAGTTTCATGCCTCTGCTCATCAAGACAAAAAAGTTCTTTTCTCAGTCCACACAATGCTTTGACCAAAGAATGAGTATACATTTCTATTATACTGAAAAATACTGACTGCATACTCAATGGAAACATCTTAGATGAAGTTCCCACATGATTCTGACTTGTTTGGAAGTAGTCTCATGCTTCTGCTCATTAAGAGAAAAAAGTTGTCATCTCAGTGCACACAATGCTCTGACTTCAAAGTAATGTACATTTCAATTTTACTCAAAACTACTGACTAGAAAGGTAATGGAAACACCTTTGGTTTACTTCTCACATGATTCTGAGTTGTTTGAAAGTTGTTTTATGCTTCTGCTCCTCAAGACAAAAAAGCTGTTTTCTCAGAGCATACAATGCTCTGACATTACAGCAGTATACATTTGAATTTTACTCAAATCTACTGAATGCAAACCTGATGGAAACACATTGGGTTTACTTCCCACATGATTCTGAGTAGTTTGAAAGTAGTTTCATGCCTCTGCTCATCAAGACAAAAAAGTTCTTTTCTCAGTCCACACAATGCTTTGACAAAAGAATGAGTATACATTTCTATTATTCTCAAAAATACTGACTGCATACTGAATGGAAACAGCGTAGATGAAGTTCCCACATGATTCTGACTTGTTTGGAAGTAGTTTCATGCTTCTGCTCATTAAGAGAAAAAAGTTCTCATCTCAGTGCACACAATGCTCTGACTTCAAAGTAATGTACATTTCAATTTTACTCAAAACTACTGACTGGAAAGGTAATGGAAACACCTTTGCTTTACTTCTCACATGATTCTGAGTTGTTTGAAAGTTGTTTTATGCTTCTGCTCCTCAAGACAAAAAAGCTGTTTTCTCAGAGCATACAATGCTCTGACATTACAGCAGTATACATTTGAATTTTACTCAAATCTACTGAATGCAAACCTGATGGAAACACATTGGGTTTACTTCCCACATGATTCTGAGTAGTTTGAAAGTAGTTTCATGCTTCTGCTCATCAAGACAAAATAGTTCTTTTCTCAGTCCACACAACGCTTTGACCAAAGAATGAGTATACATTTCTATTATTCTCAAAAATACTGACTGCATACTCAATGGAAACAGCTTACATGAAGTTCCCACATGATTCTGACTTGTTTGGAAGTAGTTTCAAGCTTCTGCTCATTATGAGAAAAAAGTTGTCATCTCAGAGCACACAATGCTCTGACTTAAAGTAATGTACATTTCAATTTTACTCAAAAGTACTGACTGCACAGCTAATGGAAACACCTTTGGTTTACTTCTCACATGATTCTGAGTTGTTTGAAAGTTGTTTCATGCTTCTGCTCCTCAAGAAAAAAAAGCTGTTTTCTCAGAGCATACAATTCTCTGACATTACAGCAGTGTACATTTGAATTTTACTCAAATCTACTGAATGCAGACCTGATGGAAACACATTGGGTTGACTTCTCACATGTTTCTGAGTAGCTTGAAAGTAGTTTCATGCTTCTGCTCATCAAGACAAAAAAGTTCTTTTCTCAGTCCACACAATACTTTGACAAAAGAATGAGTATACATTTCTATTATACTCAAAAATACTGACTGCATACTGAATGGAAACAGCTTAGATGAAGTTCCCACATGATTCTGACTTGTTTGGAAGTAGTTTCATGCTTCTGCTCATTAAGAGAAAAAAGTTGTCATCTCAGTGCACACAATGCTCTGACTTCAAAGTAATGTACATTTCAATTTTACTCAAAACTACTGACTGGAAAGGTAATGGAAACACCTTTGCTTTACTTCTCACATGATTCTGAGTTGTTTGAAAGTTGTTTCATGCTTCTGCTCCTCAAGACAAAAAAGCTGTTTTCTCAGAGCATACAATGCTCTGACATTACAGCAGTTTACATTTGAATTTTACTCAAATCTACTGAATGCAAACCTGATGGAAACACATTGGGTTTATTTCCCACATGATTCTGAGTAGCTTGAAAGCAGTTTCATGCCTCTGCTCATCAAGACAAAAAAGTTCTTTTCTCAGTCCACACAACGCTTTGACAAAAGAATGAGTATACATTTCTATTATACTCAAAAATACTGACTGCATACTGAATGGAAACAGCTTTGATGAAGTTCCCTCATGATTCTGACTTGTTTGGAAGTAGTTTCATGCTTCTGCTCATTAAGAGAAAAAAGTTGTCATCTCAGTGCACACAATGCTCTATCTTCAAGGTAATGTACATTTCAATTTTACTGAAAAGTACTGACTGCAAAGCTAATGGAAACACCTTTGGTATACTTCTCACATGATTCTGAGATGTATAAAAGTTGTTTCATGCTTCTGCTCCTCAAGACAAAAAAGCTGTTTTCTCAGATCATACAATGCTCTGACATTACAGCAGTACACATTTGAATTTTACTCATATCTACTGAATGCAAACCTGATGGAAACACATTGGGTTTACTTCCCTCATGATTCTGAGTAGCTTGAAAGTAGTTTCATGCCTCTGCTCATCAAGACAAAAAAGTTCTTTTCTCAGTCCACAGAGCGCCTAGACCAAAGAATGAGTATACATTTCTATTATACTCAAAAATACTGACTGCATACTGAATGGAAACAGCTTAGATGAAGTTCCCACATGATTCTGACTTGTTTGGAAGTAGTTTCATGCTTCTGCTCATTAAGAGAAAAAAGTTGTCATCTCAGTGCACACAATGCTCTGACTTCAAAGTAAATGTACATTTCAATTTTACTCAAAAGTACTGACTGCAAAGCTAATGGAAACACCTTTGGTTTACTTCTCACATGATTCTCAGTTGTTTGAAAGTTGTTTCATGCTTCTGCTCCTCAAGACAAAAAAGCTGTTTTCTCAGAGCATACAATGCTCTGACATTACACCAGTATACATTTGAATTTTACTCAAATCTACTGAATGCAAACCTGATGGAAACACATTGGGTTTATTTCCCACATGGTTCTGAGTAGCTTGAAAGTAGTTTCATGCTTCTGCTCATCAAGACAAAAAAGTTCTTTTCTCAGTCCACACAATACTTTGACAAAAGAATGAGTATACATTTCTATTATACTCAAAAATACTGACTGCATACTGAATGGAAACAGCTTAGATGAAGTTCCCACATGATTCTGACTTGTTTGGAAGTAGTTTCATGCTTCTGCTCATTAAGAGAAAAAAGTTGTCATCTCAGTGCACACAATGCTCTGACTTCAAAGTAATGTACATTTCAATTTTACTCAAAACTACTGACTGGAAAGGTAATGGAAACCCCTTGGGTTTACTTCTCACATGATTCTGAGTTGTTTGAAAGTTGTTTTATGCCTCTGCTCCTCAAGACAAAAAAGCTGTTTTCTCAGAGCATACAATGCTCTGACATTACAGCAGTATACATTTGAATTTTACTCAAATCTACTGAATGCAAACCTGATGGAAACACATTGGGTTTACTTCCCACATGATTCTGAGTAGTTTGAAAGTAGTTTTATGCCTCTGCTCATCAAGACAAAAAAGTTCTTTTCTCAGTCCACACAATGCTTTGACAAAAGAATGAGTATACATTTGTATTATTCTCAAAAATACTGACTGCATACTGAATGGAAACAGCTTAGATGAAGTTCCCACATGATTCTGACTTGTTTGGAAGTAGTTTCATGCTTCTGCTCATTAAGAGAAAAAAGTTCTCATCTCAGTGCACACAATGCTCTGACTTCAAAGTAATGTACATTTCAATTTTACTCAAAACTACTGACTGGAAAGCTAATGGAAGCACCTTTGGTTTACTTCTCACATGATTCTGACTTGTTTAAAAGTTGTTTCATGCTTCTGCTCCTCAAGACAAAAAAGCTGTTTTCTCAGAGCATACAATGCTCTGACATTGCAGCAGTATACATTTGAATTTTACTCAAATCTACTGAATGCAAACCTGATGGAAACACATTGGGTTTACTTCCCACATGTTTCTGAGTAGCTTGAAAGTAGTTTCATGCCTCTGCTCATCAAGACAAAAAAGTTCTTTTCTCAGTCCACACAACGCTTTGACCAAAGAATGAGTATACATTTCTATTATTCTCAAAAATACTGACTGCATACTCAATGGAAACAGCTTAGATGAAGTTCCCACATGATTCTGACTTGTTTGGAAGTAGTTTCATGCTTCTGCTCATTAAGAGAAAAAAGTTGTCATCTCAGTGCACAAAATGCTCTGACTTCAAAGTAATGTACATTTCAATTTTACGCAAAAGTACTGACTGCAAAGCAAATTTAAACACCTTTGTTTTACTTATCACATGATTCTGAGATGTTTGAACGTTGTTTCATGCTTCTACTCCTCAAGACAAAAAAGCTGTTTTCTCAGAGCATACAATGCTCTGACATTGCAGCAGTATACATTTGAATTTTACTCAAATCTACTGAATGCAAACCTGATGGAAACACATTGGGTTTACTTCCCACATGTTTCTGAGTAGCTTGAAAGTAGTTTCATGCCTCTGCTCATCAAGACAAAAAAGTTCTTTTCTCAGTCCACACAATGCTTTGACCAAAGAATGAGTAAACATTTCTATTATACTCAAAAATACTGTCTGCATACCTAATGGAAACAGCTTAGATGAAGTTCCCACATGATTCTGAATTGTTTCGAAGTAGTTTCATGCTTCTGCTCATTAAGAGAAAAAAGTTGTCATCTCAGTGCACACAATGCTCTGACTTCAAAGTAATGTACATTTCAATTTTACTCAAAAGTACTGACTGCAAAGCTAATGGAAACACCTTTGGTTTACTTCTCACATGATTCTGAGTTGTTTGAAAGTTGTTTCATGATTCTGCTCCTCAAGACAAAAAAGCTGTTTTCTCAGAGCATACAGTGCTCTGACATTACAGCAGTATACATTTGAATTTTACTCAAATCTACTGAATGCAAACCTGATAGAAACACATTGGGTTTACTTCCCACATGTTTCTGAGTAGCTTGAAAGTAGTTTCATGCCTCTGCTCATCAAGACAAAAAAGTTCTTTTCTCAGTCCACACAATGCTTTGACCAAAGAATGAGTATACATTTCTATTATACTGAAAAATACTCACTGCATACTCAATGGAAACATCTTAGATGAAGTTCCCACATGATTCTGACTTGTTTGGAAGTAGTCTCATGCTTCTGCTCATTAAGAGAAAAAAGTTGTCATCTCAGTGCACACAATGCTCTGACTTCAAAGTAATGTACATTTCAATTTTACTCAAAACTACTGACTGGAAAGCTAATGGAAGCACCTTTGGTTTACTTCTCACATGATTCTGACTTGTTTAAAAGTTGTTTCATGCTTCTGCTCCTCAAGACAAAAAAGCTGTTTTCTCAGAGCATACAATGCTCTGACATTGCAGCAGTATACATTTGAATTTTACTCAAATCTACTGAATGCAAACCTGATGGAAACACATTGGGTTTACTTCCCACATGTTTCTGAGTAGCTTGAAAGTAGTTTCATGCCTCTGCTCATCAAGACAAAAAAGTTCTTTTCTCAGTCCACACAACGCTTTGACCAAAGAATGAGTATACATTTCTATTATTCTCAAAAATACTGACTGCATACTCAATGGAAACAGCTTAGATGAAGTTCCCACATGATTCTGACTTGTTTGGAAGTAGTTTCATGCTTCTGCTCATTAAGAGAAAAAAGTTGTCATCTCAGTGCACAAAATGCTCTGACTTCAAAGTAATGTACATTTCAATTTTACTCAAAAGTACTGACTGCAAAGCAAATTTAAACACCTTTGTTTTACTTATCACATGATTCTGAGATGTTTGAACGTTGTTTCATGCTTCTACTCCTCAAGACAAAAAAGCTGTTTTCTCAGAGCATACAATGCTCTGACATTGCAGCAGTATACATTTGAATTTTACTCAAATCTACTGAATGCAAACCTGATGGAAACACATTGGGTTTACTTCCCACATGTTTCTGAGTAGCTTGAAAGTAGTTTCATGCCTCTGCTCATCAAGACAAAAAAGTTCTTTTCTCAGTCCACACAATGCTTTGACCAAAGAATGAGTAAACATTTCGATTATACTCAAAAATACTGTCTGCATACCTAATGGAAACAGCTTAGATGAAGTTCCCACATGATTCTGAATTGTTTCGAAGTAGTTTCATGCTTCTGCTCATTAAGAGAAAAAAGTTGTCATCTCAGTGCACACAATGCTCTGACTTCAAAGTAATGTACATTTCAATTTTACTCAAAAGTACTGACTGCAAAGCTAATGGAAACACCTTTGGTTTACTTCTCACATGATTCTGAGTTGTTTGAAAGTTGTTTTATGATTCTGCTCCTCAAGACAAAAAAGCTGTTTTCTCAGAGCATACAGTGCTCTGACATTACAGCAGTATACATTTGAATTTTACTCAAATCTACTGAATGCAAACCTGATGGAAACACATTGGGTTTACTTCCCACATGTTTCTGAGTAGCTTGAAAGTAGTTTCATGCCTCTGCTCATCAAGACAAAAAAGTTCTTTTCTCAGTCCACACAATGCTTTGACCAAAGAATGAGTATACATTTCTATTATACTGAAAAATACTCACTGCATACTCAATGGAAACATCTTAGATGAAGTTCCCACATGATTCTGACTTGTTTGGAAGTAGTCTCATGCTTCTGCTCATTAAGAGAAAAAAGTTGTCATCTCAGTGCACACAATGCTCTGACTTCAAAGTAATGTACATTTCAATTTTACTCAAAACTACTGACTGGAAAGGTAATGGAAACACCTTTGGTTTACTTCTCACATGATTCTGAGTTGTTTGAAAGTTGTTTTATGCTTCTGCTCCTCAAGACAAAAAAGCTGTTTTCTCAGAGCATACAATGCTCTGACATTACAGCAGTATACATTTGAATTTTACTCAAATCTACTGAATGCAAACCTGATGGAAACACATTGGGTTTATTTCCCACATGATTCTGAGTAGCTTGAAAGCAGTTTCATGCCTCTGCTCATCAAGACAAAAAAGTTCTTTTCTCAGTCCACACAACGCTTTGACAAAAGAATGAGTATACATTTCTATTATACTCAAAAATACTGACTGCATACTGAATGGAAACAGCTTTGATGAAGTTCCCTCATGATTCTGACTTGTTTGGAAGTAGTTTCATGCTTCTGCTCATTAAGAGAAAAAAGTTGTCATCTCAGTGCACACAATGCTCTATCTTCAAGGTAATGTACATTTCAATTTTACTCAAAAGTACTGACTGCAAAGCTAATGGAAACACCTTTGGTTTACTTCTCACATGATTCTGAGATGTATAAAAGTTGTTTCATGCTTCTGCTCCTCAAGACAAAAAAGCTGTTTTCTCAGAGCATACAATGCTCTGACATTACAGCATTACACATTTGAATTTTACTCATATCTACTGAATGCAAACCTGATGGAAACACATTGGGTTTACTTCCCTCATGATTCTGAGTAGCTTGAAAGTAGTTTCATGCCTCTGCTCATCAAGACAAAAAAGTTCTTTTCTCAGTCCACAGAGCGCCTAGACCAAAGAATGAGTATACATTTCTATTATACTCAAAAATACTGACTGCATACTGAATGGAAACAGCTTAGATGAAGTTCCCACATGATTCTGACTTGTTTGGAAGTAGTTTCATGCTTCTGCTCATTAAGAGAAAAAAGTTGTCATCTCAGTGCACACAATCCTCTGACTTCAAAGTAAATGTACATTTCAATTTTACTCAAAAGTACTGACCGCAAAGCTAATGGAAACACCTTTGGTTTACTTCTCACATGATTCTGAGTTGTTTGAAAGTTGTTTCATGCTTCTGCTCCTCAAGACAAAAAAGCTGTTTTCTCAGAGCATACAATGCTCTGACATTACACCAGTATACATTTGAATTTTACTCAAATCTACTGAATGCAAACCTGATGGAAACACATTGGGTTTATTTCCCACATGGTTCTGAGTAGCTTGAAAGTAGTTTCATGCTTCTGCTCATCAAGACAAAAAAGTTCTTTTCTCAGTCCACACAATACTTTGACAAAAGAATGAGTATACATTTCTATTATACTCAAAAATACTGACTGCATACTGAATGGAAACAGCTTAGATGAAGTTCCCACATGATTCTGACTTGTTTGGAAGTAGTTTCATGCTTCTGCTCATTAAGAGAAAAAAGTTGTCATCTCAGTGCACACAATGCTCTGACTTCAAAGTAATGTACATTTCAATTTTACTCAAAACTACTGACTGGAAAGGTAATGGAAACACCTTTGGTTTACTTCTCACATGATTCTGAGTTGTTTAAAAGTTGTTTTATGCCTCTGCTCCTCAAGACAAAAAAGCTGTTTTCTCAGAGCATACAATGCTCTGACATTACAGCAGTATACATTTGAATTTTACTCAAATCTACTGAATGCAAACCTGATGGAAACACATTGGGTTTACTTCCCACATGATTCTGAGTAGTTTGAAAGTAGTTTCATGCCTCTGCTCATCAAGACAAAAAAGTTCTTTTCTCAGTCCACACAATGCTTTGACAAAAGAATGAGTATACATTTGTATTATTCTCAAAAATACTGACTGCATACTGAATGGAAACAGCTTAGATGAAGTTCCCACATGATTCTGACTTGTTTGGAAGTAGTTTCATGCCTCTGTTCATTAAGAGGAAAAAGTTGTCATCTCAGTGCACACACTGCTCTAACTTGAAAGTAACGTACATTTCAATTTTACTCAAAAGTACTGACTGCAAAGCTGATCGATACACCTTTGGTTTACTTCTCACATGATTCTGAGTTGTTTGAAAGTTGTTTCATGCTTCTGCTCCTCAAGACAAAAAAGCTGTTTTCTCAGAGCATACAAAGCTCTGACATTACAGCAGTTTACATTTGAATTTTACTCAAATCTACTGAATGCAAACCTGATGGAAACACATTGGGTTTATTTCCCACATGATTCTGAGTAGCTTGAAAGCAGTTTCATGCCTCTGCTCATCAAGACAAAAAAGTTCTTTTCTCAGTCCACACAACGCTTTGACAAAAGAATGAGTATACATTTCTATTATACTCAAAAATACTGACTGCATACTGAATGGAAACAGCTTTGATGAAGTTCCCTCATGATTCTGACTTGTTTGGAAGTAGTTTCATGCTTCTGCTCATTAAGAGAAAAAAGTTGTCATCTCAGTGCACACAATGCTCTATCTTCAAGGTAATGTACATTTCAATTTTACTCAAAAGTACTGACTGCAAAGCTAATGGAAACACCTTTGGTTTACTTCTCACATGATTCTGAGATGTATAAAAGTTGTTTCATGCTTCTGCTCCACAAGACAAAAAAGCTGTTTTCTCAGAGCATACAATGCTCTGACATTACAGCAGTACACATTTGAATTTTACTCATATCTACTGAATGCAAACCTGATGGAAACACATTGGGTTTACTTCCCTCATGATTCTGAGTAGCTTGAAAGTAGTTTCATGCCTCTGCTCATCAAGACAAAAAAGTTCTTTTCTCAGTCCACAGAGCGCCTAGACCAAAGAATGAGTATACATTTCTATTATACTCAAAAATACTGACTGCATACTGAATGGAAACAGCTTAGATGAAGTTCCCACATGATTCTGACTTGTTTGGAAGTAGTTTCATGCTTCTGCTCATTAAGAGAAAAAAGTTGTCATCTCAGTGCACACAATGCTCTACCTTCAAAGTAAATGTACATTTCAATTTTACTCAAAAGTACTGACCGCAAAGCTAATGGAAACACCTTTGGTTTACTTCTCACATGATTCTGAGTTGTTTGAAAGTTGTTTCATGCTTCTGCTCCTCAAGACAAAAAAGCTGTTTTCTCAGAGCATGCAATGCTCTGACATTACACCAGTATACATTTGAATTTTACTCAAATCTACTGAATGCAAACCTGATGGAAACACATTGGGTTTATTTCCCACATGGTTCTGAGTAGCTTGAAAGTAGTTTCATGCTTCTGCTCATCAAGACAAAAAAGTTCTTTTCTCAGTCCACACAATACTTTGACAAAAGAATGAGTATACATTTCTATTATACTCAAAAATACTGACTGCATACTGAATGGAAACAGCTTAGATGAAGTTCCCACATGATTCTGACTTGTTTGGAAGTAGTTTCATGCTTCTGCTCATTAAGAGAAAAAAGTTGTCATCTCAGTGCACACAATGCTCTGACTTCAAAGTAATGTACATTTCAATTTTACTCAAAACTACTGACTGGAAAGGTAATGGAAACACCTTTGGTTTACTTCTCACATGATTCTGAGTTGTTTGAAAGTTGTTTTATGCCTCTGCTCCTCAAGACAAAAAAGCTGTTTTCTCAGAGCATACAATGTTCTGACATTACAGCAGTATACATTTGAATTTTACTCAAATCTACTGAATGTAAACCTGATGGAAACACATTGGGTTTACTTCCCACATGATTCTGAGTAGTTTGAAAGTAGTTTCATGCCTCTGCTCATCAAGACAAAAAAGTTCTTTTCTCAGTCCACACAATGCTTTGACAAAAGAATGAGTATACATTTGTATTATTCTCAAAAATACTGACTGCATACTGAATGGAAACAGCTTAGATGAAGTTCCCACATGATTCTGACTTGTTTGGAAGTAGTTTCATGCTTCTGCTCATTAAGAGAAAAAAGTTCTCATCTCAGTGCACACAATGCTCTGACTTCAAAGTAATGTACATTTCAATTTTACTCAAAACTACTGACTGGAAAGGTAATGGAAACACGTTTGCTTTACTTCTCACATGATTCTGAGTTATTTGAAAGTTGTTTTATGCTTCTGCTCCTGAAGACAAAAAAGCTGTTTTCTCAGAGCATACAATGCTCTGACATTACAGCAGTATACATTTGAATTTTACTCAAATCTACTGAATGCAAACCTGATGGAAACACATTGGGTTTACTTCACACATGATTCTGAGTAGTTTGAAAGTAGTTTCATGCCTCTGCTCATCAAGACAAAAAAGTTCTTTTCTCAGTCCACACAATGCTTTGACAAAAGAATGAGTATACATTTCTATTATACTCAAAAATACTGACTGCATACTGAATGGAAACAGCTTAGATGAAGTTCCCACATGATTCTGACTTGTTTGGAAGTAGTTTCATGCTTCTGTTCATTAAGAGGAAAAAGTTGTCATCTCAGTGCACACACTGCTCTAACTTGAAAGTAATGTACATTTCAATTTTACTCAAAAGTACTGACTGCAAAGCTGATCGAAACACCTTTGGTTTACTTCTCACATGATTCTGAGTTGTTTGAAAGTTGTCTCATGCTTCTGCTCCTCAAGACAAAAAAGCTGTTTTCTCAGAGCATACAATGCTCTGACATTACAGCAGTTTACATTTGAATTTTACTCAAATCTACTGAATGCAAACCTGATGGAAACACATTGGGTTTATTTCCCACATGATTCTGAGTAGCTTGAAAGCAGTTTCATGCCTCTGCTCATCAAGACAAAAAAAGTTCTTTTCTCAGTCCACACAACGCTTTGACAAAAGAATGAGTATACATTTCTATTATACTCAAAAATACTGACTGCATACTGAATGGAAACAGCTTTGATGAAGTTCCCTCATGATTCTGACTTGTTTGGAAGTAGTTTCATGCTTCTGCTCATTAAGAGAATAAAGTTGTCATCTCAGTGCACACAATGCTCTATCTTCAAGGTAATGTACATTTCAATTTTACTCAAAAGTACTGACTGCAAAGCTAATGGAAACACCTTTGGTTTACTTCACACATGATTCTGAGTTGTTTGAAAGTTGTTTTATGCTTCTGCTCCTCAAGACAAAAAAGCTGTTTTCTCAGAGCATACAGTGCTCTGACATTACAGCAGTATACATTTGAATTTTACTCAAATCTACTGAATGCAAACCTGATGGAAACACATTGGGTTTACTTCCCACATGTTTCTGAGTAGCTTGAAAGTAGTTTCATGCCTCTGCTCATCAAGACAAAAAAGTTCTTTTCTCAGTCCACACAATGCTTTGACCAAAGAATGAGTATACATTTCTATTATACAGAAAAATACTCACTGCATACTCAATGGAAACATCTTAGATGAAGTTCCCACATGATTCTGACTTGTTTGGAAGTAGTCTCATGCTTCTGCTCATTAAGAGAAAAAAGTTGTCATCTCAGTGCACACAATGCTCTGACTTCAAAGTAATGTACATTTCAATTTTACTCAAAACTACTGACTGGAAAGGTAATGGAAACACCTTTGGTTTACTTCTCACATGATTCTGAGTTGTTTGAAAGTTGTTTTATGCTTCTGCTCCTCAAGACAAAAAAGCTGTTTTCTCAGAGCATACAATGCTCTGACATTACAGCAGTATACATTTGAATTTTACTCAAATCTACTGAATGCAAACCTGATGGAAACACATTGGGTTTATTTCCCACATGATTCTGAGTAGCTTGAAAGCAGTTTCATGCCTCTGCTCATCAAGACAAAAAAGTTCTTTTCTCAGTCCACACAACGCTTTGACAAAAGAATGAGTATACATTTCTATTATACTCAAAAATACTGACTGCATACTGAATGGAAACAGCTTTGATGAAGTTCCCTCATGATTCTGACTTGTTTGGAAGTAGTTTCATGCTTCTGCTCATTAAGAGAAAAAAGTTGTCATCTCAGTGCACACAATGCTCTATCTTCAAGGTAATGTACATTTCAATTTTACTCAAAAGTACTGACTGCAAAGCTAATGGAAACACCTTTGGTTTACTTCTCACATGATTCTGAGATGTATAAAAGTTGTTTCATGCTTCTGCTCCTCAAGACAAAAAAGCTGTTTTCTCAGAGCATACAATGCTCTGACATTACAGCAGTATACATTTGAATTTTACTCAAATCTACTGAATGCAAACCTGATGGAAACACATTGGGTTTACTTCACACATGATTCTGAGTAGTTTGAAAGTAGTTTCATGCCTCTGCTCATCAAGACAAAAAAGTTCTTTTCTCAGTCCACACAATGCTTTGACAAAAGAATGAGTATACATTTCTATTATACTCAAAAATACTGACTGCATACTGAATGGAAACAGCTTAGATGAAGTTCCCACATGATTCTGACTTGTTTGGAAGTAGTTTCATGCTTCTGTTCATTAAGAGGAAAAAGTTGTCATCTCAGTGCACACACTGCTCTAACTTGAAAGTAATGTACATTTCAATTTTACTCAAAAGTACTGACTGCAAAGCTGATCGAAACACCTTTGGTTTACTTCTCACATGATTCTGAGTTGTTTGAAAGTTGTCTCATGCTTCTGCTCCTCAAGACAAAAAAGCTGTTTTCTCAGAGCATACAATGCTCTGACATTACAGCAGTTTACATTTGAATTTTACTCAAATCTACTGAATGCAAACCTGATGGAAACACATTGGGTTTATTTCCCACATGATTCTGAGTAGCTTGAAAGCAGTTTCATGCCTCTGCTCATCAAGACAAATAAGTTCTTTTCTCAGTCCACACAACGCTTTGACAAAAGAATGAGTATACATTTCTATTATACTCAAAAATACTGACTGCATACTGAATGGAAACAGCTTTGATGAAGTTCCCTCATGATTCTGACTTGTTTGGAAGTAGTTTCATGCTTCTGCTCATTAAGAGAATAAAGTTGTCATCTCAGTGCACACAATGCTCTATCTTCAAGGTAATGTACATTTCAATTTTACTCAAAAGTACTGACTGCAAAGCTAATGGAAACACCTTTGGTTTACTTCACACATGATTCTGAGTTGTTTGAAAGTTGTTTTATGCTTCTGCTCCTCAAGACAAAAAAGCTTTTTTCTCTGAGCATACAATGCTCTGACATTACAGCAGTATACATTTGAATTTTACTCAAATCTACTGAATGCAAACCTGATGGAAACACATTGGGTTTACTTCACACATGATTGTGAGTAGTTTGAAAGTAGTTTCATGCCTCTGCTCATCAAGACAAAAAAGTTCTTTTCTCAGTCCACACAATGCTTTGACAAAAGAATGAGTATACATTTCTATTATACTCAAAAATACTGACTGCATACTCAATGGAAACAGCTTAGATGAAGTTCCCACATGATTCTGACTTGTTTGGAAGTAGTTTCATGCTTCTGCTCATTGAGAGAAAAAAGTTGTCATGTCAGTGCACACAATGCTCTGACTTCAAAGTAATGTACATTTCAATTTTACTCAAAACTACTGACTGGAAAGGTAATGGAAACACCTTTGGTTTACTTCTCACATGATTCTTAGTTGTTTGAAAGTTGTTTCATGCTTCTGCTCCTCAAGACAAAAAAGCTGTTTTCTCAGAGCATTACAGCAGTATATATTTGAATTTTACTCAAATCTACTGAATGCAAACCTGATGGAAACACATTGGGTTTACTTCCCACATGATTCTGAGTAGCTTGATAGTAGTTTCATGCTTCTGCTCATCAAGACAAAAAAGTTATTTTCTCAGTCCACACAATGCTTTGGCAAAAGAATGAGTATACATTTCTATTATACTCAAAAATACTGACTGCATACTGAATGGAAACAGCTTAGATGAAGTTCCCACATGATTCTGACTTGTTTGGAAGTAGTTTCATGCTTCTGTTCATTAAGAGGAAAAAGTTGTCATCTCAGTGCACACACTGCTCTAACTTGAAAGTAACGTACATTTCAATTTTACTCAAAAGTACTGACTGCAAAGCTGATCGAAACACCTTTGGTTTACTTCTCACATGATTCTGAGTTGTTTGAAAGTTGTTTCATGCTTCTGCTCCTCAAGACAAAAAAGCTGTTTTCTCAGAGCATACAATGCTCTGACATTACAGCAGTTTACATTTGAATTTTACTCAAATCTACTGAATGCAAACCTGATGGAAACACATTGGGTTTATTTCCCACATGATTCTCAGTAGCTTGAAAGCAGTTTCATGCCTCTGCTCATCAAGACAAAAAAGTTCTTTTCTCAGTCCACACAACGCTTTGACAAAAGAATGAGTATACATTTCTATTATACTCAAAAATACTGACTGCATACTGAATGGAAACAGCTTTGATGAAGTTCCCTCATGATTCTGACTTGTTTGGAAGTAGTTTCATGCTTCTGCTCATTAAGAGAAAAAAGTTGTCATCTCAGTGCACACAATGCTCTATCTTCAAGGTAATGTACATTTCAATTTTACTCAAAAGTACTGACTGCAAAGCTAATGGAAACACCTTTGGTTTACTTCTCACATGATTCTGAGATGTATAAAAGTTGTTTCATGCTTCTGCTCCTCAAGACAAAAAAGCTGTTTTCTCAGAGCATACAATGCTCTGACATTACAGCAGTATACATTTGAATTTTACTCAAATCTACTGAATGCAAACCTGATGGAAACACATTGGGTTTACTTCCCACATGATTCTGAGTAGTTTGAAAGTAGTTTCATGCCTCTGCTCATCAAGACAAAAAAGTTCTTTTCTCAGTCCACACAATGCTTTGACAAAAGAATGAGTATACATTTGTATTATTCTCAAAAATACTGACTGCATACTGAATGGAAACAGATTAGATGAAGTTCCCACATGATTCTGACTTGTTTGGAAGTAGTTTCATGCTTCTGCTCATTAAGAGAAAAAAGTTCTCATCTCAGTGCACACAATGCTCTGACTTCAAAGTAATGTACATTTCAATTTTACTCAAAACTACTGACTGGAAAGGTAATGGAAACACGTTTGCTTTACTTCTCACATGATTCTGAGTTATTTGAAAGTTGTTTTATGCTTCTGCTCCTCAAGACAAAAAAGCTGTTTTCTCAGAGCATACAATGCTCTGACATTACAGCAGTATACATTTGAATTTTACTCAAATCTACTGAATGCAAACCTGATGGAAACACATTGGGTTTACTTCACACATGATTCTGAGTAGTTTGAAAGTAGTTTCATGCCTCTGCTCATCAAGACAAAAAAGTTCTTTTCTCAGTCCACACAATGCTTTGACAAAAGAATGAGTATACATTTCTATTATACTCAAAAATACTGACTGCATACTGAATGGAAACAGCTTAGATGAAGTTCCCACATGATTCTGACTTGTTTGGAAGTAGTTTCATGCTTCTGTTCATTAAGAGGAAAAAGTTGTCATCTCAGTGCACACACTGCTCTAACTTGAAAGTAATGTACATTTCAATTTTACTCAAAAGTACTGACTGCAAAGCTGATCGAAACACCTTTGGTTTACTTCTCACATGATTCTGAGTTGTTTGAAAGTTGTCTCATGCTTCTGCTCCTCAAGACAAAAAAGCTGTTTTCTCAGAGCATACAATGCTCTGACATTACAGCAGTTTACATTTGAATTTTACTCAAATCTACTGAATGCAAACCTGATGG
Organism: Mobula birostris; assembly: GCF_030028105.1. Taxonomy (NCBI): domain Eukaryota; kingdom Metazoa; phylum Chordata; class Chondrichthyes; order Myliobatiformes; family Myliobatidae; genus Mobula; species Mobula birostris. The sequence goes on from NW_027277864.1 coordinate 86,224, forward strand.
AAACACATTGGGTTTATTTCCCACATGATTCTGAGTAGCTTGAAAGCAGTTTCATGCCTCTGCTCATCAAGACAAAAAAAGTTCTTTTCTCAGTCCACACAACGCTTTGACAAAAGAATGAGTATACATTTCTATTATACTCAAAAATACTGACTGCATACTGAATGGAAACAGCTTTGATGAAGTTCCCTCATGATTCTGACTTGTTTGGAAGTAGTTTCATGCTTCTGCTCATTAAGAGAATAAAGTTGTCATCTCAGTGCACACAATGCTCTATCTTCAAGGTAATGTACATTTCAATTTTACTCAAAAGTACTGACTGCAAAGCTAATGGAAACACCTTTGGTTTACTTCACACATGATTCTGAGTTGTTTGAAAGTTGTTTTATGCTTCTGCTCCTCAAGACAAAAAAGCTTTTTTCTCTGAGCATACAATGCTCTGACATTACAGCAGTATACATTTGAATTTTACTCAAATCTACTGAATGCAAACCTGATGGAAACACATTGGGTTTACTTCACACATGATTGTGAGTAGTTTGAAAGTAGTTTCATGCCTCTGCTCATCAAGACAAAAAAGTTCTTTTCTCAGTCCACACAATGCTTTGACAAAAGAATGAGTATACATTTCTATTATACTCAAAAATACTGACTGCATACTCAATGGAAACAGCTTAGATGAAGTTCCCACATGATTCTGACTTGTTTGGAAGTAGTTTCATGCTTCTGCTCATTGAGAGAAAAAAGTTGTCATGTCAGTGCACACAATGCTCTGACTTCAAAGTAATGTACATTTCAATTTTACTCAAAACTACTGACTGGAAAGGTAATGGAAACACCTTTGGTTTACTTCTCACATGATTCTTAGTTGTTTGAAAGTTGTTTCATGCTTCTGCTCCTCAAGACAAAAAAGCTGTTTTCTCAGAGCATTACAGCAGTATATATTTGAATTTTACTCAAATCTACTGAATGCAAACCTGATGGAAACACATTGGGTTTACTTCCCACATGATTCTGAGTAGCTTCATAGTAGTTTCATGCTTCTGCTCATCAAGACAAAAAAGTTATTTTCTCAGTCCACACAATGCTTTGGCAAAAGAATGAGTATACATTTCTATTATACTCAAAAATACTGACTGCATACTGAATGGAAACAGCTTAGATGAAGTTCCCACATGATTCTGACTTGTTTGGAAGTAGTTTCATGCTTCTGTTCATTAAGAGGAAAAAGTTGTCATCTCAGTGCACACACTGCTCTAACTTGAAAGTAACGTACATTTCAATTTTACTCAAAAGTACTGACTGCAAAGCTGATCGAAACACCTTTGGTTCACTTCTCACATGATTCTGAGTTGTTTGAAAGTTGTTTCATGCTTCTGCTCCTCAAGACAAAAAAGCTGTTTTCTCAGAGCATACAATGCTCTGACATTACAGCAGTTTACATTTGAATTTTACTCAAATCTACTGAATGCAAACCTGATGGAAACACATTGGGTTTATTTCCCACATGATTCTGAGTAGCTTGAAAGCAGTTTCATGCCTCTGCTCATCAAGACAAAAAAGTTCTTTTCTCAGTCCACACAACGCTTTGACAAAAGAATGAGTATACATTTCTATTATACTCAAAAATACTGACTGCATACTGAATGGAAACAGCTTTGATGAAGTTCCCTCATGATTCTGACTTGTTTGGAAGTAGTTTCATGCTTCTGCTCATTAAGAGAAAAAAGTTGTCATCTCAGTGCACACAATGCTCTATCTTCAAGGTAATGTACATTTCAATTTTACTCAAAAGTACTGACTGCAAAGCTAATGGAAACACGTTTGCTTTACTTCTCACATGATTCTGAGTTATTTGAAAGTTGTTTTATGCTTCTGCTCCTGAAGACAAAAAAGCTGTTTTCTCAGAGCATACAATGCTCTGACATTACAGCAGTATACATTTGAATTTTACTCAAATCTACTGAATGCAAACCTGATGGAAACACATTGGGTTTACTTCACACATGATTCTGAGTAGTTTGAAAGTAGTTTCATGCCTCTGCTCATCAAGACAAAAAAGTTCTTTTCTCAGTCCACACAATGCTTTGACAAAAGAATGAGTATACATTTCTATTATACTCAAAAATACTGACTGCATACTGAATGGAAACAGCTTAGATGAAGTTCCCACATGATTCTGACTTGTTTGGAAGTAGTTTCATGCTTCTGCTCATTAAGAGAATAAAGTTGTCATCTCAGTGCACACAATGCTCTATCTTCAAGGTAATGTACATTTCAATTTTACTCAAAAGTACTGACTGCAAAGCTAATGGAAACACCTTTGGTTTACTTCACACATGATTCTGAGTTGTTTGAAAGTTGTTTTATGCTTCTGCTCCTCAAGACAAAAAAGCTTTTTTCTCTGAGCATACAATGCTCTGACATTACAGCAGTATACATTTGAATTTTACTCAAATCTACTGAATGCAAACCTGATGGAAACACATTGGGTTTACTTCACACATGATTGTGAGTAGTTTGAAAGTAGTTTCATGCCTCTGCTCATCAAGACAAAAAAGTTCTTTTCTCAGTCCACACAATGCTTTGACAAAAGAATGAGTATACATTTCTATTATACTCAAAAATACTGACTGCATACTCAATGGAAACAGCTTAGATGAAGTTCCCACATGATTCTGACTTGTTTGGAAGTAGTTTCATGCTTCTGCTCATTGAGAGAAAAAAGTTGTCATGTCAGTGCACACAATGCTCTGACTTCAAAGTAATGTACATTTCAATTTTACTCAAAACTACTGACTGGAAAGGTAATGGAAACACCTTTGGTTTACTTCTCACATGATTCTGAGTTGTTTGAAAGTTGTTTCATGCTTCTGCTCCTCAAGACAAAAAAGCTGTTTTCTCAGAGCATTACAGCAGTATATATTTGAATTTTACTCAAATCTACTGAATGCAAACCTGATGGAAACACATTGGGTTTACTTCCCACATGATTCTGAGTAGCTTGATAGTAGTTTCATGCTTCTGCTCATCAAGACAAAAAAGTTATTTTCTCAGTCCACACAATGCTTTGGCAAAAGAATGAGTATACATTTCTATTATACTCAAAAATACTGACTGCATACTGAATGGAAACAGCTTAGATGAAGTTCCCACATGATTCTGACTTGTTTGGAAGTAGTTTCATGCTTCTGTTCATTAAGAGGAAAAAGTTGTCATCTCAGTGCACACACTGCTCTAACTTGAAAGTAACGTACATTTCAATTTTACTCAAAAGTACTGACTGCAAAGCTGATCGAAACACCTTTGGTTTACTTCTCACATGATTCTGAGTTGTTTGAAAGTTGTTTCATGCTTCTGCTCCTCAAGACAAAAAAGCTGTTTTCTCAGAGCATACAATGCTCTGACATTACAGCAGTTTACATTTGAATTTTACTCAAATCTACTGAATGCAAACCTGATGGAAACACATTGGGTTTATTTCCCACATGATTCTGAGTAGCTTGAAAGCAGTTTCATGCCTCTGCTCATCAAGACAAAAAAGTTCTTTTCTCAGTCCACACAACGCTTTGACAAAAGAATGAGTATACATTTCTATTATACTCAAAAATACTGACTGCATACTGAATGGAAACAGCTTTGATGAAGTTCCCTCATGATTCTGACTTGTTTGGAAGTAGTTTCATGCTTCTGCTCATTAAGAGAAAAATGTTGTCATCTCAGTGCACACAATGCTCTATCTTCAAGGTAATGTACATTTCAATTTTACTCAAAAGTACTGACTGCAAAGCTAATGGAAACACCTTTGGTTTACTTCTCACATGATTCTGAGTTGTTTGAAAGTTGTTTTATGCTTCTGCTCCTCAAGACAAAAAAGCTGTTTTCTCAGAGCATACAATGCTCTGACATTACAGCAGTATACATTTGAATTTTACTCAAATCTACTGAATGCAAACCTGATGGAAACACATTGGGTTTACTTCCCACATGATTCTGAGTAGTTTGAAAGTAGTTTCATGCCTCTGCTCATCAAGACAAAAAAGTTCTTTTCTCAGTCCACACAATGCTTTGACAAAAGAATGAGTATACATTTCTATTATTCTCAAAAATACTGACTGCATACTGAATGGAAACAGCTTAGATGAAGTTCCCACATGATTCTGACTTGTTTGGAAGTAGTTTCATGCTTCTGCTCATTAAGAGAAAAAAGTTCTCATCTCAGTGCACACAATGCTCTGACTTCAAAGTAATGTACATTTCAATTTTACTCAAAACTACTGACTGGAAAGGTAATGGAAACACCTTTGCTTTACTTCTCACATGATTCTGAGTTGTTTGAAAGTTGTTTTATGCTTCTGCTCCTCAAGACAAAAAAGCTTTTTTCTCTGAGCATACAATGCTCTGACATTACAGCAGTATACATTTGAATTTTACTCAAATCTACTGAATGCAAACCTGATGGAAACACATTGGGTTTACTTCACACATGATTGTGAGTAGTTTGAAAGTAGTTTCATGCCTCTGCTCATCAAGACAAAAAAGTTCTTTTCTCAGTCCACACAATGCTTTGACAAAAGAATGAGTATACATTTCTATTATACTCAAAAATACTGACTGCATACTCAATGGAAACAGCTTAGATGAAGTTCCCACATGATTCTGACTTGTTTGGAAGTAGTTTCATGCTTCTGCTCATTGAGAGAAAAAAGTTGTCATGTCAGTGCACACAATGCTCTGACTTCAAAGTAATGTACATTTCAATTTTACTCAAAACTACTGACTGGAAAGGTAATGGAAACACCTTTGGTTTACTTCTCACATGATTCTGAGTTGTTTGAAAGTTGTTTCATGCTTCTGCTCCTCAAGACAAAAAAGCTGTTTTCTCAGAGCATTACAGCAGTATATATTTGAATTTTACTCAAATCTACTGAATGCAAACCTGATGGAAACACATTGGGTTTACTTCCCACATGATTCTGAGTAGCTTGATAGTAGTTTCATGCTTCTGCTCATCAAGACAAAAAAGTTATTTTCTCAGTCCACACAATGCTTTGGCAAAAGAATGAGTATACATTTCTATTATACTCAAAAATACTGACTGCATACTGAATGGAAACAGCTTAGATGAAGTTCCCACATGATTCTGACTTGTTTGGAAGTAGTTTCATGCTTCTGCTCATTAAGAGAAAAAAGTTGTCATCTCAGTGCACACAATGCTCTGACTTCAAAGTAATGTACATTTCAATTTTACTCAAAAGTACTGACTGCAAAGCTGATCGAAACACCTTTGGTTTACTTCTCACATGATTCTGAGTTGTTTGAAAGTTGTTTCATGCTTCTGCTCCTCAAGACAAAAAAGCTGTTTTCTCAGAGCATACAATGCTCTGACATTACAGCAGTTTACATTTGAATTTTACTCAAATCTACTGAATGCAGACCTGATGGAAACACATTGGGTTTATTTCCCACATGATTCTGAGTAGCTTGAAAGCAGTTTCATGCCTCTGCTCATCAAGACAAAAAAATTCTTTTCTCAGTCCACACAACGCTTTGACAAAAGAATGAGTATACATTTCTATTATACTCAAAAATACTGACTGCATACTGAATGGAAACAGCTTAGATGAAGTTCCCACATGATTCTGACTTGTTTGGAAGTAATTTCATGCTTCTGCTCATTAAGAGAAAAAAGTTGTAATCTCAGTGCACACAATGCTCTATCTTCAAGGTAATGTACATTTCAATTTTACTCAAAAGAACTGACTGCAAAGCTAATGGAAACACCTTTGGTTTACTTCTCACATGATTCTGAGTTGTTTGAAAGTTGTTTCATGCTTCAGCTCCTCAAGACAAAAAAGCTGTTTTCTCAGAGCATACAATGCTCTGACATTACACCAGTATACATTTGAATTTTACTCAAATCTACTGAATGCAAACCTGATGGATACACATTGGGTTTATTTCCCACATGGTTCTGAGTAGCTTGAAAGTAGTTTCATGCTTCTGCTCATCAAGACAAAAAAGTTCTTTTCTCAGTCCACACAATACTTTGACAAAAGAATGAGTATACATTTCTATTATACTCAAAAATACTGACTGCATACTGAATGGAAACAGCTTAGATGAAGTTCCCACATGATTCTGACTTGTTTGGAAGTAGTTTCATGCTTCTGTTCATTAAGAGGAAAAAGTTGTCATCTCAGTGCACACACGCTCTAACTTGAAAGTAATGTACATTTCAATTTTACTCAAAAGTACTGACTGCAAAGCTGATCGAAACACCTTTGGTTTACTTCTCACATGATTCTGAGTTGTTTGAAAGTTGTTTCATGCTTCTGCTCCTCAAGACAAAAAAGCTGTTTTCTCAGAGCATACAATGCTCTGACATTACAGCAGTTTACATTTGAATTTTACTCAAATCTACTGAATGCAGACCTGATGGAAACACATTGGGTTAATTTCCCACATGATTCTGAGTAGCTTGATAGTAGTTTCATGCTTCTGCTCATCAAGACAAAAAAGTTATTTTCTCAGTCCACACAATGCTTTGGCAAAAGAATGAGAATACATTTCTATTATACTCAAAAATACTGACTGCATACTGAATGGAAACAGCTTAGATGAAGTTCCCACATGATTCTGACTTGTTTGGAAGTAGTTTCATGCTTCTGCTCATTAAGAGAAAAAAGTTGTCATCTCAGTGCACACAATGCTCTGACTTCAAAGTAATGTACATTTCAATTTTACTCAAAAGTACTGACTGCAAAGCTGATCGAAACACCTTTGGTTTACTTCTCACATGATTCTGAGTTGTTTGAAAGTTGTTTCATGCTTCTGCTCCTCAAGACAAAAAAGCTGTTTTCTCAGAGCATACAATGCTCTGACATTACAGCAGTTTACATTTGAATTTTACTCAAATCTACTGAATGCAGACCTGATGGAAACACATTGGGTTTATTTCCCACATGATTCTGAGTAGCTTGAAAGCAGTTTCATGCCTCTGCTCATCAAGACAAAAAAATTCTTTTCTCAGTCCACACAACGCTTTGACAAAAGAATGAGTATACATTTCTATTATACTCAAAAATACTGACTGCATACTGAATGGAAACAGCTTAGATGAAGTTCCCACATGATTCTGACTTGTTTGGAAGTAATTTCATGCTTCTGCTCATTAAGAGAAAAAAGTTGTAATCTCAGTGCACACAATGCTCTATCTTCAAGGTAATGTACATTTCAATTTTACTCAAAAGAACTGACTGCAAAGCTAATGGAAACACCTTTGGTTTACTTCTCACATGATTCTGAGTTGTTTGAAAGTTGTTTCATGCTTCAGCTCCTCAAGACAAAAAAGCTGTTTTCTCAGAGCATACAATGCTCTGACATTACACCAGTATACATTTGAATTTTACTCAAATCTACTGAATGCAAACCTGATGGATACACATTGGGTTTATTTCCCACATGGTTCTGAGTAGCTTGAAAGTAGTTTCATGCTTCTGCTCATCAAGACAAAAAAGTTCTTTTCTCAGTCCACACAATACTTTGACAAAAGAATGAGTATACATTTCTATTATACTCAAAAATACTGACTGCATACTGAATGGAAACAGCTTAGATGAAGTTCCCACATGATTCTGACTTGTTTGGAAGTAGTTTCATGCTTCTGTTCATTAAGAGGAAAAAGTTGTCATCTCAGTGCACACACGCTCTAACTTGAAAGTAATGTACATTTCAATTTTACTCAAAAGTACTGACTGCAAAGCTGATCGAAACACCTTTGGTTTACTTCTCACATGATTCTGAGTTGTTTGAAAGTTGTTTCATGCTTCTGCTCCTCAAGACAAAAAAGCTGTTTTCTCAGAGCATACAATGCTCTGACATTACAGCAGTTTACATTTGAATTTTACTCAAATCTACTGAATGCAGACCTGATGGAAACACATTGGGTTAATTTCCCACATGATTCTGAGTAGCTTGAAAGCAGTTTCATGCCTCTGCTCATCAAGACAAAAAAGTTCTTTTCTCAGTCCACACAACGCTTTGACAAAAGAATGAGTATACATTTCTATTATACTCAAAAATACTGACTGCATACTGAATGGAAACAGCTTAGATGAAGTTCCCACATGATTCTGACTTGTTTGGAAGTAATTTCATGCTTCTGCTCATTAAGAGAAAAAAGTTGTAATCTCAGTGCACACAATGCTCTATCTTCAAGGTAATGTACATTTCAATTTTACTCAAAAGAACTGACTGCAAAGCTAATGGAAACACCTTTGGTTTACTTCTCACATGATTCTGAGTTGTTTGAAAGTTGTTTCATGCTTCTGCTCCTCAAGACAAAAAAGCTGTTTTCTCAGAGCATACAATGCTCTGACATTACACCAGTATACATTTGAATTTTACTCAAATCTACTGAATGCAAACCTGATGGATACACATTGGGTTTATTTCCCACATGGTTCTGAGTAGCTTGAAAGTAGTTTCATGCTTCTGCTCATCAAGACAAAAAAGTTCTTTTCTCAGTCCACACAATACTTTGACAAAAGAATGAGTATACATTTCTATTATACTCAAAAATACTGACTGCATACTGAATGGAAACAGCTTAGATGAAGTTCCCACATGATTCTGACTTGTTTGGAAGTAGTTTCAGGCTTCTGCTCATTAAGAGAAAAAAGTTGTCATCTCAGTGCACACAATGCTCTGACTTCAAAGTAATGTACATTTCAATTTTACTCAAAACTACTGACTGGAAAGGTAATGGAAACACCTTTGGTTTACTTCTCACATGATTCTGAGTTGTTTGAAAGTTGTTTTATGCTTCTGCTCCTCAAGACAAAAAAGCTGTTTTCTCAGAGCATACAATGCTCTGACATTACAGCAGTATACATTTGAATTTTACTCAAATCTACTGAATGCAAACCTGATGGAAACACATTGGGTTTACTTCCCACATGATTCTGAGTAGTTTGAAAGTAGTTTCATGCCTCTGCTCATCAAGACAAAAAAGTTCTTTTCTCAGTCCACACAATGCTTTGACAAAAGAATGAGTATACATTTCTATTATTCTCAAAAATACTGACTGCATACTGAATGGAAACAGGTTAGATGAAGTTCCCACATGATTCTGACTTGTTTGGAAGTAGTTTCATGCTTCTGCTCATTAAGAGAAAAAAGTTCTCATCTCAGTGCACACAATGCTCTGACTTCAAAGTAATGTACATTTCAATTTTACTCAAAACTACTGACTGGAAAGGTAATGGAAACACCTTTGCTTTACTTCTCAACTGATTCTGAGTTATTTGAAAGTTGTTTTATGCCTCTGCTCCTCAAGACAAAAAAGCTGTTTTCTCAGAGCATACAATGCTCTGACATTACAGCAGTATATATTTGAATTTTACTCAAATCTACTGAATGCAAACCTGATGGAAACACATTGGGTTTACTTCCCACATGATTCTGAGTAGTTTGAAAGTAGTTTCATGCCTCTGCTCATCAAGACAAAAAAGTTCCTTTCTCAGTCCACACAATGCTTTGACAAAAGAATGAGTATACATTTCTATTATACTCAAAAATACTGACTGCATACTGAATGGAAACAGGTTAGATGAAATTCCCACATGATTCTCACTTGGTTGGAAGTAGTTTCATGCTTCTGTTCATTAATAGGAAAAAGTTGTCATCTCAGTGCACACACTGCTCTAACTTGAAAGTAATGTACATTTCAATTTTACTCAAAAGTACTGACTGCAAAGCTAATGGAAACACCTTTGGTTTACTTCTCACATGATTCTGAGATGTATAAAAGTTGTTTCATGCTTCTACTCCTCAAGACAAAAAAGCTGTTTTCTCAGAGCATTCAATGCTCTGACATTACAGCAGTACACATTTGAATTTTACTCATATCTACTGAATGCAAACCTGATGGAAACAGATTGGGTTTACTTTCCTCATGATTCTGAGTAGCTTGAAAGTAGTTTCATGCCTCTGCTCATCAAGACAAAAAAGTTCTTTTCTCAGTCCACAGAGCGCCTAGACCAAAGAATGAGTATACATTTCTATTATACTCAAAAATACTGACTGCATACTGAATGCAAACAGCTTAGATGAAGTTCCCACATGATTCTGTCTTGTTTGGAAGTAGTTTCATGCTTCTGCTCATTAAGAGAAAAAAGTTGTCATCTCAGTGCAGACACTGCTCTAACTTGAAAGTAATGTACGTTCCAATTTTCCTCAAAAGTACTGACTGCAAAGCTGATCGAAACACCTTTGGTTTACTTCACACATGATTCTGAGTTGTTTGAAAGTTGTTTCATGCTTCTGCTCCTCAAGTCAAAAAAGCTGTTTACTCAGAGCATACAATGCTCTGACATTACAGCAGTATACATTTGAATTTTACTCAAATCTACTGAATGCAAACCTGATGGAAACACATTGGGCTTACTTCACACATGATTGTGAGTAGTTTGAAAGTAGTTTCATGCCTCTGCTCATCAAGACAAAAAAGTTCTTTTCTCAGTCCACACAATGCTTTGACAAAAGAATGAGTATACATTTCTATTATACTCAAAAATACTGACTGTATACTCAATGGAAACAGCTTAGATGAAGTTCCCACATGATTCTGACTTGTTTGGAAGTAGTTTCATGCTTCTGCTCATTGAGAGAAAAAAGTTGTCATCTCAGTGCACACAATGCTCTGACTTCAAAGTAATGTACATTTCAATTTTACTCAAAACTACTGACTGGAAAGGTAATGGAAACACCTTTGGTTTACTTCTCACATGATTCTGAGTTGTTTGAAAGTTGTTTCATGCTTCTGCTCCTCAAGACAAAAAAGCTGTTTTCTCAGAGCATACAATGCTCTGACATTACACCAGTATACATTTGAATTTTACTCAAATCTACTGAATGCAAACCTGATGGAAACACATTGGGTTTATTTCCCACATGGTTCTGAGTAGCTTGAAAGTAGTTTCATGCTTCTGCTCATCAAGACAAAAAAGTTCTTTTCTCAGTCCACACAATACTTTGACAAAAGAATGAGTATACATTTCTATTATACTCAAAAATACTGACTGCATACTGAATGGAAACAGCTTAGATGAAGTTCCCACATGATTCTGACTTGTTTGGAAGTAGTTTCATGCTTCTGCTCATTAAGAGAAAAAAGTTGTCATCTCAGTGCACACAATGCTCTGACTTCAAAGTAATGTACATTTCAATTTTACTCAAAACTACTGACTGGAAAGGTAATGGAAACACCTTTGGTTTACTTCTCACATGATTCTGAGTTGTTTGAAAGTTGTTTTATGCTTCTGCTCCTCAAGACAAAAAAGCTGTTTTCTCAGAGCATACAATGCTCTGACATTACAGCAGTATACATTTGAATTTTACTCAAATCTATTGAATGCAAACCTGATGGAAACACATTGGGTTTACTTCCCACATGATTCTGAGTAGTTTGAAAGTAGTTTCATGCCTCTGCTCATCAAGACAAAAAAGTTCTTTTCTCAGTCCACACAATGCTTTGACAAAAGAATGAGTATACATTTATATTATTCTCAAAAATACTGACTGCATACTGAATGGAAACAGCTTTGATGAAGTTCCCTCATGATTCTGACTTGTTTGGAAGTAGTTTCATGCTTCTGCTCATTAAGAGAAAAAAGTTGTCATCTCAGTGCACACAATGCTCTATCTTCAAGGTAATGTACATTTCAATTTTACTCAAAAGCACTGACTGCAAAGCTAATGGAAACACCTTTGGTTTACTTCTCACATGATTCTGAGATGTATAAAAGTTGTTTCCTGCTTCTACTCCTCAAGACAAAAAAGCTGTTTTCTCAGAGCATTCAATGCTCTGACATTACAGCAGTACACATTTGAATTTTACTCATATCTACTGAATGCAAACCTGATGGAAACACATTGGGTTTACTTCCCACATGATTCTGAGTAGTTTGAAAGTAGTTTCATGCCTCTGCTCATCAAGACAAAAAAGTTGTCATCTCAGTGCACACAATGCTCTGGCTTCAAAGTAATATACATTTCAATTTTACTCAAAACTACTGACTGGAAAAGTAATGGAAACACCTTTGGTTTACTTCTCACATGTTTCTGAGTTGTTTGAAAGTTGTTTTATGCTTCTGCTCCTCAAGACAAAAAAGCTGTTTTCTCAGAGCATACAATGCTCTGACATTACAGCAGTATACATTTGAATTTTACTCAAATCTACTGAATGCAAACCTGATGGAAACACATTGGGTTTACTTCCCACATGATTCTGAGTAGTTTGAAAGTAGTTTCATGCCTCTGCTCATCAAGACAAAAAAGTTCTTTTCTCAGTCCACACAATGCTTTGACAAAAGAATGAGTATACATTTCTATTATTCTCAAAAATACTGACTGCATACTGAATGGAAACAGCTTAGATGAAGTTCCCACATGATTCTGACTTGTTTGGAAGTAGTTTCATGCTTCTGCTCATTAAGAGAAAAAAGTTCTCATCTCAGTGCACACAATGCTCTGACTTCAAAGTAATGTACATTTCAATTTTACTCAAAACTACTGACTGGAAAGGTAATGGAAACACCTTTGCTTTACTTCTCACATGATTCTGAGTTGTTTGAAAGTTGTTTTATGCTTCTGCTCCTCAAGACAAAAAAGCTTTTTTCTCTGAGCATACAATGCTCTGACATTACAGCAGTATACATTTGAATTTTACTCAAATGTACTGAATGCAAACCTGATGGAAACACATTGGGTTTACTTCACACATGATTGTGAGTAGTTTGAAAGTAGTTTCATGCCTCTGCTCATCAAGACAAAAAAGTTCTTTTCTCAGTCCACACAATGCTTTGACAAAAGAATGAGTATACATTTCTATTATACTCAAAAATACTGACTGCATACTGAATGGAAACAGCTTAGATGAAGTTCCCACATGATTCTGACTTGTTTGTAAGTAGTTTCATGCTTCTGCTCATTGAGAGAAAAAAGTTGTCATGTCAGTGCACACAATGCTCTGACTTCAAAGTAATGTACATTTCAATTTTACTCAAAACTACTGACTGGAAAGGTAATGGAAACACCTTTGGTTTACTTCTCACATGATTCTGAGTTGTTTGAAAGTTGTTTCATGCTTCTGCTCCTCAAGACAAAAAAGCTGTTTTCTCAGAGCATTACAGCAGTATATATTTGAATTTTACTCAAATCTACTGAATGCAAACCTGATGGAAACACATTGGGTTTACTTCCCACATGATTCTGAGTAGCTTGATAGTAGTTTCATGCTTCTGCTCATCAAGACAAAAAAGTTCTTTTCTCAGTCCACACAACGCTTTGACAAAAGAATGAGTATACATTTCTATTATACTCAAAAATACTGACTGCATACTGAATGGAAACAGCTTTGATGAAGTTCCCTCATGATTCTGACTTGTTTGGAAGTAATTTCATGCTTCTGCTCATTAAGAGAAAAAAGTTGTAATCTCAGTGCACACAATGCTCTGACTTCAAAGTAATGTACATTTCAATTTTACTCAAAACTACTGACTGGAAAGGTAATGGAAACACCTTTGCTTTACTTCTCACATGATTCTGAGTTGTTTGAAAGTTGTTTTATGCTTCTGCTCCTCAAGACAAAAAAGCTTTTTTCTCTGAGCATACAATGCTCTGACATTACAGCAGTATACATTTGAATTTTACTCAAATCTACTGAATGCAAACCTGATGGAAACACATTGGGTTTACTTCACACATGATTGTGAGTAGTTTGAAAGTAGTTTCATGCCTCTGCTCATCAAGACAAAAAAGTTCTTTTCTCAGTCCACACAATGCTTTGACAAAAGAATGAGTATACATTTCTATTATACTCAAAAATACTGACTGCATACTCAATGGAAACAGCTTAGATGAAGTTCCCACATGATTCTGACTTGTTTGGAAGTAGTTTCATGCTTCTGCTCATTGAGAGAAAAAAGTTGTCATGTCAGTGCACACAATGCTCTGACTTCAAAGTAATGTACATTTCAATTTTACTCAAAACTACTGACTGGAAAGGTAATGGAAACACCTTTGGTTTACTTCTAACATGATTCTGAGTTGTTTGAAAGTTGTTTCATGCTTCTGCTCCTCAAGACAAAAAAGCTGTTTTCTCAGAGCATTACAGCAGTATATATTTGAATTTTACTCAAATCTACTGAATGCAAACCTGATGGAAACACATTGGGTTTACTTCCCATATGATTCTGAGTAGCTTGATAGTAGTTTCATGCTTCTGCTCATCAAGACAAAAAAGTTATTTTCTCAGTCCACACAATGCTTTGGCAAAAGAATGAGTATACATTGCTATTATACTCAAAAATACTGACTGCATACTGAATGGAAACAGCTTAGATGAAGTTCCCACATGATTCTGACTTGTTTGGAAGTAGTTTCATGCTTCTGCTCATTGAGAGAAAAAAGTTGTCATCTCAGTGCACACAATGCTCTGACTTCAAAGTAATGTACATTTCAATTGAACTGAAAACTACTGACTGGAAAGGTAATGGAAACACCTTTGGTTTACTTCTCACATGATTCTGAGTTGTTTGAAAGTTGTTTCATGCTTCTGCTCCACAAGACAAAAAAGCTGTTTTCTCAGAGCATACAATGCTCTGACATTACAGCAGTATACATTTGAATTTTACTCAAATCTACTGAATGCAAACCTGATGGAAACACATTGGGTTTACTTCACACATGATTCTGAGTAGTTTGAAAGTAGTTTCATGCCTCTGCTCATCAAGACAAAAAAGTTCTTTTCTCAGTCCACACAATGCTTTGACAAAAGAATGAGTATACATTTCTATTATACTCAAAAATACTGACTGCATACTGAATGGAAACAGCTTAGATGAAGTTCCCACATGATTCTGACTTGTTTGGAAGTAGTTTCATGCTTCTGTTCATTAAGAGGAAAAAGTTGTCATCTCAGTGCACACACTGCTCTAACTTGAAAGTAATGTACATTTCAATTTTACTCAAAAGTACTGACCGCAAAGCTGATCGAAACACCTTTGGTTTACTTCTCACATGATTCTGAGTTGTTTGAAAGTTGTTTCATGCTTCTGCTCCTCAAGACAAAAAAGCTGTTTTCTCAGAGCATACAATGCTCTGACATTACAGCAGTTTACATTTGAATTTTACTCAAATCTACTGAATGCAAACCTGATGGAAACACATTGGGTTTACTTCACACATGATTGTGAGTAGTTTGAAAGCAGTTTCATGCCTCTGCTCATCAAGACAAAAAAGTTCTTTTCTCAGTCCACACAATGCTTTGACAAAAGAATGAGTATACATTTCTATTATACTCAAAAATACTGACTGCATACTCAATGGAAACAGCTTAGATGAAGTTCCCACATGATTCTGACTTGTTTGGAAGTAGTTTCATGCTTCTGCTCATTGAGAGAAAAAAGTTGTCATGTCAGTGCACACAATGCTCTGACTTCAAAGTAATGTACATTTCAATTTTACTCAAAACTACTGACTGGAAAGGTAATGGAAACACCTTTGGTTTACTTCTAACATGATTCTGAGTTGTTTGAAAGTTGTTTCATGCTTCTGCTCCTCAAGACAAAAAAGCTGTTTTCTCAGAGCATTACAGCAGTATATATTTGAATTTTACTCAAATCTACTGAATGCAAACCTGATGGAAACACATTGGGTTTATTTCCCACATGATTCTGAGTAGCTTGATAGTAGTTTCATGCTTCTGCTCATCAAGACAAAAAAGTTATTTTCTCAGTCCACACAATGCTTTGGCAAAAGAATGAGTATACATTGCTATTATACTCAAAAATACTGGCTGCATACTGAATGGAAACAGCTTAGATGAAGTTCCCACATGATTCTGACTTGTTTGGAAGTAGTTTCATGCTTCTGCTCATTGAGAGAAAAAAGTTGTCATCTCAGTGCACACAATGCTCTGACTTCAAAGTAATGTACATTTCAATTGAACTGAAAACTACTGACTGGAAAGGTAATGGAAACACCTTTGGTTTACTTCTCACATGATTCTGAGTTGTTTGAAAGTTGTTTCATGCTTCTGCTCCTCAAGACAAAAAAGCTGTTTTCTCAGAGCATACAATGCTCTGACATTACAGCAGTATACATTTGAATTTTACTCAAATCTACTGAATGCAAACCTGATGGAAACACATTGGGTTTACTTCACACAAGATTCTGAGTAGTTTGAAAGTAGTTTCATGCCTCTGCTCATCAAGACAAAAAAGTTCTTTTCTCAGTCCACACAATGCTTTGACAAAAGAATGAGTATACATTTCTATTATACTCAAAAATACTGACTGCATACTGAATGGAAACAGCTTAGATGAAGTTCCCACATGATTCTGACTTGTTTGGAAGTAGTTTCATGCTTCTGTTCATTAAGAGGAAAAAGTTGTCATCTCAGTGCACACACTGCTCTAACTTGAAAGTAATGTACATTTCAATTTTACTCAAAAGTACTGACTGCAAAGCTGATCGAAACACCTTTGGTTTACTTCTCACATGATTCTGAGTTGTTTGAAAGTTGTTTCATGCTTCTGCTCCTCAAGACAAAAAAGCTGTTTTCTCAGAGCATACAATGCTCTGACATTACAGCAGTTTACATTTGAATTTTACTCAAATCTACTGAATGCAAACCTGATGGAAACACATTGGGTTTATTTCCCACATGATTCTGAGTAGCTTGAAAGCAGTTTCATGCCTCTGCTCATCAAGACAAAAAAGTTCTTTTCTCAGTCCACACAACGCTTTGACAAAAGAATGAGTATACATTTCTATTATACTCAAAAATACTGACTGCATACTGAATGGAAACAGCTTTGATGAAGTTCCCTCATGATTCTGACTTGTTTGGAAGTAATTTCATGCTTCTGCTCATTAAGAGAAAAAAGTTGTAATCTCAGTGCACACAATGCTCTGACTTCAAAGTAATGTACATTTCAATTTTACTCAAAACTACTGACTGGAAAGGTAATGGAAACACCTTTGCTTTACTTCTCACATGATTCTGAGTTGTTTGAAAGTTGTTTTATGCTTCTGCTCTTCAAGACAAAAAAGCTTTTTTCTCTGAGCATACAATGCTCTGACATTACAGCACTATACATTTGAATTTTACTCAAATCTACTGAATGCAAACCTGATGGAAACACATTGGGTTTACTTCACACATGATTGTGAGTAGTTTGAAAGTAGTTTCATGCCTCTGCTCATCAAGACAAAAAAGTTCTTTTCTCAGTCCACACAATGCTTTGACAAAAGAATGAGTATACATTTCTATTATACTCAAAAATACTGACTGCATACTCAATGGAAACAGCTTAGATGAAGTTCCCACATGATTCTGACTTGTTTGGAAGTAGTTTCATGCTTCTGCTCATTGAGAGAAAAAAGTTGTCATCTCAGTGCTCACAATGCTCTGACTTCAAAGTAATGTACATTTCAATTTTACTCAAAACTACTGACTGGAAAGCTAATGGAAACACCTTTGGTTTACTTCTCACATGATTCTCAGTTGTTTGAAAGTTGTTTCATGCTTCTGCTCCTCAAGACAAAAAAGCTGTTTTCTCAGAGCATACAATGCTCTGACATTACACCAGTATACATTTGAATTTTACTCAAATCTACTGAATGCAAACCTGATGGAAACACATTGGGTTTATTTCCCACATGGTTCTGAGTAGCTTGAAAGTAGTTTCATGCTTCTGCTCATCAAGACAAAAAAGTTCTTTTCTCAGTCCACACAATACTTTGACAAAAGAATGAGTATACATTTCTATTATACTCAAAAATACTGACTGCATACTGAATGGAAACAGCTTAGATGAAGTTCCCACATGATTCTGACTTGTTTGGAAGTAGTTTCATGCTTCTGCTCATTAAGAGAAAAAAGTTCTCATCTCAGTGCACACAATGCTCTGACTTCAAAGTAATGTACATTTCAATTTTACTCAAAACTACTGACTGGAAAGGTAATGGAAACACCTTTGCTTTACTTCTCACATGATTCTGAGTTGTTTGAAAGTTGTTTTATGCCTCTGCTCCTCAAGACAAAAAAGCTGTTTTCTCAGAGCATACAATGCTCTGACATTACAGCAGTATACATTTGAATTTTACTCAAATCTACTGAATGCAAACCTGATGGAAACACATTGGGTTTACTTCCCACATGATTCTGAGTAGTTTGAAAGTAGTTTCATGCCTCTGCTCATCAAGACAAAAAAGTTCTTTTCTCAGTCCACACAATGCTTTGACAAAAGAATGAGTATACATTTCTATTATTCTCAAAAATACTGACTGCATACTGAATGGAAACAGCTTAGATGAAGTTCCCACATGATTCTGACTTGTTTGGAAGTAGTTTCATGCTTCTGCTCATTAAGAGAAAAAAGTTCTCATCTCAGTGCACACAATGCTCTGACTTCAAAGTAATGTACATTTCAATTTTACTCAAAACTACTGACTGGAAAGCTAATGGAAGCACCTTTGGTTTACTTCTCACATGATTCTGACTTGTTTAAAAGTTGTTTCATGCTTCTGCTCCTCAAGACAAAAAAGCTGTTTTCTCAGAGCATACAATGCTCTGACATTGCAGCAGTATACATTTGAATTTTACTCAAATCTACTGAATGCAAACCTGATGGAAACACATTGGGTTTACTTCCCACATGTTTCTGAGTAGCTTGAAAGTAGTTTCATGCCTCTGCTCATCAAGACAAAAAAGTTCTTTTCTCAGTCCACACAACGCTTTGACCAAAGAATGAGTATACATTTCTATTATTCTCAAAAATACTGACTGCATACTCAATGGAAACAGCTTAGATGAAGTTCCCACATGATTCTGACTTGTTTGGAAGTAGTTTCATGCTTCTGCTCATTAAGAGAAAAAAGTTGTCATCTCAGTGCACAAAATGCTCTGACTTCAAAGTAATGTACATTTCAATTTTACTCAAAAGTACTGACTGCAAAGCAAATTTAAACACCTTTGTTTTACTTATCACATGATTCTGATATGTTTGAACGTTGTTTCATGCTTCTACTCCTCAAGACAAAAAAGCTGTTTTCTCAGAGCATACAATGCTCTGACATTGCAGCAGTATACATTTGAATTTTACTCAAATCTACTGAATGCAAACCTGATGGAAACACATTGGGTTTACTTCCAACATGTTTCTGAGTAGCTTGAAAGTAGTTTCATGCCTCTGCTCATCAACACAAAAAAGTTATTTTCTCAGTCCACACAATGCTTTGACCAAAGAATGAGTAAACATTTCTATTATACTCAAAAATACTGACTGCATACCTAATGGAAACAGCTTAGATGAAGTTCCCACATGATTCTGAATTGTTTCGAAGTAGTTTCATGCTTCTGCTCATTAAGAGAAAAAAGTTGTCATCTCAGTGCACACAATGCTCTGACTTCAAAGTAATGTACATTTCAATTTTACTCAAAAGTACTGACTGCAAAGCTAATGGAAACACCTTTGGTTTACTTCTCACATGATTCTGAGTTGTTTGAAAGTTGTTTCATGATTCTGCTCCTCAAGACAAAAAAGCTGTTTTCTCAGAGCATACAGTGCTCTGACATTACAGCAGTATACATTTGAATTTTACTCAAATCTACTGAATGCAAACCTGATGGAAACACATTGGGTTTACTTCCCACATGTTTCTGAGTAGCTTGAAAGTAGTTTCATGCCTCTGCTCATCAAGACAAAAAAGTTCTTTTCTCAGTCCACACAATGCTTTGACCAAAGAATGAGTATACATTTCTATTATACTGAAAAATACTGACTGCATACTCAATGGAAACATCTTAGATGAAGTTCCCACATGATTCTGACTTGTTTGGAAGTAGTCTCATGCTTCTGCTCATTAAGAGAAAAAAGTTGTCATCTCAGTGCACACAATGCTCTGACTTCAAAGTAATGTACATTTCAATTTTACTCAAAACTACTGACTAGAAAGGTAATGGAAACACCTTTGGTTTACTTCTCACATGATTCTGAGTTGTTTGAAAGTTGTTTTATGCTTCTGCTCCTCAAGACAAAAAAGCTGTTTTCTCAGAGCATACAATGCTCTGACATTACAGCAGTATACATTTGAATTTTACTCAAATCTACTGAATGCAAACCTGATGGAAACACATTGGGTTTACTTCCCACATGATTCTGAGTAGTTTGAAAGTAGTTTCATGCCTCTGCTCATCAAGACAAAAAAGTTCTTTTCTCAGTCCACACAATGCTTTGACAAAAGAATGAGTATACATTTCTATTATTCTCAAAAATACTGACTGCATACTGAATGGAAACAGCGTAGATGAAGTTCCCACATGATTCTGACTTGTTTGGAAGTAGTTTCATGCTTCTGCTCATTAAGAGAAAAAAGTTCTCATCTCAGTGCACACAATGCTCTGACTTCAAAGTAATGTACATTTCAATTTTACTCAAAACTACTGACTGGAAAGGTAATGGAAACACCTTTGCTTTACTTCTCACATGATTCTGAGTTGTTTGAAAGTTGTTTTATGCTTCTGCTCCTCAAGACAAAAAAGCTGTTTTCTCAGAGCATACAATGCTCTGACATTACAGCAGTATACATTTGAATTTTACTCAAATCTACTGAATGCAAACCTGATGGAAACACATTGGGTTTACTTCCCACATGATTCTGAGTAGTTTGAAAGTAGTTTCATGCTTCTGCTCATCAAGACAAAATAGTTCTTTTCTCAGTCCACACAACGCTTTGACCAAAGAATGAGTATACATTTCTATTATTCTCAAAAATACTGACTGCATACTCAATGGAAACAGCTTACATGAAGTTCCCACATGATTCTGACTTGTTTGGAAGTAGTTTCAAGCTTCTGCTCATTATGAGAAAAAAGTTGTCATCTCAGAGCACACAATGCTCTGACTTAAAGTAATGTACATTTCAATTTTACTCAAAAGTACTGACTGCACAGCTAATGGAAACACCTTTGGTTTACTTCTCACATGATTCTGAGTTGTTTGAAAGTTGTTTCATGCTTCTGCTCCTCAAGAAAAAAAAGCTGTTTTCTCAGAGCATACAATTCTCTGACATTACAGCAGTGTACATTTGAATTTTACTCAAATCTACTGAATGCAGACCTGATGGAAACACATTGGGTTGACTTCTCACATGTTTCTGAGTAGCTTGAAAGTAGTTTCATGCTTCTGCTCATCAAGACAAAAAAGTTCTTTTCTCAGTCCACACAATACTTTGACAAAAGAATGAGTATACATTTCTATTATACTCAAAAATACTGACTGCATACTGAATGGAAACAGCTTAGATGAAGTTCCCACATGATTCTGACTTGTTTGGAAGTAGTTTCATGCTTCTGCTCATTAAGAGAAAAAAGTTGTCATCTCAGTGCACACAATGCTCTGACTTCAAAGTAATGTACATTTCAATTTTACTCAAAACTACTGACTGGAAAGGTAATGGAAACACCTTTGCTTTACTTCTCACATGATTCTGAGTTGTTTGAAAGTTGTTTCATGCTTCTGCTCCTCAAGACAAAAAAGCTGTTTTCTCAGAGCATACAATGCTCTGACATTACAGCAGTTTACATTTGAATTTTACTCAAATCTACTGAATGCAAACCTGATGGAAACACATTGGGTTTATTTCCCACATGATTCTGAGTAGCTTGAAAGCAGTTTCATGCCTCTGCTCATCAAGACAAAAAAGTTCTTTTCTCAGTCCACACAACGCTTTGACAAAAGAATGAGTATACATTTCTATTATACTCAAAAATACTGACTGCATACTGAATGGAAACAGCTTTGATGAAGTTCCCTCATGATTCTGACTTGTTTGGAAGTAGTTTCATGCTTCTGCTCATTAAGAGAAAAAAGTTGTCATCTCAGTGCACACAATGCTCTATCTTCAAGGTAATGTACATTTCAATTTTACTGAAAAGTACTGACTGCAAAGCTAATGGAAACACCTTTGGTATACTTCTCACATGATTCTGAGATGTATAAAAGTTGTTTCATGCTTCTGCTCCTCAAGACAAAAAAGCTGTTTTCTCAGATCATACAATGCTCTGACATTACAGCAGTACACATTTGAATTTTACTCATATCTACTGAATGCAAACCTGATGGAAACACATTGGGTTTACTTCCCTCATGATTCTGAGTAGCTTGAAAGTAGTTTCATGCCTCTGCTCATCAAGACAAAAAAGTTCTTTTCTCAGTCCACAGAGCGCCTAGACCAAAGAATGAGTATACATTTCTATTATACTCAAAAATACTGACTGCATACTGAATGGAAACAGCTTAGATGAAGTTCCCACATGATTCTGACTTGTTTGGAAGTAGTTTCATGCTTCTGCTCATTAAGAGAAAAAAGTTGTCATCTCAGTGCACACAATGCTCTGACTTCAAAGTAAATGTACATTTCAATTTTACTCAAAAGTACTGACTGCAAAGCTAATGGAAACACCTTTGGTTTACTTCTCACATGATTCTCAGTTGTTTGAAAGTTGTTTCATGCTTCTGCTCCTCAAGACAAAAAAGCTGTTTTCTCAGAGCATACAATGCTCTGACATTACACCAGTATACATTTGAATTTTACTCAAATCTACTGAATGCAAACCTGATGGAAACACATTGGGTTTATTTCCCACATGGTTCTGAGTAGCTTGAAAGTAGTTTCATGCTTCTGCTCATCAAGACAAAAAAGTTCTTTTCTCAGTCCACACAATACTTTGACAAAAGAATGAGTATACATTTCTATTATACTCAAAAATACTGACTGCATACTGAATGGAAACAGCTTAGATGAAGTTCCCACATGATTCTGACTTGTTTGGAAGTAGTTTCATGCTTCTGCTCATTAAGAGAAAAAAGTTGTCATCTCAGTGCACACAATGCTCTGACTTCAAAGTAATGTACATTTCAATTTTACTCAAAACTACTGACTGGAAAGGTAATGGAAACCCCTTGGGTTTACTTCTCACATGATTCTGAGTTGTTTGAAAGTTGTTTTATGCCTCTGCTCCTCAAGACAAAAAAGCTGTTTTCTCAGAGCATACAATGCTCTGACATTACAGCAGTATACATTTGAATTTTACTCAAATCTACTGAATGCAAACCTGATGGAAACACATTGGGTTTACTTCCCACATGATTCTGAGTAGTTTGAAAGTAGTTTTATGCCTCTGCTCATCAAGACAAAAAAGTTCTTTTCTCAGTCCACACAATGCTTTGACAAAAGAATGAGTATACATTTGTATTATTCTCAAAAATACTGACTGCATACTGAATGGAAACAGCTTAGATGAAGTTCCCACATGATTCTGACTTGTTTGGAAGTAGTTTCATGCTTCTGCTCATTAAGAGAAAAAAGTTCTCATCTCAGTGCACACAATGCTCTGACTTCAAAGTAATGTACATTTCAATTTTACTCAAAACTACTGACTGGAAAGCTAATGGAAGCACCTTTGGTTTACTTCTCACATGATTCTGACTTGTTTAAAAGTTGTTTCATGCTTCTGCTCCTCAAGACAAAAAAGCTGTTTTCTCAGAGCATACAATGCTCTGACATTGCAGCAGTATACATTTGAATTTTACTCAAATCTACTGAATGCAAACCTGATGGAAACACATTGGGTTTACTTCCCACATGTTTCTGAGTAGCTTGAAAGTAGTTTCATGCCTCTGCTCATCAAGACAAAAAAGTTCTTTTCTCAGTCCACACAACGCTTTGACCAAAGAATGAGTATACATTTCTATTATTCTCAAAAATACTGACTGCATACTCAATGGAAACAGCTTAGATGAAGTTCCCACATGATTCTGACTTGTTTGGAAGTAGTTTCATGCTTCTGCTCATTAAGAGAAAAAAGTTGTCATCTCAGTGCACAAAATGCTCTGACTTCAAAGTAATGTACATTTCAATTTTACGCAAAAGTACTGACTGCAAAGCAAATTTAAACACCTTTGTTTTACTTATCACATGATTCTGAGATGTTTGAACGTTGTTTCATGCTTCTACTCCTCAAGACAAAAAAGCTGTTTTCTCAGAGCATACAATGCTCTGACATTGCAGCAGTATACATTTGAATTTTACTCAAATCTACTGAATGCAAACCTGATGGAAACACATTGGGTTTACTTCCCACATGTTTCTGAGTAGCTTGAAAGTAGTTTCATGCCTCTGCTCATCAAGACAAAAAAGTTCTTTTCTCAGTCCACACAATGCTTTGACCAAAGAATGAGTAAACATTTCTATTATACTCAAAAATACTGTCTGCATACCTAATGGAAACAGCTTAGATGAAGTTCCCACATGATTCTGAATTGTTTCGAAGTAGTTTCATGCTTCTGCTCATTAAGAGAAAAAAGTTGTCATCTCAGTGCACACAATGCTCTGACTTCAAAGTAATGTACATTTCAATTTTACTCAAAAGTACTGACTGCAAAGCTAATGGAAACACCTTTGGTTTACTTCTCACATGATTCTGAGTTGTTTGAAAGTTGTTTCATGATTCTGCTCCTCAAGACAAAAAAGCTGTTTTCTCAGAGCATACAGTGCTCTGACATTACAGCAGTATACATTTGAATTTTACTCAAATCTACTGAATGCAAACCTGATGGAAACACATTGGGTTTACTTCCCACATGTTTCTGAGTAGCTTGAAAGTAGTTTCATGCCTCTGCTCATCAAGACAAAAAAGTTCTTTTCTCAGTCCACACAATGCTTTGACCAAAGAATGAGTATACATTTCTATTATACTGAAAAATACTCACTGCATACTCAATGGAAACATCTTAGATGAAGTTCCCACATGATTCTGACTTGTTTGGAAGTAGTCTCATGCTTCTGCTCATTAAGAGAAAAAAGTTGTCATCTCAGTGCACACAATGCTCTGACTTCAAAGTAATGTACATTTCAATTTTACTCAAAACTACTGACTGGAAAGCTAATGGAAGCACCTTTGGTTTACTTCTCACATGATTCTGACTTGTTTAAAAGTTGTTTCATGCTTCTGCTCCTCAAGACAAAAAAGCTGTTTTCTCAGAGCATACAATGCTCTGACATTGCAGCAGTATACATTTGAATTTTACTCAAATCTACTGAATGCAAACCTGATGGAAACACATTGGGTTTACTTCCCACATGTTTCTGAGTAGCTTGAAAGTAGTTTCATGCCTCTGCTCATCAAGACAAAAAAGTTCTTTTCTCAGTCCACACAACGCTTTGACCAAAGAATGAGTATACATTTCTATTATTCTCAAAAATACTGACTGCATACTCAATGGAAACAGCTTAGATGAAGTTCCCACATGATTCTGACTTGTTTGGAAGTAGTTTCATGCTTCTGCTCATTAAGAGAAAAAAGTTGTCATCTCAGTGCACAAAATGCTCTGACTTCAAAGTAATGTACATTTCAATTTTACTCAAAAGTACTGACTGCAAAGCAAATTTAAACACCTTTGTTTTACTTATCACATGATTCTGAGATGTTTGAACGTTGTTTCATGCTTCTACTCCTCAAGACAAAAAAGCTGTTTTCTCAGAGCATACAATGCTCTGACATTGCAGCAGTATACATTTGAATTTTACTCAAATCTACTGAATGCAAACCTGATGGAAACACATTGGGTTTACTTCCCACATGTTTCTGAGTAGCTTGAAAGTAGTTTCATGCCTCTGCTCATCAAGACAAAAAAGTTCTTTTCTCAGTCCACACAATGCTTTGACCAAAGAATGAGTAAACATTTCGATTATACTCAAAAATACTGTCTGCATACCTAATGGAAACAGCTTAGATGAAGTTCCCACATGATTCTGAATTGTTTCGAAGTAGTTTCATGCTTCTGCTCATTAAGAGAAAAAAGTTGTCATCTCAGTGCACACAATGCTCTGACTTCAAAGTAATGTACATTTCAATTTTACTCAAAAGTACTGACTGCAAAGCTAATGGAAACACCTTTGGTTTACTTCTCACATGATTCTGAGTTGTTTGAAAGTTGTTTTATGATTCTGCTCCTCAAGACAAAAAAGCTGTTTTCTCAGAGCATACAGTGCTCTGACATTACAGCAGTATACATTTGAATTTTACTCAAATCTACTGAATGCAAACCTGATGGAAACACATTGGGTTTACTTCCCACATGTTTCTGAGTAGCTTGAAAGTAGTTTCATGCCTCTGCTCATCAAGACAAAAAAGTTCTTTTCTCAGTCCACACAATGCTTTGACCAAAGAATGAGTATACATTTCTATTATACTGAAAAATACTCACTGCATACTCAATGGAAACATCTTAGATGAAGTTCCCACATGATTCTGACTTGTTTGGAAGTAGTCTCATGCTTCTGCTCATTAAGAGAAAAAAGTTGTCATCTCAGTGCACACAATGCTCTGACTTCAAAGTAATGTACATTTCAATTTTACTCAAAACTACTGACTGGAAAGGTAATGGAAACACCTTTGGTTTACTTCTCACATGATTCTGAGTTGTTTGAAAGTTGTTTTATGCTTCTGCTCCTCAAGACAAAAAAGCTGTTTTCTCAGAGCATACAATGCTCTGACATTACAGCAGTATACATTTGAATTTTACTCAAATCTACTGAATGCAAACCTGATGGAAACACATTGGGTTTATTTCCCACATGATTCTGAGTAGCTTGAAAGCAGTTTCATGCCTCTGCTCATCAAGACAAAAAAGTTCTTTTCTCAGTCCACACAACGCTTTGACAAAAGAATGAGTATACATTTCTATTATACTCAAAAATACTGACTGCATACTGAATGGAAACAGCTTTGATGAAGTTCCCTCATGATTCTGACTTGTTTGGAAGTAGTTTCATGCTTCTGCTCATTAAGAGAAAAAAGTTGTCATCTCAGTGCACACAATGCTCTATCTTCAAGGTAATGTACATTTCAATTTTACTCAAAAGTACTGACTGCAAAGCTAATGGAAACACCTTTGGTTTACTTCTCACATGATTCTGAGATGTATAAAAGTTGTTTCATGCTTCTGCTCCTCAAGACAAAAAAGCTGTTTTCTCAGAGCATACAATGCTCTGACATTACAGCATTACACATTTGAATTTTACTCATATCTACTGAATGCAAACCTGATGGAAACACATTGGGTTTACTTCCCTCATGATTCTGAGTAGCTTGAAAGTAGTTTCATGCCTCTGCTCATCAAGACAAAAAAGTTCTTTTCTCAGTCCACAGAGCGCCTAGACCAAAGAATGAGTATACATTTCTATTATACTCAAAAATACTGACTGCATACTGAATGGAAACAGCTTAGATGAAGTTCCCACATGATTCTGACTTGTTTGGAAGTAGTTTCATGCTTCTGCTCATTAAGAGAAAAAAGTTGTCATCTCAGTGCACACAATCCTCTGACTTCAAAGTAAATGTACATTTCAATTTTACTCAAAAGTACTGACCGCAAAGCTAATGGAAACACCTTTGGTTTACTTCTCACATGATTCTGAGTTGTTTGAAAGTTGTTTCATGCTTCTGCTCCTCAAGACAAAAAAGCTGTTTTCTCAGAGCATACAATGCTCTGACATTACACCAGTATACATTTGAATTTTACTCAAATCTACTGAATGCAAACCTGATGGAAACACATTGGGTTTATTTCCCACATGGTTCTGAGTAGCTTGAAAGTAGTTTCATGCTTCTGCTCATCAAGACAAAAAAGTTCTTTTCTCAGTCCACACAATACTTTGACAAAAGAATGAGTATACATTTCTATTATACTCAAAAATACTGACTGCATACTGAATGGAAACAGCTTAGATGAAGTTCCCACATGATTCTGACTTGTTTGGAAGTAGTTTCATGCTTCTGCTCATTAAGAGAAAAAAGTTGTCATCTCAGTGCACACAATGCTCTGACTTCAAAGTAATGTACATTTCAATTTTACTCAAAACTACTGACT
The DNA here is from genome assembly GCF_030028105.1 of Mobula birostris. NCBI lineage: Eukaryota > Metazoa > Chordata > Chondrichthyes > Myliobatiformes > Myliobatidae > Mobula > Mobula birostris. The sequence continues at coordinate 114,231 of NW_027277864.1, forward strand.
GGAAAGGTAATGGAAACACCTTTGGTTTACTTCTCACATGATTCTGAGTTGTTTAAAAGTTGTTTTATGCCTCTGCTCCTCAAGACAAAAAAGCTGTTTTCTCAGAGCATACAATGCTCTGACATTACAGCAGTATACATTTGAATTTTACTCAAATCTACTGAATGCAAACCTGATGGAAACACATTGGGTTTACTTCCCACATGATTCTGAGTAGTTTGAAAGTAGTTTCATGCCTCTGCTCATCAAGACAAAAAAGTTCTTTTCTCAGTCCACACAATGCTTTGACAAAAGAATGAGTATACATTTGTATTATTCTCAAAAATACTGACTGCATACTGAATGGAAACAGCTTAGATGAAGTTCCCACATGATTCTGACTTGTTTGGAAGTAGTTTCATGCCTCTGTTCATTAAGAGGAAAAAGTTGTCATCTCAGTGCACACACTGCTCTAACTTGAAAGTAACGTACATTTCAATTTTACTCAAAAGTACTGACTGCAAAGCTGATCGATACACCTTTGGTTTACTTCTCACATGATTCTGAGTTGTTTGAAAGTTGTTTCATGCTTCTGCTCCTCAAGACAAAAAAGCTGTTTTCTCAGAGCATACAAAGCTCTGACATTACAGCAGTTTACATTTGAATTTTACTCAAATCTACTGAATGCAAACCTGATGGAAACACATTGGGTTTATTTCCCACATGATTCTGAGTAGCTTGAAAGCAGTTTCATGCCTCTGCTCATCAAGACAAAAAAGTTCTTTTCTCAGTCCACACAACGCTTTGACAAAAGAATGAGTATACATTTCTATTATACTCAAAAATACTGACTGCATACTGAATGGAAACAGCTTTGATGAAGTTCCCTCATGATTCTGACTTGTTTGGAAGTAGTTTCATGCTTCTGCTCATTAAGAGAAAAAAGTTGTCATCTCAGTGCACACAATGCTCTATCTTCAAGGTAATGTACATTTCAATTTTACTCAAAAGTACTGACTGCAAAGCTAATGGAAACACCTTTGGTTTACTTCTCACATGATTCTGAGATGTATAAAAGTTGTTTCATGCTTCTGCTCCACAAGACAAAAAAGCTGTTTTCTCAGAGCATACAATGCTCTGACATTACAGCAGTACACATTTGAATTTTACTCATATCTACTGAATGCAAACCTGATGGAAACACATTGGGTTTACTTCCCTCATGATTCTGAGTAGCTTGAAAGTAGTTTCATGCCTCTGCTCATCAAGACAAAAAAGTTCTTTTCTCAGTCCACAGAGCGCCTAGACCAAAGAATGAGTATACATTTCTATTATACTCAAAAATACTGACTGCATACTGAATGGAAACAGCTTAGATGAAGTTCCCACATGATTCTGACTTGTTTGGAAGTAGTTTCATGCTTCTGCTCATTAAGAGAAAAAAGTTGTCATCTCAGTGCACACAATGCTCTACCTTCAAAGTAAATGTACATTTCAATTTTACTCAAAAGTACTGACCGCAAAGCTAATGGAAACACCTTTGGTTTACTTCTCACATGATTCTGAGTTGTTTGAAAGTTGTTTCATGCTTCTGCTCCTCAAGACAAAAAAGCTGTTTTCTCAGAGCATGCAATGCTCTGACATTACACCAGTATACATTTGAATTTTACTCAAATCTACTGAATGCAAACCTGATGGAAACACATTGGGTTTATTTCCCACATGGTTCTGAGTAGCTTGAAAGTAGTTTCATGCTTCTGCTCATCAAGACAAAAAAGTTCTTTTCTCAGTCCACACAATACTTTGACAAAAGAATGAGTATACATTTCTATTATACTCAAAAATACTGACTGCATACTGAATGGAAACAGCTTAGATGAAGTTCCCACATGATTCTGACTTGTTTGGAAGTAGTTTCATGCTTCTGCTCATTAAGAGAAAAAAGTTGTCATCTCAGTGCACACAATGCTCTGACTTCAAAGTAATGTACATTTCAATTTTACTCAAAACTACTGACTGGAAAGGTAATGGAAACACCTTTGGTTTACTTCTCACATGATTCTGAGTTGTTTGAAAGTTGTTTTATGCCTCTGCTCCTCAAGACAAAAAAGCTGTTTTCTCAGAGCATACAATGTTCTGACATTACAGCAGTATACATTTGAATTTTACTCAAATCTACTGAATGCAAACCTGATGGAAACACATTGGGTTTACTTCCCACATGATTCTGAGTAGTTTGAAAGTAGTTTCATGCCTCTGCTCATCAAGACAAAAAAGTTCTTTTCTCAGTCCACACAATGCTTTGACAAAAGAATGAGTATACATTTGTATTATTCTCAAAAATACTGACTGCATACTGAATGGAAACAGCTTAGATGAAGTTCCCACATGATTCTGACTTGTTTGGAAGTAGTTTCATGCTTCTGCTCATTAAGAGAAAAAAGTTCTCATCTCAGTGCACACAATGCTCTGACTTCAAAGTAATGTACATTTCAATTTTACTCAAAACTACTGACTGGAAAGGTAATGGAAACACGTTTGCTTTACTTCTCACATGATTCTGAGTTATTTGAAAGTTGTTTTATGCTTCTGCTCCTGAAGACAAAAAAGCTGTTTTCTCAGAGCATACAATGCTCTGACATTACAGCAGTATACATTTGAATTTTACTCAAATCTACTGAATGCAAACCTGATGGAAACACATTGGGTTTACTTCACACATGATTCTGAGTAGTTTGAAAGTAGTTTCATGCCTCTGCTCATCAAGACAAAAAAGTTCTTTTCTCAGTCCACACAATGCTTTGACAAAAGAATGAGTATACATTTCTATTATACTCAAAAATACTGACTGCATACTGAATGGAAACAGCTTAGATGAAGTTCCCACATGATTCTGACTTGTTTGGAAGTAGTTTCATGCTTCTGTTCATTAAGAGGAAAAAGTTGTCATCTCAGTGCACACACTGCTCTAACTTGAAAGTAATGTACATTTCAATTTTACTCAAAAGTACTGACTGCAAAGCTGATCGAAACACCTTTGGTTTACTTCTCACATGATTCTGAGTTGTTTGAAAGTTGTCTCATGCTTCTGCTCCTCAAGACAAAAAAGCTGTTTTCTCAGAGCATACAATGCTCTGACATTACAGCAGTTTACATTTGAATTTTACTCAAATCTACTGAATGGCAAACCTGATGGAAACACATTGGGTTTATTTCCCACATGATTCTGAGTAGCTTGAAAGCAGTTTCATGCCTCTGCTCATCAAGACAAAAAAAGTTCTTTTCTCAGTCCACACAACGCTTTGACAAAAGAATGAGTATACATTTCTATTATACTCAAAAATACTGACTGCATACTGAATGGAAACAGCTTTGATGAAGTTCCCTCATGATTCTGACTTGTTTGGAAGTAGTTTCATGCTTCTGCTCATTAAGAGAATAAAGTTGTCATCTCAGTGCACACAATGCTCTATCTTCAAGGTAATGTACATTTCAATTTACTCAAAAGTACTGACTGCAAAGCTAATGGAAACACCTTTGGTTTACTTCACACATGATTCTGAGTTGTTTGAAAGTTGTTTTATGCTTCTGCTCCTCAAGACAAAAAAGCTGTTTCTCAGAGCATACAGTGCTCTGACATTACAGCAGTATACATTTGAATTTTACTCAAATCTACTGAATGCAAACCTGATGGAAACACATTGGGTTTACTTCCCACATGTTTCTGAGTAGCTTGAAAGTAGTTTCATGCCTCTGCTCATCAAGACAAAAAAGTTCTTTTCTCAGTCCACACAATGCTTTGACCAAAGAATGAGTATACATTTCTATTATACAGAAAAATACTCACTGCATACTCAATGGAAACATCTTAGATGAAGTTCCCACATGATTCTGACTTGTTTGGAAGTAGTCTCATGCTTCTGCTCATTAAGAGAAAAAAGTTGTCATCTCAGTGCACACAATGCTCTGACTTCAAAGTAATGTACATTTCAATTTACTCAAAACTACTGACTGAAAGGTAATGAAACACCTTTGGTTTACTTCTCACATGATTCTGAGTTGTTTGAAAGTTGTTTTATGCTTCTGCTCCTCAAGACAAAAAAGCTGTTTTCTCAGAGCATACAATGCTCTGACATTACAGCAGTATACATTTGAATTTTACTCAAATCTACTGAATGCAAACCTGATGGAAACACATTGGGTTTATTTCCCACATGATTCTGAGTAGCTTGAAAGCAGTTTCATGCCTCTGCTCATCAAGACAAAAAAGTTCTTTTCTCAGTCCACACAACGCTTTGACAAAAGAATGAGTATACATTTCTATTATACTCAAAAATACTGACTGCATACTGAATGGAAACAGCTTTGATGAAGTTCCCTCATGATTCTGACTTGTTTGGAAGTAGTTTCATGCTTCTGCTCATTAAGAGAAAAAAGTTGTCATCTCAGTGCACACAATGCTCTATCTTCAAGGTAATGTACATTTCAATTTTACTCAAAAGTACTGACTGCAAAGCTAATGGAAACACCTTTGGTTTACTTCTCACATGATTCTGAGATGTATAAAAGTTGTTTCATGCTTCTGCTCCTCAAGACAAAAAAGCTGTTTTCTCAGAGCATACAATGCTCTGACATTACAGCAGTATACATTTGAATTTTACTCAAATCTACTGAATGCAAACCTGATGGAAACACATTGGGTTTACTTCACACATGATTCTGAGTAGTTTGAAAGTAGTTTCATGCCTCTGCTCATCAAGACAAAAAAGTTCTTTTCTCAGTCCACACAATGCTTTGACAAAAGAATGAGTATACATTTCTATTATACTCAAAAATACTGACTGCATACTGAATGGAAACAGCTTAGATGAAGTTCCCACATGATTCTGACTTGTTTGGAAGTAGTTTCATGCTTCTGTTCATTAAGAGGAAAAAGTTGTCATCTCAGTGCACACACTGCTCTAACTTGAAAGTAATGTACATTTCAATTTTACTCAAAAGTACTGACTGCAAAGCTGATCGAAACACCTTTGGTTTACTTCTCACATGATTCTGAGTTGTTTGAAAGTTGTCTCATGCTTCTGCTCCTCAAGACAAAAAAGCTGTTTTCTCAGAGCATACAATGCTCTGACATTACAGCAGTTTACATTTGAATTTTACTCAAATCTACTGAATGCAAACCTGATGGAAACACATTGGGTTTATTTCCCACATGATTCTGAGTAGCTTGAAAGCAGTTTCATGCCTCTGCTCATCAAGACAAATAAGTTCTTTTCTCAGTCCACACAACGCTTTGACAAAAGAATGAGTATACATTTCTATTATACTCAAAAATACTGACTGCATACTGAATGGAAACAGCTTTGATGAAGTTCCCTCATGATTCTGACTTGTTTGGAAGTAGTTTCATGCTTCTGCTCATTAAGAGAATAAAGTTGTCATCTCAGTGCACACAATGCTCTATCTTCAAGGTAATGTACATTTCAATTTTACTCAAAAGTACTGACTGCAAAGCTAATGGAAACACCTTTGGTTTACTTCACACATGATTCTGAGTTGTTTGAAAGTTGTTTTATGCTTCTGCTCCTCAAGACAAAAAAGCTTTTTTCTCTGAGCATACAATGCTCTGACATTACAGCAGTATACATTTGAATTTTACTCAAATCTACTGAATGCAAACCTGATGGAAACACATTGGGTTTACTTCACACATGATTGTGAGTAGTTTGAAAGTAGTTTCATGCCTCTGCTCATCAAGACAAAAAAGTTCTTTTCTCAGTCCACACAATGCTTTGACAAAAGAATGAGTATACATTTCTATTATACTCAAAAATACTGACTGCATACTCAATGGAAACAGCTTAGATGAAGTTCCCACATGATTCTGACTTGTTTGGAAGTAGTTTCATGCTTCTGCTCATTGAGAGAAAAAAGTTGTCATGTCAGTGCACACAATGCTCTGACTTCAAAGTAATGTACATTTCAATTTTACTCAAAACTACTGACTGGAAAGGTAATGGAAACACCTTTGGTTTACTTCTCACATGATTCTTAGTTGTTTGAAAGTTGTTTCATGCTTCTGCTCCTCAAGACAAAAAAGCTGTTTTCTCAGAGCATTACAGCAGTATATATTTGAATTTTACTCAAATCTACTGAATGCAAACCTGATGGAAACACATTGGGTTTACTTCCCACATGATTCTGAGTAGCTTGATAGTAGTTTCATGCTTCTGCTCATCAAGACAAAAAAGTTATTTTCTCAGTCCACACAATGCTTTGGCAAAAGAATGAGTATACATTTCTATTATACTCAAAAATACTGACTGCATACTGAATGGAAACAGCTTAGATGAAGTTCCCACATGATTCTGACTTGTTTGGAAGTAGTTTCATGCTTCTGTTCATTAAGAGGAAAAAGTTGTCATCTCAGTGCACACACTGCTCTAACTTGAAAGTAACGTACATTTCAATTTTACTCAAAAGTACTGACTGCAAAGCTGATCGAAACACCTTTGGTTTACTTCTCACATGATTCTGAGTTGTTTGAAAGTTGTTTCATGCTTCTGCTCCTCAAGACAAAAAAGCTGTTTTCTCAGAGCATACAATGCTCTGACATTACAGCAGTTTACATTTGAATTTTACTCAAATCTACTGAATGCAAACCTGATGGAAACACATTGGGTTTATTTCCCACATGATTCTCAGTAGCTTGAAAGCAGTTTCATGCCTCTGCTCATCAAGACAAAAAAGTTCTTTTCTCAGTCCACACAACGCTTTGACAAAAGAATGAGTATACATTTCTATTATACTCAAAAATACTGACTGCATACTGAATGGAAACAGCTTTGATGAAGTTCCCTCATGATTCTGACTTGTTTGGAAGTAGTTTCATGCTTCTGCTCATTAAGAGAAAAAAGTTGTCATCTCAGTGCACACAATGCTCTATCTTCAAGGTAATGTACATTTCAATTTTACTCAAAAGTACTGACTGCAAAGCTAATGGAAACACCTTTGGTTTACTTCTCACATGATTCTGAGATGTATAAAAGTTGTTTCATGCTTCTGCTCCTCAAGACAAAAAAGCTGTTTTCTCAGAGCATACAATGCTCTGACATTACAGCAGTATACATTTGAATTTTACTCAAATCTACTGAATGCAAACCTGATGGAAACACATTGGGTTTACTTCCCACATGATTCTGAGTAGTTTGAAAGTAGTTTCATGCCTCTGCTCATCAAGACAAAAAAGTTCTTTTCTCAGTCCACACAATGCTTTGACAAAAGAATGAGTATACATTTGTATTATTCTCAAAAATACTGACTGCATACTGAATGGAAACAGATTAGATGAAGTTCCCACATGATTCTGACTTGTTTGGAAGTAGTTTCATGCTTCTGCTCATTAAGAGAAAAAAGTTCTCATCTCAGTGCACACAATGCTCTGACTTCAAAGTAATGTACATTTCAATTTTACTCAAAACTACTGACTGGAAAGGTAATGGAAACACGTTTGCTTTACTTCTCACATGATTCTGAGTTATTTGAAAGTTGTTTTATGCTTCTGCTCCTCAAGACAAAAAAGCTGTTTTCTCAGAGCATACAATGCTCTGACATTACAGCAGTATACATTTGAATTTTACTCAAATCTACTGAATGCAAACCTGATGGAAACACATTGGGTTTACTTCACACATGATTCTGAGTAGTTTGAAAGTAGTTTCATGCCTCTGCTCATCAAGACAAAAAAGTTCTTTTCTCAGTCCACACAATGCTTTGACAAAAGAATGAGTATACATTTCTATTATACTCAAAAATACTGACTGCATACTGAATGGAAACAGCTTAGATGAAGTTCCCACATGATTCTGACTTGTTTGGAAGTAGTTTCATGCTTCTGTTCATTAAGAGGAAAAAGTTGTCATCTCAGTGCACACACTGCTCTAACTTGAAAGTAATGTACATTTCAATTTTACTCAAAAGTACTGACTGCAAAGCTGATCGAAACACCTTTGGTTTACTTCTCACATGATTCTGAGTTGTTTGAAAGTTGTCTCATGCTTCTGCTCCTCAAGACAAAAAAGCTGTTTTCTCAGAGCATACAATGCTCTGACATTACAGCAGTTTACATTTGAATTTTACTCAAATCTACTGAATGCAAACCTGATGGAAACACATTGGGTTTATTTCCCACATGATTCTGAGTAGCTTGAAAGCAGTTTCATGCCTCTGCTCATCAAGACAAAAAAAGTTCTTTTCTCAGTCCACACAACGCTTTGACAAAAGAATGAGTATACATTTCTATTATACTCAAAAATACTGACTGCATACTGAATGGAAACAGCTTTGATGAAGTTCCCTCATGATTCTGACTTGTTTGGAAGTAGTTTCATGCTTCTGCTCATTAAGAGAATAAAGTTGTCATCTCAGTGCACACAATGCTCTATCTTCAAGGTAATGTACATTTCAATTTTACTCAAAAGTACTGACTGCAAAGCTAATGGAAACACCTTTGGTTTACTTCACACATGATTCTGAGTTGTTTGAAAGTTGTTTTATGCTTCTGCTCCTCAAGACAAAAAAGCTTTTTTCTCTGAGCATACAATGCTCTGACATTACAGCAGTATACATTTGAATTTTACTCAAATCTACTGAATGCAAACCTGATGGAAACACATTGGGTTTACTTCACACATGATTGTGAGTAGTTTGAAAGTAGTTTCATGCCTCTGCTCATCAAGACAAAAAAGTTCTTTTCTCAGTCCACACAATGCTTTGACAAAAGAATGAGTATACATTTCTATTATACTCAAAAATACTGACTGCATACTCAATGGAAACAGCTTAGATGAAGTTCCCACATGATTCTGACTTGTTTGGAAGTAGTTTCATGCTTCTGCTCATTGAGAGAAAAAAGTTGTCATGTCAGTGCACACAATGCTCTGACTTCAAAGTAATGTACATTTCAATTTTACTCAAAACTACTGACTGGAAAGGTAATGGAAACACCTTTGGTTTACTTCTCACATGATTCTTAGTTGTTTGAAAGTTGTTTCATGCTTCTGCTCCTCAAGACAAAAAAGCTGTTTTCTCAGAGCATTACAGCAGTATATATTTGAATTTTACTCAAATCTACTGAATGCAAACCTGATGGAAACACATTGGGTTTACTTCCCACATGATTCTGAGTAGCTTCATAGTAGTTTCATGCTTCTGCTCATCAAGACAAAAAAGTTATTTTCTCAGTCCACACAATGCTTTGGCAAAAGAATGAGTATACATTTCTATTATACTCAAAAATACTGACTGCATACTGAATGGAAACAGCTTAGATGAAGTTCCCACATGATTCTGACTTGTTTGGAAGTAGTTTCATGCTTCTGTTCATTAAGAGGAAAAAGTTGTCATCTCAGTGCACACACTGCTCTAACTTGAAAGTAACGTACATTTCAATTTTACTCAAAAGTACTGACTGCAAAGCTGATCGAAACACCTTTGGTTCACTTCTCACATGATTCTGAGTTGTTTGAAAGTTGTTTCATGCTTCTGCTCCTCAAGACAAAAAAGCTGTTTTCTCAGAGCATACAATGCTCTGACATTACAGCAGTTTACATTTGAATTTTACTCAAATCTACTGAATGCAAACCTGATGGAAACACATTGGGTTTATTTCCCACATGATTCTGAGTAGCTTGAAAGCAGTTTCATGCCTCTGCTCATCAAGACAAAAAAGTTCTTTTCTCAGTCCACACAACGCTTTGACAAAAGAATGAGTATACATTTCTATTATACTCAAAAATACTGACTGCATACTGAATGGAAACAGCTTTGATGAAGTTCCCTCATGATTCTGACTTGTTTGGAAGTAGTTTCATGCTTCTGCTCATTAAGAGAAAAAAGTTGTCATCTCAGTGCACACAATGCTCTATCTTCAAGGTAATGTACATTTCAATTTTACTCAAAAGTACTGACTGCAAAGCTAATGGAAACACGTTTGCTTTACTTCTCACATGATTCTGAGTTATTTGAAAGTTGTTTTATGCTTCTGCTCCTGAAGACAAAAAAGCTGTTTTCTCAGAGCATACAATGCTCTGACATTACAGCAGTATACATTTGAATTTTACTCAAATCTACTGAATGCAAACCTGATGGAAACACATTGGGTTTACTTCACACATGATTCTGAGTAGTTTGAAAGTAGTTTCATGCCTCTGCTCATCAAGACAAAAAAGTTCTTTTCTCAGTCCACACAATGCTTTGACAAAAGAATGAGTATACATTTCTATTATACTCAAAAATACTGACTGCATACTGAATGGAAACAGCTTAGATGAAGTTCCCACATGATTCTGACTTGTTTGGAAGTAGTTTCATGCTTCTGCTCATTAAGAGAATAAAGTTGTCATCTCAGTGCACACAATGCTCTATCTTCAAGGTAATGTACATTTCAATTTTACTCAAAAGTACTGACTGCAAAGCTAATGGAAACACCTTTGGTTTACTTCACACATGATTCTGAGTTGTTTGAAAGTTGTTTTATGCTTCTGCTCCTCAAGACAAAAAAGCTTTTTTCTCTGAGCATACAATGCTCTGACATTACAGCAGTATACATTTGAATTTTACTCAAATCTACTGAATGCAAACCTGATGGAAACACATTGGGTTTACTTCACACATGATTGTGAGTAGTTTGAAAGTAGTTTCATGCCTCTGCTCATCAAGACAAAAAAGTTCTTTTCTCAGTCCACACAATGCTTTGACAAAAGAATGAGTATACATTTCTATTATACTCAAAAATACTGACTGCATACTCAATGGAAACAGCTTAGATGAAGTTCCCACATGATTCTGACTTGTTTGGAAGTAGTTTCATGCTTCTGCTCATTGAGAGAAAAAAGTTGTCATGTCAGTGCACACAATGCTCTGACTTCAAAGTAATGTACATTTCAATTTTACTCAAAACTACTGACTGGAAAGGTAATGGAAACACCTTTGGTTTACTTCTCACATGATTCTGAGTTGTTTGAAAGTTGTTTCATGCTTCTGCTCCTCAAGACAAAAAAGCTGTTTTCTCAGAGCATTACAGCAGTATATATTTGAATTTTACTCAAATCTACTGAATGCAAACCTGATGGAAACACATTGGGTTTACTTCCCACATGATTCTGAGTAGCTTGATAGTAGTTTCATGCTTCTGCTCATCAAGACAAAAAAGTTATTTTCTCAGTCCACACAATGCTTTGGCAAAAGAATGAGTATACATTTCTATTATACTCAAAAATACTGACTGCATACTGAATGGAAACAGCTTAGATGAAGTTCCCACATGATTCTGACTTGTTTGGAAGTAGTTTCATGCTTCTGTTCATTAAGAGGAAAAAGTTGTCATCTCAGTGCACACACTGCTCTAACTTGAAAGTAACGTACATTTCAATTTTACTCAAAAGTACTGACTGCAAAGCTGATCGAAACACCTTTGGTTTACTTCTCACATGATTCTGAGTTGTTTGAAAGTTGTTTCATGCTTCTGCTCCTCAAGACAAAAAAGCTGTTTTCTCAGAGCATACAATGCTCTGACATTACAGCAGTTTACATTTGAATTTTACTCAAATCTACTGAATGCAAACCTGATGGAAACACATTGGGTTTATTTCCCACATGATTCTGAGTAGCTTGAAAGCAGTTTCATGCCTCTGCTCATCAAGACAAAAAAGTTCTTTTCTCAGTCCACACAACGCTTTGACAAAAGAATGAGTATACATTTCTATTATACTCAAAAATACTGACTGCATACTGAATGGAAACAGCTTTGATGAAGTTCCCTCATGATTCTGACTTGTTTGGAAGTAGTTTCATGCTTCTGCTCATTAAGAGAAAAATGTTGTCATCTCAGTGCACACAATGCTCTATCTTCAAGGTAATGTACATTTCAATTTTACTCAAAAGTACTGACTGCAAAGCTAATGGAAACACCTTTGGTTTACTTCTCACATGATTCTGAGTTGTTTGAAAGTTGTTTTATGCTTCTGCTCCTCAAGACAAAAAAGCTGTTTTCTCAGAGCATACAATGCTCTGACATTACAGCAGTATACATTTGAATTTTACTCAAATCTACTGAATGCAAACCTGATGGAAACACATTGGGTTTACTTCCCACATGATTCTGAGTAGTTTGAAAGTAGTTTCATGCCTCTGCTCATCAAGACAAAAAAGTTCTTTTCTCAGTCCACACAATGCTTTGACAAAAGAATGAGTATACATTTCTATTATTCTCAAAAATACTGACTGCATACTGAATGGAAACAGCTTAGATGAAGTTCCCACATGATTCTGACTTGTTTGGAAGTAGTTTCATGCTTCTGCTCATTAAGAGAAAAAAGTTCTCATCTCAGTGCACACAATGCTCTGACTTCAAAGTAATGTACATTTCAATTTTACTCAAAACTACTGACTGGAAAGGTAATGGAAACACCTTTGCTTTACTTCTCACATGATTCTGAGTTGTTTGAAAGTTGTTTTATGCTTCTGCTCCTCAAGACAAAAAAGCTTTTTTCTCTGAGCATACAATGCTCTGACATTACAGCAGTATACATTTGAATTTTACTCAAATCTACTGAATGCAAACCTGATGGAAACACATTGGGTTTACTTCACACATGATTGTGAGTAGTTTGAAAGTAGTTTCATGCCTCTGCTCATCAAGACAAAAAAGTTCTTTTCTCAGTCCACACAATGCTTTGACAAAAGAATGAGTATACATTTCTATTATACTCAAAAATACTGACTGCATACTCAATGGAAACAGCTTAGATGAAGTTCCCACATGATTCTGACTTGTTTGGAAGTAGTTTCATGCTTCTGCTCATTGAGAGAAAAAAGTTGTCATGTCAGTGCACACAATGCTCTGACTTCAAAGTAATGTACATTTCAATTTTACTCAAAACTACTGACTGGAAAGGTAATGGAAACACCTTTGGTTTACTTCTCACATGATTCTGAGTTGTTTGAAAGTTGTTTCATGCTTCTGCTCCTCAAGACAAAAAAGCTGTTTTCTCAGAGCATTACAGCAGTATATATTTGAATTTTACTCAAATCTACTGAATGCAAACCTGATGGAAACACATTGGGTTTACTTCCCACATGATTCTGAGTAGCTTGATAGTAGTTTCATGCTTCTGCTCATCAAGACAAAAAAGTTATTTTCTCAGTCCACACAATGCTTTGGCAAAAGAATGAGTATACATTTCTATTATACTCAAAAATACTGACTGCATACTGAATGGAAACAGCTTAGATGAAGTTCCCACATGATTCTGACTTGTTTGGAAGTAGTTTCATGCTTCTGCTCATTAAGAGAAAAAAGTTGTCATCTCAGTGCACACAATGCTCTGACTTCAAAGTAATGTACATTTCAATTTTACTCAAAAGTACTGACTGCAAAGCTGATCGAAACACCTTTGGTTTACTTCTCACATGATTCTGAGTTGTTTGAAAGTTGTTTCATGCTTCTGCTCCTCAAGACAAAAAAGCTGTTTTCTCAGAGCATACAATGCTCTGACATTACAGCAGTTTACATTTGAATTTTACTCAAATCTACTGAATGCAGACCTGATGGAAACACATTGGGTTTATTTCCCACATGATTCTGAGTAGCTTGAAAGCAGTTTCATGCCTCTGCTCATCAAGACAAAAAAATTCTTTTCTCAGTCCACACAACGCTTTGACAAAAGAATGAGTATACATTTCTATTATACTCAAAAATACTGACTGCATACTGAATGGAAACAGCTTAGATGAAGTTCCCACATGATTCTGACTTGTTTGGAAGTAATTTCATGCTTCTGCTCATTAAGAGAAAAAAGTTGTAATCTCAGTGCACACAATGCTCTATCTTCAAGGTAATGTACATTTCAATTTTACTCAAAAGAACTGACTGCAAAGCTAATGGAAACACCTTTGGTTTACTTCTCACATGATTCTGAGTTGTTTGAAAGTTGTTTCATGCTTCAGCTCCTCAAGACAAAAAAGCTGTTTTCTCAGAGCATACAATGCTCTGACATTACACCAGTATACATTTGAATTTTACTCAAATCTACTGAATGCAAACCTGATGGATACACATTGGGTTTATTTCCCACATGGTTCTGAGTAGCTTGAAAGTAGTTTCATGCTTCTGCTCATCAAGACAAAAAAGTTCTTTTCTCAGTCCACACAATACTTTGACAAAAGAATGAGTATACATTTCTATTATACTCAAAAATACTGACTGCATACTGAATGGAAACAGCTTAGATGAAGTTCCCACATGATTCTGACTTGTTTGGAAGTAGTTTCATGCTTCTGTTCATTAAGAGGAAAAAGTTGTCATCTCAGTGCACACACGCTCTAACTTGAAAGTAATGTACATTTCAATTTTACTCAAAAGTACTGACTGCAAAGCTGATCGAAACACCTTTGGTTTACTTCTCACATGATTCTGAGTTGTTTGAAAGTTGTTTCATGCTTCTGCTCCTCAAGACAAAAAAGCTGTTTTCTCAGAGCATACAATGCTCTGACATTACAGCAGTTTACATTTGAATTTTACTCAAATCTACTGAATGCAGACCTGATGGAAACACATTGGGTTAATTTCCCACATGATTCTGAGTAGCTTGATAGTAGTTTCATGCTTCTGCTCATCAAGACAAAAAAGTTATTTTCTCAGTCCACACAATGCTTTGGCAAAAGAATGAGTATACATTTCTATTATACTCAAAAATACTGACTGCATACTGAATGGAAACAGCTTAGATGAAGTTCCCACATGATTCTGACTTGTTTGGAAGTAGTTTCATGCTTCTGCTCATTAAGAGAAAAAAGTTGTCATCTCAGTGCACACAATGCTCTGACTTCAAAGTAATGTACATTTCAATTTTACTCAAAAGTACTGACTGCAAAGCTGATCGAAACACCTTTGGTTTACTTCTCACATGATTCTGAGTTGTTTGAAAGTTGTTTCATGCTTCTGCTCCTCAAGACAAAAAAGCTGTTTTCTCAGAGCATACAATGCTCTGACATTACAGCAGTTTACATTTGAATTTTACTCAAATCTACTGAATGCAGACCTGATGGAAACACATTGGGTTTATTTCCCACATGATTCTGAGTAGCTTGAAAGCAGTTTCATGCCTCTGCTCATCAAGACAAAAAAATTCTTTTCTCAGTCCACACAACGCTTTGACAAAAGAATGAGTATACATTTCTATTATACTCAAAAATACTGACTGCATACTGAATGGAAACAGCTTAGATGAAGTTCCCACATGATTCTGACTTGTTTGGAAGTAATTTCATGCTTCTGCTCATTAAGAGAAAAAAGTTGTAATCTCAGTGCACACAATGCTCTATCTTCAAGGTAATGTACATTTCAATTTTACTCAAAAGAACTGACTGCAAAGCTAATGGAAACACCTTTGGTTTACTTCTCACATGATTCTGAGTTGTTTGAAAGTTGTTTCATGCTTCAGCTCCTCAAGACAAAAAAGCTGTTTTCTCAGAGCATACAATGCTCTGACATTACACCAGTATACATTTGAATTTTACTCAAATCTACTGAATGCAAACCTGATGGATACACATTGGGTTTATTTCCCACATGGTTCTGAGTAGCTTGAAAGTAGTTTCATGCTTCTGCTCATCAAGACAAAAAAGTTCTTTTCTCAGTCCACACAATACTTTGACAAAAGAATGAGTATACATTTCTATTATACTCAAAAATACTGACTGCATACTGAATGGAAACAGCTTAGATGAAGTTCCCACATGATTCTGACTTGTTTGGAAGTAGTTTCATGCTTCTGTTCATTAAGAGGAAAAAGTTGTCATCTCAGTGCACACACGCTCTAACTTGAAAGTAATGTACATTTCAATTTTACTCAAAAGTACTGACTGCAAAGCTGATCGAAACACCTTTGGTTTACTTCTCACATGATTCTGAGTTGTTTGAAAGTTGTTTCATGCTTCTGCTCCTCAAGACAAAAAAGCTGTTTTCTCAGAGCATACAATGCTCTGACATTACAGCAGTTTACATTTGAATTTTACTCAAATCTACTGAATGCAGACCTGATGGAAACACATTGGGTTAATTTCCCACATGATTCTGAGTAGCTTGAAAGCAGTTTCATGCCTCTGCTCATCAAGACAAAAAAGTTCTTTTCTCAGTCCACACAACGCTTTGACAAAAGAATGAGTATACATTTCTATTATACTCAAAAATACTGACTGCATACTGAATGGAAACAGCTTAGATGAAGTTCCCACATGATTCTGACTTGTTTGGAAGTAATTTCATGCTTCTGCTCATTAAGAGAAAAAAGTTGTAATCTCAGTGCACACAATGCTCTATCTTCAAGGTAATGTACATTTCAATTTTACTCAAAAGAACTGACTGCAAAGCTAATGGAAACACCTTTGGTTTACTTCTCACATGATTCTGAGTTGTTTGAAAGTTGTTTCATGCTTCTGCTCCTCAAGACAAAAAAGCTGTTTTCTCAGAGCATACAATGCTCTGACATTACACCAGTATACATTTGAATTTTACTCAAATCTACTGAATGCAAACCTGATGGATACACATTGGGTTTATTTCCCACATGGTTCTGAGTAGCTTGAAAGTAGTTTCATGCTTCTGCTCATCAAGACAAAAAAGTTCTTTTCTCAGTCCACACAATACTTTGACAAAAGAATGAGTATACATTTCTATTATACTCAAAAATACTGACTGCATACTGAATGGAAACAGCTTAGATGAAGTTCCCACATGATTCTGACTTGTTTGGAAGTAGTTTCAGGCTTCTGCTCATTAAGAGAAAAAAGTTGTCATCTCAGTGCACACAATGCTCTGACTTCAAAGTAATGTACATTTCAATTTTACTCAAAACTACTGACTGGAAAGGTAATGGAAACACCTTTGGTTTACTTCTCACATGATTCTGAGTTGTTTGAAAGTTGTTTTATGCTTCTGCTCCTCAAGACAAAAAAGCTGTTTTCTCAGAGCATACAATGCTCTGACATTACAGCAGTATACATTTGAATTTTACTCAAATCTACTGAATGCAAACCTGATGGAAACACATTGGGTTTACTTCCCACATGATTCTGAGTAGTTTGAAAGTAGTTTCATGCCTCTGCTCATCAAGACAAAAAAGTTCTTTTCTCAGTCCACACAATGCTTTGACAAAAGAATGAGTATACATTTCTATTATTCTCAAAAATACTGACTGCATACTGAATGGAAACAGGTTAGATGAAGTTCCCACATGATTCTGACTTGTTTGGAAGTAGTTTCATGCTTCTGCTCATTAAGAGAAAAAAGTTCTCATCTCAGTGCACACAATGCTCTGACTTCAAAGTAATGTACATTTCAATTTTACTCAAAACTACTGACTGGAAAGGTAATGGAAACACCTTTGCTTTACTTCTCAACTGATTCTGAGTTATTTGAAAGTTGTTTTATGCCTCTGCTCCTCAAGACAAAAAAGCTGTTTTCTCAGAGCATACAATGCTCTGACATTACAGCAGTATATATTTGAATTTTACTCAAATCTACTGAATGCAAACCTGATGGAAACACATTGGGTTTACTTCCCACATGATTCTGAGTAGTTTGAAAGTAGTTTCATGCCTCTGCTCATCAAGACAAAAAAGTTCCTTTCTCAGTCCACACAATGCTTTGACAAAAGAATGAGTATACATTTCTATTATACTCAAAAATACTGACTGCATACTGAATGGAAACAGGTTAGATGAAATTCCCACATGATTCTCACTTGGTTGGAAGTAGTTTCATGCTTCTGTTCATTAATAGGAAAAAGTTGTCATCTCAGTGCACACACTGCTCTAACTTGAAAGTAATGTACATTTCAATTTTACTCAAAAGTACTGACTGCAAAGCTAATGGAAACACCTTTGGTTTACTTCTCACATGATTCTGAGATGTATAAAAGTTGTTTCATGCTTCTACTCCTCAAGACAAAAAAGCTGTTTTCTCAGAGCATTCAATGCTCTGACATTACAGCAGTACACATTTGAATTTTACTCATATCTACTGAATGCAAACCTGATGGAAACAGATTGGGTTTACTTTCCTCATGATTCTGAGTAGCTTGAAAGTAGTTTCATGCCTCTGCTCATCAAGACAAAAAAGTTCTTTTCTCAGTCCACAGAGCGCCTAGACCAAAGAATGAGTATACATTTCTATTATACTCAAAAATACTGACTGCATACTGAATGCAAACAGCTTAGATGAAGTTCCCACATGATTCTGTCTTGTTTGGAAGTAGTTTCATGCTTCTGCTCATTAAGAGAAAAAAGTTGTCATCTCAGTGCAGACACTGCTCTAACTTGAAAGTAATGTACGTTCCAATTTTCCTCAAAAGTACTGACTGCAAAGCTGATCGAAACACCTTTGGTTTACTTCACACATGATTCTGAGTTGTTTGAAAGTTGTTTCATGCTTCTGCTCCTCAAGTCAAAAAAGCTGTTTACTCAGAGCATACAATGCTCTGACATTACAGCAGTATACATTTGAATTTTACTCAAATCTACTGAATGCAAACCTGATGGAAACACATTGGGCTTACTTCACACATGATTGTGAGTAGTTTGAAAGTAGTTTCATGCCTCTGCTCATCAAGACAAAAAAGTTCTTTTCTCAGTCCACACAATGCTTTGACAAAAGAATGAGTATACATTTCTATTATACTCAAAAATACTGACTGTATACTCAATGGAAACAGCTTAGATGAAGTTCCCACATGATTCTGACTTGTTTAGAAGTAGTTTCATGCTTCTGCTCATTGAGAGAAAAAAGTTGTCATCTCAGTGCACACAATGCTCTGACTTCAAAGTAATGTACATTTCAATTTTACTCAAAACTACTGACTGGAAAGGTAATGGAAACACCTTTGGTTTACTTCTCACATGATTCTGAGTTGTTTGAAAGTTGTTTCATGCTTCTGCTCCTCAAGACAAAAAAGCTGTTTTCTCAGAGCATACAATGCTCTGACATTACACCAGTATACATTTGAATTTTACTCAAATCTACTGAATGCAAACCTGATGGAAACACATTGGGTTTATTTCCCACATGGTTCTGAGTAGCTTGAAAGTAGTTTCATGCTTCTGCTCATCAAGACAAAAAAGTTCTTTTCTCAGTCCACACAATACTTTGACAAAAGAATGAGTATACATTTCTATTATACTCAAAAATACTGACTGCATACTGAATGGAAACAGCTTAGATGAAGTTCCCACATGATTCTGACTTGTTTGGAAGTAGTTTCATGCTTCTGCTCATTAAGAGAAAAAAGTTGTCATCTCAGTGCACACAATGCTCTGACTTCAAAGTAATGTACATTTCAATTTTACTCAAAACTACTGACTGGAAAGGTAATGGAAACACCTTTGGTTTACTTCTCACATGATTCTGAGTTGTTTGAAAGTTGTTTTATGCTTCTGCTCCTCAAGACAAAAAAGCTGTTTTCTCAGAGCATACAATGCTCTGACATTACAGCAGTATACATTTGAATTTTACTCAAATCTATTGAATGCAAACCTGATGGAAACACATTGGGTTTACTTCCCACATGATTCTGAGTAGTTTGAAAGTAGTTTCATGCCTCTGCTCATCAAGACAAAAAAGTTCTTTTCTCAGTCCACACAATGCTTTGACAAAAGAATGAGTATACATTTATATTATTCTCAAAAATACTGACTGCATACTGAATGGAAACAGCTTTGATGAAGTTCCCTCATGATTCTGACTTGTTTGGAAGTAGTTTCATGCTTCTGCTCATTAAGAGAAAAAAGTTGTCATCTCAGTGCACACAATGCTCTATCTTCAAGGTAATGTACATTTCAATTTTACTCAAAAGTACTGACTGCAAAGCTAATGGAAACACCTTTGGTTTACTTCTCACATGATTCTGAGATGTATAAAAGTTGTTTCCTGCTTCTACTCCTCAAGACAAAAAAGCTGTTTTCTCAGAGCATTCAATGCTCTGACATTACAGCAGTACACATTTGAATTTTACTCATATCTACTGAATGCAAACCTGATGGAAACACATTGGGTTTACTTCCCACATGATTCTGAGTAGTTTGAAAGTAGTTTCATGCCTCTGCTCATCAAGACAAAAAAGTTGTCATCTCAGTGCACACAATGCTCTGGCTTCAAAGTAATATACATTTCAATTTTACTCAAAACTACTGACTGGAAAAGTAATGGAAACACCTTTGGTTTACTTCTCACATGTTTCTGAGTTGTTTGAAAGTTGTTTTATGCTTCTGCTCCTCAAGACAAAAAAGCTGTTTTCTCAGAGCATACAATGCTCTGACATTACAGCAGTATACATTTGAATTTTACTCAAATCTACTGAATGCAAACCTGATGGAAACACATTGGGTTTACTTCCCACATGATTCTGAGTAGTTTGAAAGTAGTTTCATGCCTCTGCTCATCAAGACAAAAAAGTTCTTTTCTCAGTCCACACAATGCTTTGACAAAAGAATGAGTATACATTTCTATTATTCTCAAAAATACTGACTGCATACTGAATGGAAACAGCTTAGATGAAGTTCCCACATGATTCTGACTTGTTTGGAAGTAGTTTCATGCTTCTGCTCATTAAGAGAAAAAAGTTCTCATCTCAGTGCACACAATGCTCTGACTTCAAAGTAATGTACATTTCAATTTTACTCAAAACTACTGACTGGAAAGGTAATGGAAACACCTTTGCTTTACTTCTCACATGATTCTGAGTTGTTTGAAAGTTGTTTTATGCTTCTGCTCCTCAAGACAAAAAAGCTTTTTTCTCTGAGCATACAATGCTCTGACATTACAGCAGTATACATTTGAATTTTACTCAAATGTACTGAATGCAAACCTGATGGAAACACATTGGGTTTACTTCACACATGATTGTGAGTAGTTTGAAAGTAGTTTCATGCCTCTGCTCATCAAGACAAAAAAGTTCTTTTCTCAGTCCACACAATGCTTTGACAAAAGAATGAGTATACATTTCTATTATACTCAAAAATACTGACTGCATACTGAATGGAAACAGCTTAGATGAAGTTCCCACATGATTCTGACTTGTTTGGAAGTAGTTTCATGCTTCTGCTCATTGAGAGAAAAAAGTTGTCATGTCAGTGCACACAATGCTCTGACTTCAAAGTAATGTACATTTCAATTTTACTCAAAACTACTGACTGGAAAGGTAATGGAAACACCTTTGGTTTACTTCTCACATGATTCTGAGTTGTTTGAAAGTTGTTTCATGCTTCTGCTCCTCAAGACAAAAAAGCTGTTTTCTCAGAGCATTACAGCAGTATATATTTGAATTTTACTCAAATCTACTGAATGCAAACCTGATGGAAACACATTGGGTTTACTTCCCACATGATTCTGAGTAGCTTGATAGTAGTTTCATGCTTCTGCTCATCAAGACAAAAAAGTTCTTTTCTCAGTCCACACAACGCTTTGACAAAAGAATGAGTATACATTTCTATTATACTCAAAAATACTGACTGCATACTGAATGGAAACAGCTTTGATGAAGTTCCCTCATGATTCTGACTTGTTTGGAAGTAATTTCATGCTTCTGCTCATTAAGAGAAAAAAGTTGTAATCTCAGTGCACACAATGCTCTGACTTCAAAGTAATGTACATTTCAATTTTACTCAAAACTACTGACTGGAAAGGTAATGGAAACACCTTTGCTTTACTTCTCACATGATTCTGAGTTGTTTGAAAGTTGTTTTATGCTTCTGCTCCTCAAGACAAAAAAGCTTTTTTCTCTGAGCATACAATGCTCTGACATTACAGCAGTATACATTTGAATTTTACTCAAATCTACTGAATGCAAACCTGATGGAAACACATTGGGTTTACTTCACACATGATTGTGAGTAGTTTGAAAGTAGTTTCATGCCTCTGCTCATCAAGACAAAAAAGTTCTTTTCTCAGTCCACACAATGCTTTGACAAAAGAATGAGTATACATTTCTATTATACTCAAAAATACTGACTGCATACTCAATGGAAACAGCTTAGATGAAGTTCCCACATGATTCTGACTTGTTTGGAAGTAGTTTCATGCTTCTGCTCATTGAGAGAAAAAAGTTGTCATGTCAGTGCACACAATGCTCTGACTTCAAAGTAATGTACATTTCAATTTTACTCAAAACTACTGACTGGAAAGGTAATGGAAACACCTTTGGTTTACTTCTAACATGATTCTGAGTTGTTTGAAAGTTGTTTCATGCTTCTGCTCCTCAAGACAAAAAAGCTGTTTTCTCAGAGCATTACAGCAGTATATATTTGAATTTTACTCAAATCTACTGAATGCAAACCTGATGGAAACACATTGGGTTTACTTCCCATATGATTCTGAGTAGCTTGATAGTAGTTTCATGCTTCTGCTCATCAAGACAAAAAAGTTATTTTCTCAGTCCACACAATGCTTTGGCAAAAGAATGAGTATACATTGCTATTATACTCAAAAATACTGACTGCATACTGAATGGAAACAGCTTAGATGAAGTTCCCACATGATTCTGACTTGTTTGGAAGTAGTTTCATGCTTCTGCTCATTGAGAGAAAAAAGTTGTCATCTCAGTGCACACAATGCTCTGACTTCAAAGTAATGTACATTTCAATTGAACTGAAAACTACTGACTGGAAAGGTAATGGAAACACCTTTGGTTTACTTCTCACATGATTCTGAGTTGTTTGAAAGTTGTTTCATGCTTCTGCTCCACAAGACAAAAAAGCTGTTTTCTCAGAGCATACAATGCTCTGACATTACAGCAGTATACATTTGAATTTTACTCAAATCTACTGAATGCAAACCTGATGGAAACACATTGGGTTTACTTCACACATGATTCTGAGTAGTTTGAAAGTAGTTTCATGCCTCTGCTCATCAAGACAAAAAAGTTCTTTTCTCAGTCCACACAATGCTTTGACAAAAGAATGAGTATACATTTCTATTATACTCAAAAATACTGACTGCATACTGAATGGAAACAGCTTAGATGAAGTTCCCACATGATTCTGACTTGTTTGGAAGTAGTTTCATGCTTCTGTTCATTAAGAGGAAAAAGTTGTCATCTCAGTGCACACACTGCTCTAACTTGAAAGTAATGTACATTTCAATTTTACTCAAAAGTACTGACCGCAAAGCTGATCGAAACACCTTTGGTTTACTTCTCACATGATTCTGAGTTGTTTGAAAGTTGTTTCATGCTTCTGCTCCTCAAGACAAAAAAGCTGTTTTCTCAGAGCATACAATGCTCTGACATTACAGCAGTTTACATTTGAATTTTACTCAAATCTACTGAATGCAAACCTGATGGAAACACATTGGGTTTACTTCACACATGATTGTGAGTAGTTTGAAAGCAGTTTCATGCCTCTGCTCATCAAGACAAAAAAGTTCTTTTCTCAGTCCACACAATGCTTTGACAAAAGAATGAGTATACATTTCTATTATACTCAAAAATACTGACTGCATACTCAATGGAAACAGCTTAGATGAAGTTCCCACATGATTCTGACTTGTTTGGAAGTAGTTTCATGCTTCTGCTCATTGAGAGAAAAAAGTTGTCATGTCAGTGCACACAATGCTCTGACTTCAAAGTAATGTACATTTCAATTTTACTCAAAACTACTGACTGGAAAGGTAATGGAAACACCTTTGGTTTACTTCTAACATGATTCTGAGTTGTTTGAAAGTTGTTTCATGCTTCTGCTCCTCAAGACAAAAAAGCTGTTTTCTCAGAGCATTACAGCAGTATATATTTGAATTTTACTCAAATCTACTGAATGCAAACCTGATGGAAACACATTGGGTTTATTTCCCACATGATTCTGAGTAGCTTGATAGTAGTTTCATGCTTCTGCTCATCAAGACAAAAAAGTTATTTTCTCAGTCCACACAATGCTTTGGCAAAAGAATGAGTATACATTGCTATTATACTCAAAAATACTGGCTGCATACTGAATGGAAACAGCTTAGATGAAGTTCCCACATGATTCTGACTTGTTTGGAAGTAGTTTCATGCTTCTGCTCATTGAGAGAAAAAAGTTGTCATCTCAGTGCACACAATGCTCTGACTTCAAAGTAATGTACATTTCAATTGAACTGAAAACTACTGACTGGAAAGGTAATGGAAACACCTTTGGTTTACTTCTCACATGATTCTGAGTTGTTTGAAAGTTGTTTCATGCTTCTGCTCCTCAAGACAAAAAAGCTGTTTTCTCAGAGCATACAATGCTCTGACATTACAGCAGTATACATTTGAATTTTACTCAAATCTACTGAATGCAAACCTGATGGAAACACATTGGGTTTACTTCACACAAGATTCTGAGTAGTTTGAAAGTAGTTTCATGCCTCTGCTCATCAAGACAAAAAAGTTCTTTTCTCAGTCCACACAATGCTTTGACAAAAGAATGAGTATACATTTCTATTATACTCAAAAATACTGACTGCATACTGAATGGAAACAGCTTAGATGAAGTTCCCACATGATTCTGACTTGTTTGGAAGTAGTTTCATGCTTCTGTTCATTAAGAGGAAAAAGTTGTCATCTCAGTGCACACACTGCTCTAACTTGAAAGTAATGTACATTTCAATTTTACTCAAAAGTACTGACTGCAAAGCTGATCGAAACACCTTTGGTTTACTTCTCACATGATTCTGAGTTGTTTGAAAGTTGTTTCATGCTTCTGCTCCTCAAGACAAAAAAGCTGTTTTCTCAGAGCATACAATGCTCTGACATTACAGCAGTTTACATTTGAATTTTACTCAAATCTACTGAATGCAAACCTGATGGAAACACATTGGGTTTATTTCCCACATGATTCTGAGTAGCTTGAAAGCAGTTTCATGCCTCTGCTCATCAAGACAAAAAAGTTCTTTTCTCAGTCCACACAACGCTTTGACAAAAGAATGAGTATACATTTCTATTATACTCAAAAATACTGACTGCATACTGAATGGAAACAGCTTTGATGAAGTTCCCTCATGATTCTGACTTGTTTGGAAGTAATTTCATGCTTCTGCTCATTAAGAGAAAAAAGTTGTAATCTCAGTGCACACAATGCTCTGACTTCAAAGTAATGTACATTTCAATTTTACTCAAAACTACTGACTGGAAAGGTAATGGAAACACCTTTGCTTTACTTCTCACATGATTCTGAGTTGTTTGAAAGTTGTTTTATGCTTCTGCTCTTCAAGACAAAAAAGCTTTTTTCTCTGAGCATACAATGCTCTGACATTACAGCACTATACATTTGAATTTTACTCAAATCTACTGAATGCAAACCTGATGGAAACACATTGGGTTTACTTCACACATGATTGTGAGTAGTTTGAAAGTAGTTTCATGCCTCTGCTCATCAAGACAAAAAAGTTCTTTTCTCAGTCCACACAATGCTTTGACAAAAGAATGAGTATACATTTCTATTATACTCAAAAATACTGACTGCATACTCAATGGAAACAGCTTAGATGAAGTTCCCACATGATTCTGACTTGTTTGGAAGTAGTTTCATGCTTCTGCTCATTGAGAGAAAAAAGTTGTCATGTCAGTGCACACAATGCTCTGACTTCAAAGTAATGTACATTTCAATTTTACTCAAAACTACTGACTGGAAAGGTAATGGAAACACCTTTGGTTTACTTCTAACATGATTCTGAGTTGTTTGAAAGTTGTTTCATGCTTCTGCTCCTCAAGACAAAAAAGCTGTTTTCTCAGAGCATTACAGCAGTATATATTTGAATTTTACTCAAATCTACTGAATGCAAACCTGATGGAAACACATTGGGTTTACTTCCCACATGATTCTGAGTAGCTTGATAGTAGTTTCATGCTTCTGCTCATCAAGACAAAAAAGTTATTTTCTCAGTCCACACAATGCTTTGGCAAAAGAATGAGTATACATTGCTATTATACTCAAAAATACTGGCTGCATACTGAATGGAAACAGCTTAGATGAAGTTCCCACATGATTCTGACTTGTTTGGAAGTAGTTTCATGCTTCTGCTCATTGAGAGAAAAAAGTTGTCATCTCAGTGCCCACAATGCTCTGACTTCAAAGTAATGTACATTTCAATTGAACTGAAAACTACTGACTGGAAAGGTAATGGAAACACCTTTGGTTTACTTCTCACATGATTCTGAGTTGTTTGAAAGTTGTTTCATGCTTCTGCTCCTCAAGACAAAAAAGCTGTTTTCTCAGAGCATACAATGCTCTGACATTACAGCAGTATACATTTGAATTTTACTCAAATCTACTGAATGCAAACCTGATGGAAACACATTGGGTTTACTTCACACATGATTGTGAGTAGTTTGAAAGTAGTTTCATGCCTCTGCTCATCAAGACAAAAAAGTTCTTTTCTCAGTCCACACAATGCTTTGACAAAAGAATGAGTATACATTTCTATTATACTCAAAAATACTGACTGCATACTCAATGGAAACAGCTTAGATGAAGTTCCCACATGATTCTGACTTGTTTGGAAGTAGTTTCATGCTTCTGCTCATTGAGAGAAAAAAGTTGTCATGTCAGTGCACACAATGCTCTGACTTCAAAGTAATGTACATTTCAATTTTACTCAAAACTACTGACTGGAAAGGTAATGGAAACACCTTTGGTTTACTTCTAACATGATTCTGAGTTGTTTGAAAGTTGTTTCATGCTTCTGCTCCTCAAGAAAAAAAAGCTGTTTTCTCAGAGCATTACAGCAGTATATATTTGAATTTTACTCAAATCTACTGAATGCAAACCTGATGGAAACACATTGGGTTTACTTCCCACATGATTCTGAGTAGCTTGATAGTAGTTTCATGCTTCTGCTCATCAAGACAAAAAAGTTATTTTCTCAGTCCACACAATGCTTTGGCAAAAGAATGAGTATACATTGCTATTATACTCAAAAATACTGGCTGCATACTGAATGGAAACAGCTTAGATGAAGTTCCCACATGATTCTGACTTGTTTGGAAGTAGTTTCATGCTTCTGCTCATTGAGAGAAAAAAGTTGTCATCTCAGTGCGCACAATGCTCTGACTTCAAAGTAATGTACATTTCAATTGAACTGAAAACTACTGACTGGAAAGGTAATGGAAACACCTTTGGTTTACTTCTCACATGATTCTGAGTTGTTTGAAAGTTGTTTCATGCTTCTGCTCCTCAAGACAAAAAAGCTGTTTTCTCAGAGCATACAATGCTCTGACATTACAGCAGTATACATTTGAATTTTACTCAAATCTACTGAATGCAAACCTGATGGAAACACATTGGGTTTACTTCACACATGATTCTGAGTAGTTTGAAAGTAGTTTCATGCCTCTGCTCATCAAGACAAAAAAGTTCTTTTCTCAGTCCACACAATGCTTTGACAAAAGAATGAGTATACATTTCTATTATACTCAAAAATACTGACTGCATACTCAATGGAAACAGCTTAGATGAAGTTCCCACATGATTCTGACTTGTTTGGAAGTAGTTTCATGCTTCTGCTCATTGAGAGAAAAAAGTTGTCATGTCAGTGCACACAATGCTCTGACTTCAAAGTAATGTACATTTCAATTTTACTCAAAACTACTGACTGGAAAGGTAATGGAAACACCTTTGGTTTACTTCTCACATGATTCTGAGTTGTTTGAAAGTTGTTTCATGCTTCTGCTCCTCAAGACAAAAAAGCTGTTTTCTCAGAGCATTACAGCAGTATATATTTGAATTTTACTCAAATCTACTGAATGCAAACCTGATGGAAACACATTGGGTTTACTTCCCACATGATTCTGAGTAGCTTGATAGTAGTTCCATGCTTCTGCTCATCAAGACAAAAAAGTTCTTTTCTCAGTCCACACAACGCTTTGACAAAAGAATGAGTATACATTTCTATTATACTCAAAAATACTGACTGCATACTGAATGGAAACAGCTTTGATGAAGTTCCCTCATGATTCTGACTTGTTTGGAAGTAATTTCATGCTTCTGCTCATTAAGAGAAAAAAGTTGTAATCTCAGTGCACACAATGCTCTGACTTCAAAGTAATGTACATTTCAATTTTACTCAAAACTACTGACTGGAAAGGTAATGGAAACACCTTTGCTTTACTTCTCACATGATTCTGAGTTGTTTGAAAGTTGTTTTATGCTTCTGCTCCTCAAGACAAAAAAGCTTTTTTCTCTGAGCATACAATGCTCTGACATTACAGCAGTATACATTTGAATTTTACTCAAATCTACTGAATGCAAACCTGATGGAAACACATTGGGTTTACTTCACACATGATTGTGAGTAGTTTGAAAGTAGTTTCATGCCTCTGCTCATCAAGACAAAAAAGTTCTTTTCTCAGTCCACACAATGCTTTGACAAAAGAATGAGTATACATTTCTATTATACTCAAAAATACTGACTGCATACTCAATGGAAACAGCTTAGATGAAGTTCCCACATGATTCTGACTTGTTTGGAAGTAGTTTCATGCTTCTGCTCATTGAGAGAAAAAAGTTGTCATGTCAGTGCACACAATGCTCTGACTTCAAAGTAATGTACATTTCAATTTTACTCAAAACTACTGACTGGAAAGGTAATGGAAACACCTTTGGTTTACTTCTAACATGATTCTGAGTTGTTTGAAAGTTGTTTCATGCTTCTGCTCCTCAAGACAAAAAAGCTGTTTTCTCAGAGCATTACAGCAGTATATATTTGAATTTTACTCAAATCTACTGAATGCAAACCTGATGGAAACACATTGGGTTTACTTCCCACATGATTCTGAGTAGCTTGATAGTAGTTTCATGCTTCTGCTCATCAAGACAAAAAAGTTATTTTCTCAGTCCACACAATGCTTTGGCAAAAGAATGAGTATACATTGCTATTATACTCAAAAATACTGACTGCATACTGAATGGAAACAGCTTAGATGAAGTTCCCACATGATTCTGACTTGTTTGGAAGTAGTTTCATGCTTCTGCTCATTGAGAGAAAAAAGTTGTCATCTCAGTGCACACAATGCTCTGACTTCAAAGTAATGTACATTTCAATTGAACTGAAAACTACTGACTGGAAAGGTAATGGAAACACCTTTGGTTTACTTCTCACATGATTCTGAGTTGTTTGAAAGTTGTTTCATGCTTCTGCTCCTCAAGACAAAAAAGCTGTTTTCTCAGAGCATACAATGCTCTGACATTACAGCAGTATACATTTGAATTTTACTCAAATCTACTGAATGCAAACCTGATGGAAACACATTGGGTTTACTTCACACATGATTCTGAGTAGTTTGAAAGTAGGTTCATGCCTCTGCTCATCAAGACAAAAAAGTTCTTTTCTCAGTCCACACAATGCTTTGACAAAAGAATGAGTATACATTTCTATTATACTCAAAACTACTGACTGCATACTGAATGGAAACAGCTTAGATGAAGTTCCCACATGATTCTGACTTGTTTGGAAGTAGTTTCATGCTTCTGTTCATTAAGAGGAAAAAGTTGTCATCTCAGTGCACACACTGCTCTAACTTGAAAGTAATGTACATTTCAATTTTACTCAAAAGTACTGACTGCAAAGCTGATCGAAACACCTTTGGTTTACTTCTCACATGATTCTGAGTTGTTTGAAAGTTGTTTCATGCTTCTGCTCCTCAAGACAAAAAAGCTGTTTTCTCAGAGCATAGAATGCTCTGACATTACAGCAGTTTACATTTGAATTTTACTCAAATCTACTGAATGCAAACCTGATGGAAACACATTGGGTTTATTTCCCACATGATTCTGAGTAGCTTGAAAGCAGTTTCATGCCTCTGCTCATCAAGACAAAAAAGTTCTTTTCTCAGTCCACACAACGCTTTGACAAAAGAATGAGTATACATTTCTATTATACTCAAAAATACTGACTGCATACTGAATGGAAACAGCTTTGATGAAGTTCCCTCATGATTCTGACTTGTTTGGAAGTAATTTCATGCTTCTGCTCATTAAGAGAAAAAAGTTGTAATCTCAGTGCACACAATGCTCTGACTTCAAAGTAATGTACATTTCAATTTTACTCAAAACTACTGACTGGAAAGGTAATGGAAACACCTTTGCTTTACTTCTCACATGATTCTGAGTTGTTTGAAAGTTGTTTTATGCTTCTGCTCCTCAAGACAAAAAAGCTTTTTTCTCTGAGCATACAATGCTCTGACATTACAGCAGTATACATTTGAATTTTACTCAAATCTACTGAATGCAAACCTGATGGAAACACATTGGGTTTACTTCACACATGATTGTGAGTAGTTTGAAAGTAGTTTCATGCCTCTGCTCATCAAGACAAAAAAGTTCTTTTCTCAGTCCACACAATGCTTTGACAAAAGAATGAGTATACATTTCTATTATACTCAAAAATACTGACTGCATACTCAATGGAAACAGCTTAGATGAAGTTCCCACATGATTCTGACTTGTTTGGAAGTAGTTTCATGCTTCTGCTCATTGAGAGAAAAAAGTTGTCATGTCAGTGCACACAATGCTCTGACTTCAAAGTAATGTACATTTCAATTTTACTCAAAACTACTGACTGGAAAGGTAATGGAAACACCTTTGGTTAACTTCTAACATGATTCTGAGTTGTTTGAAAGTTGTTTCATGCTTCTGCTCCTCAAGACAAAAAAGCTGTTTTCTCAGAGCATTACAGCAGTATATATTTGAATTTTACTCAAATCTACTGAATGCAAACCTGATGGAAACACATTGGGTTTACTTCACACATGATTCTGAGTAGTTTGAAAGTAGGTTCATGCCTCTGCTCATCAAGACAAAAAAGTTCTTTTCTCAGTCCACACAATGCTTTGACAAAAGAATGAGTATACATTTCTATTATACTCAAAACTACTGACTGCATACTGAATGGAAACAGCTTAGATGAAGTTCCCACATGAATCTGACTTGTTTGGAAGTAGTTTCATGCTTCTGTTCATTAAGAGGAAAAAGTTGTCATCTCAGTGCACACACTGCTCTAACTTGAAAGTAATGTACATTTCAATTTTACTCAAAAGTACTGACTGCAAAGCTGATCGAAACACCTTTGGTTTACTTCTCACATGATTCTGAGTTGTTTGAAAGTTGTTTCATGCTTCTGCTCCTCAAGACAAAAAAGCTGTTTTCTCAGAGCATACAATGCTCTGACATTACAGCAGTTTACATTTGAATTTTACTCAAATCTACTGAATGCAAACCTGATGGAAACACATTGGGTTTATTTCCCACATGATTCTGAGTAGCTTGAAAGCAGTTTCATGCCTCTGCTCATCAAGACAAAAAAGTTCTTTTCTCAGTCCACACAACGCTTTGACAAAAGAATGAGTATACATTTCTATTATACTCAAAAATACTGACTGCATACTGAATGGAAACAGCTTTGATGAAGTTCCCTCATGATTCTGACTTGTTTGGAAGTAATTTCATGCTTCTGCTCATTATGAGAAAAAAGTTGTAATCTCAGTGCACACAATGCTCTGACTTCAAAGTAATGTACATTTCAATTTTACTCAAAACTACTGACTGGAAAGGTAATGGAAACACCTTTGCCTTACTTCTCACATGATTCTGAGTTGTTTGAAAGTTGTTTTATGCTGCTGCTCCTCAAGACAAAAAAGCTTTTTTCTCAGAGCATACAATGCTCTGACATTACAGCAGTATACATTTGAATTTTACTCAAATCTACTGAATGCAAACCTGATGGAAACACATTGGGTTTACTTCACACATGATTCTGAGTAGTTTGAAAGTAGTTTCATGCCTCTGCTCATCAAGACAAAAAAGTTCTTTTCTCAGTCCACACAATGCTTTGACAAAAGAATGAGTATACATTTCTATTATACTCAAAAATACTGACTGCATACTGAATGGAAACAGCTTAGATGAAGTTCCCACATGATTCTGACTTGTTTGGAAGTAGTTTCATGCTTCTGTTCATTAAGAGGAAAAAGTTGTCATCTCAGTGCACACACTGCTCTAACTTGAAAGTAATGTACATTTCAATTTTACTCAAAAGTACTGACTGCAAAGCTGATCGAAACACCTTTGGTTTACTTCTCACATGATTCTGAGTTGTTTGAAAGTTGTTTCATGCTTCTGCTCCTCAAGACAAAAAAGCTGTTTTCTCAGAGCATACAATGCTCTGACATTACAGCAGTTTACATTTGAATTTTACTCAAATCTACTGAATGCAAACCTGATGGAAACACATTGGGTTTATTTCCCACATGATTCTGAGTAGCTTGAAAGCAATTTCATGCCTCTGCTCAAGACAAAAAAGTTCTTTTCTCAGTCCACACAACGCTTTGACAAAAGAATGAGTATACATTTCTATTATACTCAAAAATACTGACTGCATACTGAATGGAAACAGCTTTGATGAAGTTCCCTCATGATTCTGACTTGTTTGGAAGTAATTTCATGCTTCTGCTCATTAAGAGAAAAAAGTTGTAATCTCAGTGCACACAATGCTCTGACTTCAAAGTAATGTACATTTCAATTTTACTCAAAACTACTGACTGGAAAGGTAATGGAAACACCTTTGCTTTACTTCTCACATGATTCTGAGTTGTTTGAAAGTTGTTTTATGCTTCTGCTCCTCAAGACAAAAAAGCTTTTTTCTCTGAGCATACAATGCTCTGACATTACAGCAGTATACATTTGAATTTTACTCAAATCTACTGAATGCAAACCTGATGGAAACACATTGGGTTTACTTCACACATGATTGTGAGTAGTTTGAAAGTAGTTTCATGCCTCTGCTCATCAAGACAAAAAAGTTCTTTTCTCAGTCCACACAATGCTTTGACAAAAGAATGAGTATACATTTCTATTATACTCAAAAATACTGACTGCATACTCAATGGAAACAGCTTAGATGAAGTTCCCACATGATTCTGACTTGTTTGGAAGTAGTTTCATGCTTCTGCTCATTGAGAGAAAAAAGTTGTCATGTCAGTGCACACAATGCTCTGACTTCAAAGTAATGTACATTTCAATTTTACTCAAAACTACTGACTGGAAAGGTAATGGAAACACCTTTGGTTTACTTCTAACATGATTCTGAGTTGTTTGAAAGTTGTTTCATGCTTCTGCTCCTCAAGACAAAAAAGCTGTTTTCTCAGAGCATTACAGCAGTATATATTTGAATTTTACTCAAATCTACTGAATGCAAACCTGATGGAAACACATTGGGTTTACTTCCCACATGATTCTGAGTAGCTTGATAGTAGTTTCATGCTTCTGCTCATCAAGACAAAAAAGTTATTTTCTCAGTCCACACAATGCTTTGGCAAAAGAATGAGTATACATTGCTATTATACTCAAAAATACTGACTGCATACTGAATGGAAACAGCTTAGATGAAGTTCCCACATGATTCTGACTTGTTTGGAAGTAGTTTCATGCTTCTGCTCATTGAGAGAAAAAAGTTGTCATCTCAGTGCACACAATGCTCTGACTTCAAAGTAATGTACATTTCAATTGAACTGAAAACTACTGACTGGAAAGGTAATGGAAACACCTTTGGTTTACTTCTCACATGATTCTGAGTTGTTTGAAAGTTGTTTCATGCTTCTGCTCCTCAAGACAAAAATGCTGTTTTCTCAGAGCATACAATGCTCTGACATTACAGCAGTATACATTTGAATTTTACTCAAATCTACTGAATGCAAACCTGATGGAAACACATTGGGTTTACTTCACACATGATTCTGAGTAGTTTGAAAGTAGTTTCATGCCTCTGCTCATCAAGACAAAAAAGTTCTTTTCTCAGTCCACACAATGCTTTGACAAAAGAATGAGTATACATTTCTATTATACTCAAAAATACTGACTGCATACTGAATGGAAACAGCTTAGATGAAGTTCCCACATGATTCTGACTTGTTTGGAAGTAGTTTCATGCTTCTGTTCATTAAGAGGAAAAAGTTGTCATCTCAGTGCACACACTGCTCTAACTTGAAAGTAATGTACATTTCAGTTTTACTCAAAAGTACTGACTGCAAAGCTGATCGAAACACCTTTGGTTTACTTCTCACATGATTCTGAGTTGTTTGAAAGTTGTTTCATGCTTCTGCTCCTCAAGACAAAAAAGCTGTTTTCTCAGAGCATACAATGCTCTGACATTACAGCAGTTTACATTTGAATTTTACTCAAATCTACTGAATGCAAACCTGATGGAAACACATTGGGTTTATTTCCCACATGATTCTGAGTAGCTTGAAAGCAGTTTCATGCCTCTGCTCATCAAGACAAAAAAGTTCTTTTCTCAGTCCACACAATGCTTTGACAAAAGAATGAGTATACATTTCTATTATACTCAAAAATACTGACTGCATACTGAATGGAAACAGCTTTGATGAAGTTCCCTCATGATTCTGACTTGTTTGGAAGTAATTTCATGCTTCTGCTCATTAAGAGAAAAAAGTTGTAATCTCAGTGCACACAATGCTCTGACTTCAAAGTAATGTACATTTCAATTTTACTCAAAACTACTGACTGGAAAGGTAATGGAAACACCTTTGCTTTACTTCTCACATGATTCTGAGTTGTTTGAAAGTTGTTTTATGCTTCTGCTCCTCAAGACAAAAAAGCTTTTTTCTCTGAGCATACAATGCTCTGACATTACAGCAGTATACATTTGAATTTTACTCAAATCTACTGAATGCAAACCTGATGGAAACACATTGGGTTTACTTCACACATGATTGTGAGTAGTTTGAAAGTAGTTTCATGCCTCTGCTCATCAAGACAAAAAAGTTCTTTTCTCAGTCCACACAATGCTTTGACAAAAGAATGAGTATACATTTCTATTATACTCAAAAATACTGACTGCATACTCAATGGAAACAGCTTAGATGAAGGTCCCACATGATTCTGACTTGTTTGGAAGTAGTTTCATGCTTCTGCTCATTGAGAGAAAAAAGTTGTCATGTCAGTGCACACAATGCTCTGACTTCAAAGTAATGTACATTTCAATTTTACTCAAAACTACTGACTGGAAAGGTAATGGAAACACCTTTGGTTTACTTCTCACATGATTCTGAGTTGTTTGAAAGTTGTTTCATGCTTCTGCTCCTCAAGACAAAAAAGCTGTTTTCTCAGAGCATTACAGCAGTATATATTTGAATTTTACTCAAATCTACTGAATGCAAACCTGATGGAAACACATTGGGTTTACTTCCCACATGATTCTGAGTAGCTTGATAGTAGTTTCATGCTTCTGCTCATCAAGACAAAAAAGTTATTTTCTCAGTCCACACAATGCTTTGGCAAAAGAATGAGTATACATTGCTATTATACTCAAAAATACTGACTGCATACTGAATGGAAACAGCTTAGATGCAGTTCCCACATGATTCTGACTTGTTTGGAAGTAGTTTCATGCTTCTGCTCATTGAGAGAAAAAAGTTGTCATCTCAGTGCACACAATGCTCTGACTTCAAAGTAATGTACATTTCAATTGAACTGAAAACTACTGACTGGAAAGGTAATGGAAACACCTTTGGTTTACTTCTCACATGATTCTGAGTTGTTTGAAAGTTGTTTCATGCTTCTGCTCCTCAAGACAAAAAAGCTGTTTTCTCAGAGCATACAATGCTCTGACATTACAGCAGTATACATTTGAATTTTACTCAAATCTACTGAATGCAAACCTGATGGAAACACATTGGGTTTACTTCACACATGATTCTGAGTAGTTTGAAAGTAGTTTCATGCCTCTGCTCATCAAGACAAAAAAGTTCTTTTCTCAGTCCACACAATGCTTTGACAAAAGAATGAGTATACATTTCTATTATACTCAAAAATACTGACTGCATACTGAATGGAAACAGCTTAGATGAAGTTCCCACATGATTCTGACTTGTTTGGAAGTAGTTTCATGCTTCTGTTCATTAAGAGGAAAAAGTTGTCATCTCAGTGCACACACTGCTCTAACTTGAAAGTAATGTACATTTCAGTTTTACTCAAAAGTACTGACTGCAAAGCTGATCGAAACACCTTTGGTTTACTTCTCACATGATTCTGAGTTGTTTGAAAGTTGTTTCATGCTTCTGCTCCTCAAGACAAAAAAGCTGTTTTCTCAGAGCATACAATGCTCTGACATTACAGCAGTTTACATTTGAATTTTACTCAAATCTACTGAATGCAAACCTGATGGAAACACATTGGGTTTATTTCCCACATGATTCTGAGTAGCTTGAAAGCAGTTTCATGCCTCTGCTCATCAAGACAAAAAAGTTCTTTTCTCAGTCCACACAACGCTTTGACAAAAGAATGAGTATACATTTCTATTATACTCAAAAATACTGACTGCATACTGAATGGAAACAGCTTTGATGAAGTTCCCTCATGATTCTGACTTGTTTGGAAGTAATTTCATGCTTCTGCTCATTAAGAGAAAAAAGTTGTAATCTCAGTGCACACAATGCTCTGACTTCAAAGTAATGTACATTTCAATTTTACTCAAAACTACTGACTGGAAAGGTAATGGAAACACCTTTGCTTTACTTCTCACATGATTCTGAGTTGTTTGAAAGTTGTTTTATGCTTCTGCTCCTCAAGACAAAAAAGCTTTTTTCTCTGAGCATACAATGCTCTGACATTACAGCAGTATACATTTGAATTTTACTCAAATCTACTGAATGCAAACCTGATGGAAACACATTGGGTTTACTTCACACATGATTGTGAGTAGTTTGAAAGTAGTTTCATGCCTCTGCTCATCAAGACAAAAAAGTTCTTTTCTCAGTCCACACAATGCTTTGACAAAAGAATGAGTATACATTTCTATTATACTCAAAAATACTGACTGCATACTCAATGGAAACAGCTTAGATGAAGGTCCCACATGATTCTGACTTGTTTGGAAGTAGTTTCATGCTTCTGCTCATTGAGAGAAAAAAGTTGTCATGTCAGTGCACACATTGCTCTGACTTCAAAGTAATGTACATTTCAATTTTACTCAAAACTACTGACTGGAAAGGTAATGGAAACACCTTTGGTTTACTTCTCACATGATTCTGAGTTGTTTGAAAGTTGTTTCATGCTTCTGCTCCTCAAGACAAAAAAGCTGTTTTCTCAGAGCATTACAGCAGTATATATTTGAATTTTACTCAAATCTACTGAATGCAAACCTGATGGAAACACATTGGGTTTACTTCTCACATGATTCTGAGTAGCTTGATAGTAGTTTCATGCTTCTGCTCATCAAGACAAAAAAGTTATTTTCTCAGTCCACACAATGCTTTGGCAAAAGAATGAGTATACATTGCTATTATACTCAAAAATACTGACTGCATACTGAATGGAAACAGCTTAGATGCAGTTCCCACATGATTCTGACTTGTTTGGAAGTAGTTTCATGCTTCTGCTCATTGAGAGAAAAAAGTTGTCATCTCAGTGCACACAATGCTCTGACTTCAAAGTAATGTACATTTCAATTGAACTGAAAACTACTGACTGGAAAGGTAATGGAAACACCTTTGGTTTACTTCTCACATGATTCTGAGTTGTTTGAAAGTTGTTTCATGCTTCTGCTCCTCAAGACAAAAAAGCTGTTTTCTCAGAGCATACAATGCTCTGACATTACAGCAGTATACATTTGAATTTTACTCAAATCTACTGAATGCAAACCTGATGGAAACACATTGGGTTTACTTCACACATGATTCTGAGTAGTTTGAAAGTAGTTTCATGCCTCTGCTCATCAAGACAAAAAAGTTCTTTTCTCAGTCCACACAATGCTTTGACAAAAGAATGAGTATACATTTCTATTATACTCAAAAATACTGACTGCATACTGAATGGAAACAGCTTAGATGAAGTTCCCACATGATTCTGACTTGTTTGGAAGTAGTTTCATGCTTCTGTTCATTAAGAGGAAAAAGTTGTCATCTCAGTGCACACACTGCTCTAACTTGAAAGTAATGTACATTTCAGTTTTACTCAAAAGTACTGACTGCAAAGCTGATCGAAACACCTTTGGTTTACTTCTCACATGATTCTGAGTTGTTTGAAAGTTGTTTCATGCTTCTGCTCCTCAAGACAAAAAAGCTGTTTTCTCAGAGCATACAATGCTCTGACATTACAGCAGTTTACATTTGAATTTTACTCAAATCTACTGAATGCAAACCTGATGGAAACACATTGGGTTTATTTCCCACATGATTCTGAGTAGCTTGAAAGCAGTTTCATGCCTCTGCTCATCAAGACAAAAAAGTTCTTTTCTCAGTCCACACAACGCTTTGACAAAAGAATGAGTATACATTTCTATTATACTCAAAAATACTGACTGCATACTGAATGGAAACAGCTTTGATGAAGTTCCCTCATGATTCTGACTTGTTTGGAAGTAATTTCATGCTTCTGCTCATTAAGAGAAAAAAGTTGTAATCTCAGTGCACACAATGCTCTATCTTCAAGGTAATGTACATTTCAATTTTACTCAAAAGTACTGACTGCAAAGCTAATGGAAACACCTTTGGTTTACTTCTCACATGATTCTGAGTTGTTTGAAAGTTGTTTCATGCTTCTGCTCCTCAAGACAAAAAAGCTGTTTTCTCAGAGCATACAATGCTCTGACATTACACCAGTATACATTTGAATTTTACTCAAATCTACTGAATGCAAACCTGATGGAAACACATTGGGTTTACTTCCCACATGATTCTGAGTAGTTTGAAAGTAGTTTCATGCCTCTGCTCATCAAGACAAAAAAGCTCTTTTCTCAGTCCACACAATGCTTTGACAAAAGAATGAGTATACATTTCTATTATTCTCAAAAATACTGACTGCATACTGAATGGAAACAGGTTAGATGAAGTTCCCACATGATTCAGACTTGTTTGGAAGTAGTTTCATGCTTCTGCTCATTAAGAGAAAAAAGTTCTCATCTCAGTGCACACAATGCTCTGACTTCAAAGTAATGTACATTTCAATTTTACTCAAAACTACTGACTGGAAAGGTAATGGAAACACCTTTGCTTTACTTCTCACATGATTCTGAGTTATTTGAAAGTTGTTTTATGCTTCTGCTCCTCAAGACAAAAAAGCTGTTTTCTCAGAGCATACAATGCTCTGACATTACAGCAGTATACATTTGAATTTTACTCAAATCTACTGAATGCAAACCTGATGGAAACACATTGGGTTTACTTCCCACATGATTCTGAGTAGTTTGAAAGTAGTTTCATGCCTCTGCTCATCAAGACAAAAAAGTTCTTTTCTCAGTCCACACAATGCTTTGACAAAAGAATGAGTATACATTTCTATTATACTCAAAAATACTGACTGCATACTGAATGGAAACAGCTTAGATGAAGTTCCCACATGATTCTCACTTGTTTGGAAGTAGTTTCATGCTTCTGTTCATTAATAGGAAAAAGTTGTCATCTCAGTGCACACACTGCTCTAACTTGAAAGTAATGTACATTTCAATTTTACTCAAAAGTACTGACTGCAAAGCTGATCGAAACACCTTTGGTTTACTTCTCACATGATTCTGAGTTGTTTGGAAGTTGTTTCATGCTTCTGCTCCTCAAGACAAAAAAGCTGTTTTCTCAGAGCATACAATGCTCTGACATTACAGCAGTTTACATTTGAATTTTACTCAAATCTACTGAATGCAAACCTGATGGAAACACATTGGGTTTATTTCCCACATGATTCTGAGTAGCTTGAAAGCAGTTTCATGCCTCTGCTCATCAAGACAAATAAGTTCTTTTCTCAGTCCACACAACGCTTTGACAAAAGAATGAGTATACATTTCTATTATACTCAAAAATACTGACTGCATACTGAATGGAAACAGGTTAGATGAAGTTCCCACATGATTTAGACTTGTTTGGAAGTAGTTTCATGCTTCTGCTCATTAAGAGAAAAAAGTTCTCATCTCAGTGCACACAATGCTCTGACTTCAAAGTAATGTACATTTCAATTTTACTCAAAACTACTGACTGGAAAGGTAATGGAAACACCTTTGCTTTACTTCTCACATGATTCTGAGTTATTTGAAAGTTGTTTTATGCTTCTGCTCCTCAAGACAAAAAAGCTGTTTTCTCAGAGCATACAATGCTCTGACATTACAGCAGTATACATTTGAATTTTACTCAAATCTACTGAATGCAAACCTGATGGAAACACATTGGGTTTACTTCCCACATGATTCTGAGTAGTTTGAAAGTAGTTTCATGCCTCTGCTCATCAAGACAAAAAAGTTCTTTTCTCAGTCCACACAATGCTTTGACAAAAGAATGAGTATACATTTCTATTATACTCAAAAATACTGACTGCATACTGAATGGAAACAGCTTAGATGAAGTTCCCACATGATTCTCACTTGTTTGGAAGTAGTTTCATGCTTCTGTTCATTAATAGGAAAAAGTTGTCATCTCAGTGCACACACTGATCTAACTTGAAAGTAATGTACATTTCAATTTTACTCAAAAGTACTGACTGCAAAGCTGATCGAAACACCTTTGGTTTACTTCTCACATGATTCTGAGTTGTTTGGAAGTTGTTTCATGCTTCTGCTCCTCAAGACAAAAAAGCTGTTTTCTCAGAGCATACAATGCTCTGACATTACAGCAGTTTACATTTGAATTTTACTCAAATCTACTGAATGCAAACCTGATGGAAACACATTGGGTTTATTTCCCACATGATTCTGAGTAGCTTGAAAGCAGTTTCATGCCTCTGCTCATCAAGACAAATAAGTTCTTTTCTCAGTCCACACAACGCTTTGACAAAAGAATGAGTATACATTTCTATTATACTCAAAAATACTGACTGCATACTGAATGGAAACAGCTTTGATGAAGTTCCCTCATTATTCTGACTTGTTTGGAAGTAGTTTCATGCTTCTGCTCATTAAGAGAAAAAAGTTGTCATCTCAGTGCACACAATGCTCTATCTTCAAGGTAATGTACATTTCAATTTTACTCAAAAGTACTGACTGCAAAGCTAATGGAAACACCTTTGGTTTACTTCTCACATGATTCTGAGATGTATAAAAGTTGTTTCATGCTTCTACTCCTCAAGACAAAAAAGCTGTTTTCTCAGAGCATTCAATGCTCTGACATTACAGCAGTACACATTTGAATTTTACTCATATCTACTGAATGCAAACCTGATGGAAACAGATTGGGTTTACTTCCCTCATGATTCTGAGTAGCTTGTGAAAGTAGTTTCATGCCTCTGCTCATCAGACAAAAAAGTTCTTTCTCAGTCCACAGAGCGCCCTAGACCAAAGAATGAGTATACATTTCTATTATACTCAAAAATACTGACTGCATACTGAATGCAAACAGCTTAGATGAAGTTCCCACATGATTCTGACTTGTTTGGAAGTAGTTTCATGCTTCTGCTCATTAAGAGAAAAAAGTTGTCATCTCAGTGCACACAATGCTCTGACTTCAAAGTAATGTACATTTCAATTTTACTCAAAACTACTGACTGGAAAAGTAATGGAAACACCTTTGGTTTACTTCTCACATGTTTCTGAGTTGTTTGAAAGTTGTTTTATGCTTCTGCTCCTCAAGACAAAAAAGCTGTTTTCTCAGAGCATACAATGCTCTGACATTACAGCAGTATACATTTGAATTTTACTCACATCTACTGAATGCAAAACCTGATGGAAACACATTGGGTTTACTTCCCACATGATTCTGAGTAGTTTGAAAGTTGTTTCATGCCTCTGCTCATCAAGACAAAAAGTTCTTTTCTCAGTCCACACAATGCTTTGACAAAAGAATGAGTAAACCATTTCTATTATTCTAAAAAATACTGACTGCATACTGAATGGAAACAGCTTAGATGAAGTTCCCACATGATTCTGTCTTGTTTGGAAGTAGTTTTCATGCTTCTGCCTCATTAAGAGAAAAAAGTTGTCATCTCAGTGCAGACACTGCTCTAACTTGAAAGTAATGTACGTTTCAATTTTCCTCAAAAGTACTGACTGCAAAGCTGATCGAAACACCTTTGGTTTACTTCACACATGATTCTGAGTTGTTTGAAAGTTGTTTTCATGCTTCTGCTCCTCAAGACAAAAAAGCTGTTTTCTCAGAGCATACAATGTTCTGACATTACAGCAGTATACATTTGAATTTTACTCAAATCTACTGAATGCAAACCTGATGGAAACACATTGGGTTTACTTCACACATGATTGTGAGTAGTTTGAAGTAGTTTCATGCCTCTGCTCATCAAGACAAAAAAGTTCTTTTCTCAGTCCACACAATGCTTTGACAAAAGAATGAGTATACATTTCTATTATACTCAAAAATACTGACTGTATACTCAATGGAAACAGCTTAGATGAAGTTCCCACATGATTCTGACTTGTTTGGAAGTAGTTTCATGCTTCTGCTCATTGAGAGAAAAAAGTTGTCATCTCAGTGCACACAATGCTCTGACTTCAAAGTAATGTACATTTCAATTGAACTGAAAACTACTGACTGGAAAGGTAATGGAAACACCTTTGGTTTACTTCTCACATGATTCTGAGTTGTTTGAAAGTTGTTTCATGCTTCTGCTCCTCAAGACAAAAATGCTGTTTTCTCAGAGCATACAATGCTCTGACATTACAGCAGTATACATTTGAATTTTACTCAAATCTACTGAATGCAAACCTGATGGAAACACATTGGGTTTACTTCATACATGATTCTGAGTAGTTTGAAAGTAGTTTCATGCCTCTGCTCATCAAGACAAAAAAGTACTTTTCTCAGTCCACACAATGCTTTGACAAAAGAATGAGTATACATTTCTATTATACTCAAAAATACTGACTGCATACTGAATGGAAACAGCTTAGATGAAGTTCCCACATGATTCTGACTTGTTTGGAAGTAGTTTCATGCTTCTGTTCATTAAGAGGAAAAAGTTGTCATCTCAGTGCACACACTGCTCTAACTTGAAAGTAATGTACATTTCAGTTTTACTCAAAAGTACTGACTGCAAAGCTGATCGAAACACCTTTGGTTTACTTCTCACAT
Source organism: Mobula birostris (assembly GCF_030028105.1). Classification (NCBI taxonomy): domain Eukaryota; kingdom Metazoa; phylum Chordata; class Chondrichthyes; order Myliobatiformes; family Myliobatidae; genus Mobula; species Mobula birostris. The sequence continues at coordinate 157,289 of NW_027277864.1, forward strand.
GATTCTGAGTTGTTTGAAAGTTGTTTCATGCTTCTGCTCCTCAAGACAAAAAAGCTGTTTTCTCAGAGCATACAATGCTCTGACATTACAGCAGTTTACATTTGAATTTTACTCAAATCTACTGAATGCAAACCTGATGGAAACACATTGGGTTTATTTCCCACATGATTCTGAGTAGCTTGAAAGCAGTTTCATGCCTCTGCTCATCAAGACAAAAAAGTTCTTTTCTCAGTCCACACAACGCTTTGACAAAAGAATGAGTATACATTTCTATTATACTCAAAAATACTGACTGCATACTGAATGGAAACAGCTTTGATGAAGTTCCCTCATGATTCTGACTTGTTTGGAAGTAATTTCATGCTTCTGCTCATTAAGAGAAAAAAGTTGTAATCTCAGTGCACACAATGCTCTGACTTCAAAGTAATGTACATTTCAATTTTACTCAAAACTACTGACTGGAAAGGTAATGGAAACACCTTTGCTTTACTTCTCACATGATTCTGAGTTGTTTGAAAGTTGTTTTATGCTTCTGCTCCTCAAGACAAAAAAGCTTTTTTCTCTGAGCATACAATGCTCTGACATTACAGCAGTATACATTTGAATTTTACTCAAATCTACTGAATGCAAACCTGATGGAAACACATTGGGTTTACTTCACACATGATTGTGAGTAGTTTGAAAGTAGTTTCATGCCTCTGCTCATCAAGACAAAAAAGTTCTTTTCTCAGTCCACACAATGCTTTGACAAAAGAATGAGTATACATTTCTATTATACTCAAAAATACTGACTGCATACTCAATGGAAACAGCTTAGATGAAGGTCCCACATGATTCTGACTTGTTTGGAAGTAGTTTCATGCTTCTGCTCATTGAGAGAAAAAAGTTGTCATGTCAGTGCACACAATGCTCTGACTTCAAAGTAATGTACATTTCAATTTTACTCAAAACTACTGACTGGAAAGGTAATGGAAACACCTTTGGTTTACTTCTCACATGATTCTGAGTTGTTTGAAAGTTGTTTCATGCTTCTGCTCCTCAAGACAAAAAAGCTGTTTTCTCAGAGCATTACAGCAGTATATATTTGAATTTTACTCAAATCTACTGAATGCAAACCTGATGGAAACACATTGGGTTTACTTCCCACATGATTCTGAGTAGCTTGATAGTAGTTTCATGCTTCTGCTCATCAAGACAAAAAAGTTATTTTCTCAGTCCACACAATGCTTTGGCAAAAGAATGAGTATACATTGCTATTATACTCAAAAATACTGACTGCATACTGAATGGAAACAGCTTAGATGCAGTTCCCACATGATTCTGACTTGTTTGGAAGTAGTTTCATGCTTCTGCTCATTGAGAGAAAAAAGTTGTCATCTCAGTGCACACAATGCTCTGACTTCAAAGTAATGTACATTTCAATTGAACTGAAAACTACTGACTGGAAAGGTAATGGAAACACCTTTGGTTTACTTCTCACATGATTCTGAGTTGTTTGAAAGTTGTTTCATGCTTCTGCTCCTCAAGACAAAAAAGCTGTTTTCTCAGAGCATACAATGCTCTGACATTACAGCAGTATACATTTGAATTTTACTCAAATCTACTGAATGCAAACCTGATGGAAACACATTGGGTTTACTTCACACATGATTCTGAGTAGTTTGAAAGTAGTTTCATGCCTCTGCTCATCAAGACAAAAAAGTTCTTTTCTCAGTCCACACAATGCTTTGACAAAAGAATGAGTATACATTTCTATTATACTCAAAAATACTGACTGCATACTCAATGGAAACAGCTTAGATGAAGGTCCCACATGATTCTGACTTGTTTGGAAGTAGTTTCATGCTTCTGCTCATTGAGAGAAAAAAGTTGTCATGTCAGTGCACACAATGCTCTGACTTCAAAGTAATGTACATTTCAATTTTACTCAAAACTACTGACTGGAAAGGTAATGGAAACACCTTTGGTTTACTTCTCACATGATTCTGAGTTGTTTGAAAGTTGTTTCATGCTTCTGCTCCTCAAGACAAAAAAGCTGTTTTCTCAGAGCATTACAGCAGTATATATTTGAATTTTACTCAAATCTACTGAATGCAAACCTGATGGAAACACATTGGGTTTACTTCCCACATGATTCTGAGTAGCTTGATAGTAGTTTCATGCTTCTGCTCATCAAGACAAAAAAGTTATTTTCTCAGTCCACACAATGCTTTGGCAAAAGAATGAGTATACATTGCTATTATACTCAAAAATACTGACTGCATACTGAATGGAAACAGCTTAGATGCAGTTCCCACATGATTCTGACTTGTTTGGAAGTAGTTTCATGCTTCTGCTCATTGAGAGAAAAAAGTTGTCATCTCAGTGCACACAATGCTCTGACTTCAAAGTAATGTACATTTCAATTGAACTGAAAACTACTGACTGGAAAGGTAATGGAAACACCTTTGGTTTACTTCTCACATGATTCTGAGTTGTTTGAAAGTTGTTTCATGCTTCTGCTCCTCAAGACAAAAAAGCTGTTTTCTCAGAGCATACAATGCTCTGACATTACAGCAGTATACATTTGAATTTTACTCAAATCTACTGAATGCAAACCTGATGGAAACACATTGGGTTTACTTCACACATGATTCTGAGTAGTTTGAAAGTAGTTTCATGCCTCTGCTCATCAAGACAAAAAAGTTCTTTTCTCAGTCCACACAATGCTTTGACAAAAGAATGAGTATACATTTCTATTATACTCAAAAATACTGACTGCATACTGAATGGAAACAGCTTAGATGAAGTTCCCACATGATTCTGACTTGTTTGGAAGTAGTTTCATGCTTCTGTTCATTAAGAGGAAAAAGTTGTCATCTCAGTGCACACACTGCTCTAACTTGAAAGTAATGTACATTTCAGTTTTACTCAAAAGTACTGACTGCAAAGCTGATCGAAACACCTTTGGTTTACTTCTCACATGATTCTGAGTTGTTTGAAAGTTGTTTCATGCTTCTGCTCCTCAAGACAAAAAAGCTGTTTTCTCAGAGCATACAATGCTCTGACATTACAGCAGTTTACATTTGAATTTTACTCAAATCTACTGAATGCAAACCTGATGGAAACACATTGGGTTTATTTCCCACATGATTCTGAGTAGCTTGAAAGCAGTTTCATGCCTCTGCTCATCAAGACAAAAAAGTTCTTTTCTCAGTCCACACAACGCTTTGACAAAAGAATGAGTATACATTTCTATTATACTCAAAAATACTGACTGCATACTGAATGGAAACAGCTTTGATGAAGTTCCCTCATGATTCTGACTTGTTTGGAAGTAATTTCATGCTTCTGCTCATTAAGAGAAAAAAGTTGTAATCTCAGTGCACACAATGCTCTGACTTCAAAGTAATGTACATTTCAATTTTACTCAAAACTACTGACTGGAAAGGTAATGGAAACACCTTTGCTTTACTTCTCACATGATTCTGAGTTGTTTGAAAGTTGTTTTATGCTTCTGCTCCTCAAGACAAAAAAGCTTTTTTCTCTGAGCATACAATGCTCTGACATTACAGCAGTATACATTTGAATTTTACTCAAATCTACTGAATGCAAACCTGATGGAAACACATTGGGTTTACTTCACACATGATTGTGAGTAGTTTGAAAGTAGTTTCATGCCTCTGCTCATCAAGACAAAAAAGTTCTTTTCTCAGTCCACACAATGCTTTGACAAAAGAATGAGTATACATTTCTATTATACTCAAAAATACTGACTGCATACTGAATGGAAACAGCTTAGATGAAGGTCCCACATGATTCTGACTTGTTTGGAAGTAGTTTCATGCTTCTGCTCATTGAGAGAAAAAAGTTGTCATGTCAGTGCACACAATGCTCTGACTTCAAAGTAATGTACATTTCAATTTTACTCAAAACTACTGACTGGAAAGGTAATGGAAACACCTTTGGTTTACTTCTCACATGATTCTGAGTTGTTTGAAAGTTGTTTCATGCTTCTGCTCCTCAAGACAAAAAAGCTGTTTTCTCAGAGCATTACAGCAGTATATATTTGAATTTTACTCAAATCTACTGAATGCAAACCTGATGGAAACACATTGGGTTTACTTCTCACATGATTCTGAGTAGCTTGATAGTAGTTTCATGCTTCTGCTCATCAAGACAAAAAAGTTATTTTCTCAGTCCACACAATGCTTTGGCAAAAGAATGAGTATACATTGCTATTATACTCAAAAATACTGACTGCATACTGAATGGAAACAGCTTAGATGCAGTTCCCACATGATTCTGACTTGTTTGGAAGTAGTTTCATGCTTCTGCTCATTGAGAGAAAAAAGTTGTCATCTCAGTGCACACAATGCTCTGACTTCAAAGTAATGTACATTTCAATTGAACTGAAAACTACTGACTGGAAAGGTAATGGAAACACCTTTGCTTTACTTCTCACATGATTCTGAGTTGTTTGAAAGTTGTTTCATGCTTCTGCTCCTCAAGACAAAAAAGCTGTTTTCTCAGAGCATACAATGCTCTGACATTACAGCAGTATACATTTGAATTTTACTCAAATCTACTGAATGCAAACCTGATGGAAACACATTGGGTTTACTTCACACATGATTCTGAGTAGTTTGAAAGTAGTTTCATGCCTCTGCTCATCAAGACAAAAAAGTTCTTTTCTCAGTCCACACAATGCTTTGACAAAAGAATGAGTATACATTTCTATTATACTCAAAAATACTGACTGCATACTGAATGGAAACAGCTTAGATGAAGTTCCCACATGATTCTGACTTGTTTGGAAGTAGTTTCATGCTTCTGTTCATTAAGAGGAAAAAGTTGTCATCTCAGTGCACACACTGCTCTAACTTGAAAGTAATGTACATTTCAGTTTTACTCAAAAGTACTGACTGCAAAGCTGATCGAAACACCTTTGGTTTACTTCTCACATGATTCTGAGTTGTTTGAAAGTTGTTTCATGCTTCTGCTCCTCAAGACAAAAAAGCTGTTTTCTCAGAGCATACAATGCTCTGACATTACAGCAGTTTACATTTGAATTTTACTCAAATCTACTGAATGCAAACCTGATGGAAACACATTGGGTTTATTTCCCACATGATTCTGAGTAGCTTGAAAGCAGTTTCATGCCTTGCTCATCAAGACAAAAAAGTTCTTTTCTCAGTCCACACAACGCTTTGACAAAAGAATGAGTATACATTTCTATTATACTCAAAAATACTGACTGCATACTGAATGGAAACAGCTTTGATGAAGTTCCCTCATGATTCTGACTTGTTTGGAAGTAATTTCATGCTTCTGCTCATTAAGAGAAAAAAGTTGTAATCTCAGTGCACACAATGCTCTATCTTCAAGGTAATGTACATTTCAATTTTACTCAAAAGTACTGACTGCAAAGCTAATGGAAACACCTTTGGTTTACTTCTCACATGATTCTGAGTTGTTTGAAAGTTGTTTCATGCTTCTGCTCCTCAAGACAAAAAAGCTGTTTTCTCAGAGCATACAATGCTCTGACATTACACCAGTATACATTTGAATTTTACTCAAATCTACTGAATGCAAACCTGATGGAAACACATTGGGTTTACTTCCCACATGATTCTGAGTAGTTTGAAAGTAGTTTCATGCCTCTGCTCATCAAGACAAAAAAGTTCTTTTCTCAGTCCACACAATGCTTTGACAAAAGAATGAGTATACATTTCTATTATTCTCAAAAATACTGACTGCATACTGAATGGAAACAGGTTAGATGAAGTTCCCACATGATTCAGACTTGTTTGGAAGTAGTTTCATGCTTCTGCTCATTAAGAGAAAAAAGTTCTCATCTCAGTGCACACAATGCTCTGACTTCAAAGTAATGTACATTTCAATTTTACTCAAAACTACTGACTGGAAAGGTAATGGAAACACCTTTGCTTTACTTCTCACATGATTCTGAGTTATTTGAAAGTTGTTTTATGCTTCTGCTCCTCAAGACAAAAAAGCTGTTTTCTCAGAGCATACAATGCTCTGACATTACAGCAGTATACATTTGAATTTTACTCAAATCTACTGAATGCAAACCTGATGGAAACACATTGGGTTTACTTCCCACATGATTCTGAGTAGTTTGAAAGTAGTTTCATGCCTCTGCTCATCAAGACAAAAAAGTTCTTTTCTCAGTCCACACAACGCTTTGACAAAAGAATGAGTATACATTTCTATTATACTCAAAAATACTGACTGCATACTGAATGGAAACAGGTTAGATGAAGTTCCCACATGATTTAGACTTGTTTGGAAGTAGTTTCATGCTTCTGCTCATTAAGAGAAAAAAGTTCTCATCTCAGTGCACACAATGCTCTGACTTCAAAGTAATGTACATTTCAATTTTACTCAAAACTACTGACTGGAAAGGTAATGGAAACACCTTTGCTTTACTTCTCACATGATTCTGAGTTATTTGAAAGTTGTTTTATGCTTCTGCTCCTCAAGACAAAAAAGCTGTTTTCTCAGAGCATACAATGCTCTGACATTACAGCAGTATACATTTGAATTTTACTCAAATCTACTGAATGCAAACCTGATGGAAACACATTGGGTTTACTTCCCACATGATTCTGAGTAGTTTGAAAGTAGTTTCATGCCTCTGCTCATCAAGACAAAAAAGTTCTTTTCTCAGTCCACACAATGCTTTGACAAAAGAATGAGTATACATTTCTATTATACTCAAAAATACTGACTGCATACTGAATGGAAACAGCTTAGATGAAGTTCCCACATGATTCTCACTTGTTTGGAAGTAGTTTCATGCTTCTGTTCATTAATAGGAAAAAGTTGTCATCTCAGTGCACACACTGCTCTAACTTGAAAGTAATGTACATTTCAATTTTACTCAAAAGTACTGACTGCAAAGCTGATCGAAACACCTTTGGTTTACTTCTCACATGATTCTGAGTTGTTTGGAAGTTGTTTCATGCTTCTGCTCCTCAAGACAAAAAAGCTGTTTTCACAGAGCATACAATGCTCTGACATTACAGCAGTTTACATTTGAATTTTACTCAAATCTACTGAATGCAAACCTGATGGAAACACATTGGGTTTATTTCCCACATGATTCTGAGTAGCTTGAAAGCAGTTTCATGCCTCTGCTCATCAAGACAAATAAGTTCTTTTCTCAGTCCACACAACGCTTTGACAAAAGAATGAGTATACATTTCTATTATACTCAAAAATACTGACTGCATACTGAATGGAAACAGCTTTGATGAAGTTCCCTCATTATTCTGACTTGTTTGGAAGTAGTTTCATGCTTCTGCTCATTAAGAGAAAAAAGTTGTCATCTCAGTGCACACAATGCTCTATCTTCAAGGTAATGTACATTTCAATTTTACTCAAAAGTACTGACTGCAAAGCTAATGGAAACACCTTTGGTTTACTTCTCACATGATTCTGAGATGTATAAAAGTTGTTTCATGCTTCTACTCCTCAAGACAAAAAAGCTGTTTTCTCAGAGCATTCAATGCTCTGACATTACAGCAGTACACATTTGAATTTTACTCATATCTACTGAATGCAAACCTGATGGAAACAGATTGGGTTTACTTCCCTCATGATTCTGAGTAGCTTGAAAGTAGTTTCATGCCTCTGCTCATCAAGACAAAAAAGTTCTTTTCTCAGTCCACAGAGCGCCTAGACCAAAGAATGAGTATACATTTCTATTATACTCAAAAATACTGACTGCATACTGAATGCAAACAGCTTAGATGAAGTTCCCACATGATTCTGACTTGTTTGGAAGTAGTTTCATGCTTCTGCTCATTAAGAGAAAAAAGTTGTCATCTCAGTGCACACAATGCTCTGACTTCAAAGTAATGTACATTTCAATTTTACTCAAAACTACTGACTGGAAAAGTAATGGAAACACCTTTGGTTTACTTCTCACATGTTTCTGAGTTGTTTGAAAGTTGTTTTATGCTTCTGCTCCTCAAGACAAAAAAGCTGTTTTCTCAGAGCATACAATGCTCTGACATTACAGCAGTATACATTTGAATTTTACTCAAATCTACTGAATGCAAACCTGATGGAAACACATTGGGTTTACTTCCCACATGATTCTGAGTAGTTTGAAAGTTGTTTCATGCCTCTGCTCATCAAGACAAAAAAGTTCTTTTCTCAGTCCACACAATGCTTTGACAAAAGAATGAGTAAACATTTCTATTATTCTAAAAAATACTGACTGCATACTGAATGGAAACAGCTTAGATGAAGTTCCCACAGGATTCTGTCTTGTTTGGAAGTAGTTTCATGCTTCTGCTCATTAAGAGAAAAAAGTTGTCATCTCAGTGCAGACACTGCTCTAACTTGAAAGTAATGTACGTTTCAATTTTCCTCAAAAGTACTGACTGCAAAGCTGATCGAAACACCTTTGGTTTACTTCACACATGATTCTGAGTTGTTTGAAAGTTGTTTCATGCTTCTGCTCCTCAAGACAAAAAAGCTGTTTTCTCAGAGCATACAATGTTCTGACATTACAGCAGTATACATTTGAATTTTACTCAAATCTACTGAATGCAAACCTGATGGAAACACATTGGGTTTACTTCACACATGATTGTGAGTAGTTTGAAGTAGTTTCATGCCTCTGCTCATCAAGACAAAAAAGTTCTTTTCTCAGTCCACACAATGCTTTGACAAAAGAATGAGTATACATTTCTATTATACTCAAAAATACTGACTGTATACTCAATGGAAACAGCTTAGATGAAGTTCCCACATGATTCTGACTTGTTTGGAAGTAGTTTCATGCTTCTGCTCATTGAGAGAAAAAAGTTGTCATCTCAGTGCACACAATGCTCTGACTTCAAAGTAATGTACATTTCAATTTTACTCAAAACTACTGACTGGAAAGGTAATGGAAACACCTTTGGTTTACTTCTCACATGATTCTGAGTTGTTTGAAAGTTGTTTCATGCTTCTGCTCCTCAAGACAAAAAAGCTGTTTTCTCAGAGCATACAATGCTCTGACATTACACCAGTATACATTTGAATTTTACTCAAATCTACTGAATGCAAACCTGATGGAAACACATTGGGTTTATTTCCCACATGGTTCTGAGTAGCTTGAAAGTAGTTTCATGCTTCTGCTCATCAAGACAAAAAAGTTCTTTTCTCAGTCCACACAATACTTTGACAAAAGAATGAGTATACATTTCTATTATACTCAAAAATACTGACTGCATACTGAATGGAAACAGCTTAGATGAAGTTCCCACATGATTCTGACTTGTTTGGAAGTAGTTTCATGCTTCTGCTCATTAAGAGAAAAAAGTTGTCATCTCAGTGCACACAATGCTCTGACTTCAAAGTAATGTACATTTCAATTTTACTCAAAACTACTGACTGGAAAGGTAATGGAAACACCTTTGGTTTACTTCTCACATGATTCTGAGTTGTTTGAAAGTTGTTTTATGCTTCTGCTCCTCAAGACAAAAAAGCTGTTTTCTCAGAGCATACAATGCTCTGACATTACAGCAGTATACATTTGAATTTTACTCAAATCTATTGAATGCAAACCTGATGGAAACACATTGGGTTTACTTCCCACATGATTCTGAGTAGTTTGAAAGTAGTTTCATGCCTCTGCTCATCAAGACAAAAAAGTTCTTTTCTCAGTCCACACAACGCTTTGACAAAAGAATGAGTATACATTTCTATTATACTCAAAAATACTGACTGCATACTGAATGGAAACAGCTTTGTTGAAGTTCCCTCATGATTCTGACTTGTTTGGAAGTAGTTTCATGCTTCTGCTCATTAAGAGAAAAAAGTTGTCATCTCAGTGCACACAATGCTCTATCTTCAAGGTAATGTACATTTCAATTTTACTCAAAAGTACTGACTGCAAAGCTAATGGAAACACCTTTGGTTTACTTCTCACATGATTCTGAGATGTATAAAAGTTGTTTCATGCTTCTACTCCTCAAGACAAAAAAGCTGTTTTCTCTGAGCATTCAATGCTCTGACATTACAGCAGTACACATTTGAATTTTACTCATATCTACTGAATGCAAACCTGATGGAAACAGATTGGGTTTACTTCCCTCATGATTCTGAGTAGCTTGAAAGTAGTTTCATGCCTCTGCTCATCAAGACAAAAAAGTTGTCATCTCAGTGCACACAATGCTCTGGCTTCAAAGTAATGTACATTTCAATTTTACTCAAAACTACTGACTGGAAAAGTAATGGAAACACCTTTGGTTTACTTCTCACATGTTTCTGAGTTGTTTGAAAGTTGTTTTATGCTTCTGCTCCTCAAGACAAAAAAGCTGTTTTCTCAGAGCATGCAATGCTCTGACATTACAGCAGTATACATTTGAATTTTACTCAAATCTGCTGAATGCAAACCTGATGGAAACACATTGGGTTTACTTCCCACATGATTCTGAGTAGTTTGAAAGTAGTTTCATGCCTCTGCTCATCAAGACAAAAAAGTTATTTTCTCAGTCCACACGATGCTTTGACAAAAGAATGAGTATACATTTCTATTATTCTCAAAAATACTGACTGCATACTGAATGGAAACAGCTTAGATGAAGTTCCCACATGATTCTGACTTGTTTGGAAGTAGTCTCATGCTTCTGCTCATTAAGAGAAAAAAGTTCTCATCTCAGTGCACACAATGCTCTGACTTCAAAGTAATGTACATTTCAATTTTACTCAAAACTACTGACTGGAAAGGTAATGGAAACACCTTTGCTTTACTTCTCACATGATTCTGAGTTGTTTGAAAGTTGTTTTATGCTTCTGCTCCTCAAGACAAAAAAGCTGTTTTCTCAGAGCATACAATGCTCTGACATTACAGCAGTATACATTTGAATTTTACTCAAATCTACTGAATGCAAACCTGATGGAAACACATTGGGTTTACTTCCCACATGATTCTGAGTAGTTTGAAAGTAGTTTCATGCCTCTGCTCATCAAGACAAAAAAGTTCTTTTCTCAGTCCACACAATGCTTTGACAAAAGAATGAGTATACATTTCTATTATTCTCAAAAATACTGACTGCATACTGAATGGAAACAGCTTAGATGAAGTTCCCACATGATTCTGTCTTGTTTGGAAGTAGTTTCATGCTTCTGCTCATTAAGAGAAAAAAGTTGTCATCTCAGTGCAGGCACTGCTCTAACTTGAAAGTAATGTACGTTTCAATTTTCCTCAAAAGTACTGACTGCAAAGCTGATCGAAACACCTTTGGTTTACTTCACACATGATTCTGAGTTGTTTGAAAGTTGTTTCATGCTTCTGCTCCTCAAGACAAAAAAGCTGTTTTCTCAGAGCATACAATGCTCTGACATTACAGCAGTATACATTTGAATTTTACTCAAATCTACTGAATGCAAACCTGATGGAAACACATTGGGTTTACTTCACACATGATTCTGAGTAGTTTGAAAGTAGTTTCATGCCTCTGCTCATCAAGACAAAAAAGTTCTTTTCTCAGTCCACACAACGCTTTGACAAAAGAATGAGTATACATTTCTATTATACTCAAAAATACTGACTGCATACTCAATGGAAACAGCTTAGATGAAGTTCCCACATGATTCTGACTTGTTTGGAAGTAGTTTCATGCTTCTGCTCATTGAGAGAAAAAAGTTGTCATCTCAGTGCACACAATGCTCTGACTTCAAAGTAATGTACATTTCAATTTTACTCAAAACTACTGACTGGAAAGGTAATGCAAACACCTTTGGTTTACTTCTCACATGATTCTGAGTTGTTTGAAAGTTGTTTCATGCTTCTGCTCCTCAAGACAAAAAAGCTGTTTTCTCAGAGCATACAATGCTCTGACATTACAGCAGTATACATTTGAATTTTACTCAAATCTACTGAATGCAAACCTGATGGAAACACATTGGGTTTACTTCTCACATGATTCTGAGTTGTTTGAAAGTTGTTTCATGCTTCTGCTCCTCAAGACAAAAAAGCTGTTTTCTCAGAGCATACAATGCTCTGACATTACACCAGTATACATTTGAATTTTACTCAAATCTACTGAATGCAAACCTGATGGAAACACATTGGGTTTATTTCCCACATGGTTCTGAGTAGCTTGAAAGTAGTTTCATGCTTCTGCTCATCAAGACAAATAAGTTCTTTTCTCAGTCCACACAACGCTTTGACAAAAGAATGAGTATACATTTCTATTATACTCAAAAATACTGACTGCATACTCAATGGAAACAGCTTAGATGAAGTTCCCACATGATTCTGACTTGTTTGGAAGTAGTTTCATGCTTCTGCTCATTGAGAGAAAAAAGTTGTCATCTCAGTGCACACAATGCTCTGACTTCAAAGTAATGTACATTTCAATTTTACTCAAAACTACTGACTGGAAAGGTAATGCAAACACCTTTGGTTTACTTCTCACATGATTCTGAGTTGTTTGAAAGTTGTTTCATGCTTCTGCTCCTCAAGACAAAAAAGCTGTTTTCTCAGAGCATACAATGCTCTGACATTACAGCAGTATACATTTGAATTTTACTCAAATCTACTGAATGCAAACCTGATGGAAACACATTGGGTTTACTTCTCACATGATTCTGAGTTGTTTGAAAGTTGTTTCATGCTTCTGCTCCTCAAGACAAAAAAGCTGTTTTCTCAGAGCATACAATGCTCTGACATTACACCAGTATACATTTGAATTTTACTCAAATCTACTGAATGCAAACCTGATGGAAACACATTGGGTTTATTTCCCACATGGTTCTGAGTAGCTTGAAAGTAGTTTCATGCTTCTGCTCATCAAGACAAATAAGTTCTTTTCTCAGTCCACACAACGCTTTGACAAAAGAATGAGTATACATTTCTATTATACTCAAAAATACTGACTGCATACTGAATGGAAACAGCTTTGTTGAAGTTCCCTCATGATTCTGACTTGTTTGGAAGTAGTTTCATGCTTCTGCTCATTAAGAGAAAAAAGTTGTCATCTCAGTGCACACAATGCTCTATCTTCAAGGTAATGTACATTTCAATTTTACTCAAAAGTACTGACTGCAAAGCTAATGGAAACACCTTTGGTTTACTTCTCACATGATTCTGAGATGTAAAAAAGTTGTTTCATGCTTCTACTCCTCAAGACAAAAAAGCTGTTTTCTCAGAGCATTCAATGCTCTGACATTACAGCAGTACACATTTGAATTTTACTCATATCTACTGAATGCAAACCTGATGGAAACAGATTGGGTTTACTTCCCTCATGATTCTGAGTAGCTTGAAAGTAGTTTCATGCCTCTGCTCATCAAGACAAAAAAGTTGTCATCTCAGTGCACACAATGCTCTGGCTTCAAAGTAATGTACATTTCAATTTTACTCAAAACTACTGACTGGAAAAGTAATGGAAACACCTTTGGTTTACTTCTCACATGTTTCTGAGTTGTTTGAAAGTTGTTTTATGCTTCTGCTCCTCAAGACAAAAAAGCTGTTTTCTCAGAGCATGCAATGCTCTGACATTACAGCAGTATACATTTGAATTTTACTCAAATCTGCTGAATGCAAACCTGATGGAAACACATTGGGTTTACTTCCCACATGATTCTGAGTAGTTTGAAAGTAGTTTCATGCCTCTGCTCATCAAGACAAAAAAGTTATTTTCTCAGTCCACACGATGCTTTGACAAAAGAATGAGTATACATTTCTATTATTCTCAAAAATACTGACTGCATACTGAATGGAAACAGCTTAGATGAAGTTCCCACATGATTCTGACTTGTTTGGAAGTAGTCTCATGCTTCTGCTCATTAAGAGAAAAAAGTTCTCATCTCAGTGCACACAATGCTCTGACTTCAAAGTAATGTACATTTCAATTTTACTCAAAACTACTGACTGGAAAGGTAATGGAAACACCTTTGCTTTACTTCTCACATGATTCTGAGTTGTTTGAAAGTTGTTTTATGCTTCTGCTCCTCAAGACAAAAAAGCTGTTTTCTCAGAGCATACAATGCTCTGACATTACAGCAGTATACATTTGAATTTTACTCAAATCTACTGAATGCAAACCTGATGGAAACACATTGGGTTTACTTCCCACATGATTCTGAGTAGTTTGAAAGTAGTTTCATGCCTCTGCTCATCAAGACAAAAAAGTTCTTTTCTCAGTCCACACAATGCTTTGACAAAAGAATGAGTATACATTTCTATTATTCTCAAAAATACTGACTGCATACTGAATGGAAACAGCTTAGATGAAGTTCCCACATGATTCTGTCTTGTTTGGAAGTAGTTTCATGCTTCTGCTCATTAAGAGAAAAAAGTTGTCATCTCAGTGCAGGCACTGCTCTAACTTGAAAGTAATGTACGTTTCAATTTTCCTCAAAAGTACTGACTGCAAAGCTGATCGAAACACCTTTGGTTTACTTCACACATGATTCTGAGTTGTTTGAAAGTTGTTTCATGCTTCTGCTCCTCAAGACAAAAAAGCTGTTTTCTCAGAGCATACAATGCTCTGACATTACAGCAGTATACATTTGAATTTTACTCAAATCTACTGAATGCAAACCTGATGGAAACACATTGGGTTTACTTCACACATGATTCTGAGTAGTTTGAAAGTAGTTTCATGCCTCTGCTCATCAAGACAAAAAAGTTCTTTTCTCAGTCCACACAACGCTTTGACAAAAGAATGAGTATACATTTCTATTATACTCAAAAATACTGACTGCATACTCAATGGAAACAGCTTAGATGAAGTTCCCACATGATTCTGACTTGTTTGGAAGTAGTTTCATGCTTCTGCTCATTGAGAGAAAAAAGTTGTCATCTCAGTGCACACAATGCTCTGACTTCAAAGTAATGTACATTTCAATTTTACTCAAAACTACTGACTGGAAAGGTAATGCAAACACCTTTGGTTTACTTCTCACATGATTCTGAGTTGTTTGAAAGTTGTTTCATGCTTCTGCTCCTCAAGACAAAAAAGCTGTTTTCTCAGAGCATACAATGCTCTGACATTACAGCAGTATACATTTGAATTTTACTCAAATCTACTGAATGCAAACCTGATGGAAACACATTGGGTTTACTTCTCACATGATTCTGAGTTGTTTGAAAGTTGTTTCATGCTTCTGCTCCTCAAGACAAAAAAGCTGTTTTCTCAGAGCATACAATGCTCTGACATTACACCAGTATACATTTGAATTTTACTCAAATCTACTGAATGCAAACCTGATGGAAACACATTGGGTTTATTTCCCACATGGTTCTGAGTAGCTTGAAAGTAGTTTCATGCTTCTGCTCATCAAGACAAATAAGTTCTTTTCTCAGTCCACACAACGCTTTGACAAAAGAATGAGTATACATTTCTATTATACTCAAAAATACTGACTGCATACTCAATGGAAACAGCTTAGATGAAGTTCCCACATGATTCTGACTTGTTTGGAAGTAGTTTCATGCTTCTGCTCATTGAGAGAAAAAAGTTGTCATCTCAGTGCACACAATGCTCTGACTTCAAAGTAATGTACATTTCAATTTTACTCAAAACTACTGACTGGAAAGGTAATGCAAACACCTTTGGTTTACTTCTCACATGATTCTGAGTTGTTTGAAAGTTGTTTCATGCTTCTGCTCCTCAAGACAAAAAAGCTGTTTTCTCAGAGCATACAATGCTCTGACATTACAGCAGTATACATTTGAATTTTACTCAAATCTACTGAATGCAAACCTGATGGAAACACATTGGGTTTACTTCTCACATGATTCTGAGTTGTTTGAAAGTTGTTTCATGCTTCTGCTCCTCAAGACAAAAAAGCTGTTTTCTCAGAGCATACAATGCTCTGACATTACACCAGTATACATTTGAATTTTACTCAAATCTACTGAATGCAAACCTGATGGAAACACATTGGGTTTATTTCCCACATGGTTCTGAGTAGCTTGAAAGTAGTTTCATGCTTCTGCTCATCAAGACAAATAAGTTCTTTTCTCAGTCCACACAACGCTTTGACAAAAGAATGAGTATACATTTCTATTATACTCAAAAATACTGACTGCATACTGAATGGAAACAGCTTTGTTGAAGTTCCCTCATGATTCTGACTTGTTTGGAAGTAGTTTCATGCTTCTGCTCATTAAGAGAAAAAAGTTGTCATCTCAGTGCACACAATGCTCTATCTTCAAGGTAATGTACATTTCAATTTTACTCAAAAGTACTGACTGCAAAGCTAATGGAAACACCTTTGGTTTACTTCTCACATGATTCTGAGATGTAAAAAAGTTGTTTCATGCTTCTACTCCTCAAGACAAAAAAGCTGTTTTCTCAGAGCATTCAATGCTCTGACATTACAGCAGTACACATTTGAATTTTACTCATATCTACTGAATGCAAACCTGATGGAAACAGATTGGGTTTACTTCCCTCATGATTCTGAGTAGCTTGAAAGTAGTTTCATGCCTCTGCTCATCAAGACAAAAAAGTTGTCATCTCAGTGCACACAATGCTCTGGCTTCAAAGTAATGTACATTTCAATTTTACTCAAAACTACTGACTGGAAAAGTAATGGAAACACCTTTGGTTTACTTCTCACATGTTTCTGAGTTGTTTGAAAGTTGTTTTATGCTTCTGCTCCTCAAGACAAAAAAGCTGTTTTCTCAGAGCATACAATGCTCTGACATTACAGCAGTATACATTTGAATTTTACTCAAATCTGCTGAATGCAAACCTGATGGAAACACATTGGGTTTACTTCCCACATGATTCTGAGTAGTTTGAAAGTAGTTTCATGCCTCTGCTCATCAAGACAAAAAAGTTATTTTCTCAGTCCACACGATGCTTTGACGAAAGAATGAGTATACATTTCTATTATTCTCAAAAATACTGACTGCATACTGAGTGGAAACAGCTTAGATGAAGTTCCCACATGATTCTGACTTGTTTGGAAGTAGTCTCATGCTTCTGCTCATTAAGAGAAAAAAGTTCTCATCTCAGTGCACACAATGCTCTGACTTCAAAGTAATGTACATTTCAATTTTACTCAAAACTACTGACTGGAAAGGTAATGGAAACACCTGTGCTTTACTTCTCACATGATTCTGAGTTGTTTGAAAGTTGTTTTATGCTTCTGCTCCTCAAGACAAAAAAGCTGTTTTCTCAGAGCATACAATGCTCTGACATTACAGCAGTATACATTTGAATTTTACTCAAATCTACTGAATGCAAACCTGATGGAAACACATTGGGTTTACTTCGCACATGATTCTGAGTAGTTTGAAAGTAGTTTCATGCCTCTGCTCATCAAGACAAAAAAGTTCTTTTCTCAGTCCACACAATGCTTTGACAAAAGAATGAGTATACATTTCTATTATTCTCAAAAATACTGACTGCATACTGAATGGAAACAGCTTAGATGAAGTTCCCACATGATTCTGTCTTGTTTGGAAGTAGTTTCATGCTTCTGCTCATTAAGAGAAAAAAGTTGTCATCTCAGTGCAGGCACTGCTCTAACTTGAAAGTAATGTACGTTTCAATTTTCCTCAAAAGTACTGACTGCAAAGCTGATCGAAACACCTTTGGTTTACTTCACACATGATTCTGAGTTGTTTGAAAGTTGTTTCATGCTTCTGCTCCTCAAGACAAAAAAGCAGTTTTCTCAGATCATACAATGCTCTGACATTACAGCAGTATACATTTGAATTTTACTCAAATCTACTGAATGCAAACCTGATGGAAACACATTGGGTTTACTTCACACATGATTGTGAGTAGTTTGAAAGTAGTTTCATGCCTCTGCTCATCAAGACAAAAAAGTTCTTTTCTCAGTCCACACAACGCTTTGACAAAAGAATGAGTATACATTTCTATTATACTCAAAAATACTGACTGCATACTCAATGGAAACAGCTTAGATGAAGTTCCCACATGATTCTGACTTGTTTGGAAGTAGTTTCATGCTTCTGCTCATTGAGAGAAAAAAGTTGTCATCTCAGTGCACACAATGCTCTGACTTCAAAGTAATGTACATTTCAATTTTACTCAAAACTACTGACTGGAAAGGTAATGCAAACACCTTTGGTTTACTTCTCACATGATTCTGAGTTGTTTGAAAGTTGTTTCATGCTTCTGCTCCTCAAGACAAAAAAGCTGTTTTCTCAGAGCATACAATGCTCTGACATTACAGCAGTATACATTTGAATTTTACTCAAATCTACTGAATGCAAACCTGATGGAAACACATTGGGTTTACTTCTCACATGATTCTGAGTTGTTTGAAAGTTGTTTCATGCTTCTGCTCCTCAAGACAAAAAAGCTGTTTTCTCAGAGCATACAATGCTCTGACATTACACCAGTATACATTTGAATTTTACTCAAATCTACTGAATGCAAACCTGATGGAAACACATTGGGTTTATTTCCCACATGGTTCTGAGTAGCTTGAAAGTAGTTTCATGCTTCTGCTCATCAAGACAAATAAGTTCTTTTCTCAGTCCACACAACGCTTTGACAAAAGAATGAGTATACATTTCTATTATACTCAAAAATACTGACTGCATACTCAATGGAAACAGCTTAGATGAAGTTCCCACATGATTCTGACTTGTTTGGAAGTAGTTTCATGCTTCTGCTCATTGAGAGAAAAAAGTTGTCATCTCAGTGCACACAATGCTCTGACTTCAAAGTAATGTACATTTCAATTTTACTCAAAACTACTGACTGGAAAGGTAATGCAAACACCTTTGGTTTACTTCTCACATGATTCTGAGTTGTTTGAAAGTTGTTTCATGCTTCTGCTCCTCAAGACAAAAAAGCTGTTTTCTCAGAGCATACAATGCTCTGACATTACAGCAGTATACATTTGAATTTTACTCAAATCTACTGAATGCAAACCTGATGGAAACACATTGGGTTTACTTCCCACATGATTCTGAGTAGTTTGAAAGTAGTTTCATGCCTCTGCTCATCAAGACAAAAAAGTTCTTTTCTCAGTCCACACAATGCTTTGACAAAAGAATGAGTATACATTTCTATTATTCTCAAAAATACTGACTGCATACTGAATGGAAACAGCTTAGATGAAGTTCCCACATGATTCTGTCTTGTTTGGAAGTAGTTTCATGCTTCTGCTCATTAAGAGAAAAAAGTTGTCATCTCAGTGCAGGCACTGCTCTAACTTGAAAGTAATGTACGTTTCAATTTTCCTCAAAAGTACTGACTGCAAAGCTGATCGAAACACCTTTGGTTTACTTCACACATGATTCTGAGTTGTTTGAAAGTTGTTTCATGCTTCTGCTCCTCAAGACAAAAAAGCTGTTTTCTCAGATCATACAATGCTCTGACATTACAGCAGTATACATTTGAATTTTACTCAAATCTACTGAATGCAAACCTGATGGAAACACATTGGGTTTACTTCACACATGATTGTGAGTAGTTTGAAAGTAGTTTCATGCCTCTGCTCATCAAGACAAAAAAGTTCTTTTCTCAGTCCACACAACGCTTTGACAAAAGAATGAGTATACATTTCTATTATACTCAAAAATACTGACTGCATACTCAATGGAAACAGCTTAGATGAAGTTCCCACATGATTCTGACTTGTTTGGAAGTAGTTTCATGCTTCTGCTCATTGAGAGAAAAAAGTTGTCATCTCAGTGCACACAATGCTCTGACTTCAAAGTAATGTACATTTCAATTTTACTCAAAACTACTGACTGGAAAGGTAATGCAAACACCTTTGGTTTACTTCTCACATGATTCTGAGTTGTTTGAAAGTTGTTTCATGCTTCTGCTCCTCAAGACAAAAAAGCTGTTTTCTCAGAGCATACAATGCTCTGACATTACAGCAGTATACATTTGAATTTTACTCAAATCTACTGAATGCAAACCTGATGGAAACACATTGGGTTTACTTCTCACATGATTCTGAGTTGTTTGAAAGTTGTTTCATGCTTCTGCTCCTCAAGACAAAAAAGCTGTTTTCTCAGAGCATACAATGCTCTGACATTACACCAGTATACATTTGAATTTTACTCAAATCTACTGAATGCAAACCTGATGGAAACACATTGGGTTTATTTCCCACATGGTTCTGAGTAGCTTGAAAGTAGTTTCATGCTTCTGCTCATCAAGACAAATAAGTTCTTTTCTCAGTCCACACAACGCTTTGACAAAAGAATGAGTATACATTTCTATTATACTCAAAAATACTGACTGCATACTCAATGGAAACAGCTTAGATGAAGTTCCCACATGATTCTGACTTGTTTGGAAGTAGTTTCATGCTTCTGCTCATTGAGAGAAAAAAGTTGTCATCTCAGTGCACACAATGCTCTGACTTCAAAGTAATGTACATTTCAATTTTACTCAAAACTACTGACTGGAAAGGTAATGCAAACACCTTTGGTTTACTTCTCACATGATTCTGAGTTGTTTGAAAGTTGTTTCATGCTTCTGCTCCTCAAGACAAAAAAGCTGTTTTCTCAGAGCATACAATGCTCTGACATTACAGCAGTATACATTTGAATTTTACTCAAATCTACTGAATGCAAACCTGATGGAAACACATTGGGTTTACTTCTCACATGATTCTGAGTTGTTTGAAAGTTGTTTCATGCTTCTGCTCCTCAAGACAAAAAAGCTGTTTTCTCAGAGCATACAATGCTCTGACATTACACCAGTATACATTTGAATTTTACTCAAATCTACTGAATGCAAACCTGATGGAAACACATTGGGTTTATTTCCCACATGGTTCTGAGTAGCTTGAAAGTAGTTTCATGCTTCTGCTCATCAAGACAAATAAGTTCTTTTCTCAGTCCACACAACGCTTTGACAAAAGAATGAGTAGACATTTCTATTATACTCAAAAATACTGACTGCATACTGAATGGAAACAGCTTTGTTGAAGTTCCCTCATGATTCTGACTTGTTTGGAAGTAGTTTCATGCTTCTGCTCATTAAGAGAAAAAAGTTGTCATCTCAGTGCACACAATGCTCTATCTTCAAGGTAATGTACATTTCAATTTTACTCAAAAGTACTGACTGCAAAGCTAATGGAAACACCTTTGGTTTACTTCTCACATGATTCTGAGATGTATAAAAGTTGTTTCATGCTTCTACTCCTCAAGACAAAAAAGCTGTTTTCTCAGAGCATTCAATGCTCTGACATTACAGCAGTACACATTTGAATTTTACTCATATCTACTGAATGCAAACCTGATGGAAACAGATTGGGTTTACTTCCCTCATGATTCTGAGTAGCTTGAAAGTAGTTTCATGCCTCTGCTCATCAAGACAAAAAAGTTGTCATCTCAGTGCACACAATGCTCTGGCTTCAAAGTAATGTACATTTCAATTTTACTCAAAACTACTGACTGGAAAAGTAATGGAAACACCTTTGGTTTACTTCTCACATGTTTCTGAGTTGTTTGAAAG
Organism: Mobula birostris; assembly: GCF_030028105.1. Lineage (NCBI taxonomy): Eukaryota > Metazoa > Chordata > Chondrichthyes > Myliobatiformes > Myliobatidae > Mobula > Mobula birostris. The sequence goes on from NW_027277864.1 coordinate 178,714, forward strand.
TTGTTTTATGCTTCTGCTCCTCAAGACAAAAAAGCTGTTTTCTCAGAGCATACAATGCTCTGACATTACAGCAGTATACATTTGAATTTTACTCAAATCTGCTGAATGCAAACCTGATGGAAACACATTGGGTTTACTTCCCACATGATTCTGAGTAGTTTGAAAGTAGTTTCATGCCTCTGCTCATCAAGACAAAAAAGTTATTTTCTCAGTCCACACGATGCTTTGACGAAAGAATGAGTATACATTTCTATTATTCTCAAAAATACTGACTGCATACTGAATGGAAACAGCTTAGATGAAGTTCCCACATGATTCTGACTTGTTTGGAAGTAGTCTCATGCTTCTGCTCATTAAGAGAAAAAAGTTCTCATCTCAGTGCACACAATGCTCTGACTTCAAAGTAATGTACATTTCAATTTTACTCAAAACTACTGACTGGAAAGGTAATGGAAACACCTGTGCTTTACTTCTCACATGATTCTGAGTTGTTTGAAAGTTGTTTTATGCTTCTGCTCCTCAAGACAAAAAAGCTGTTTTCTCAGAGCATACAATGCTCTGACATTACAGCAGTATACATTTGAATTTTACTCAAATCTACTGAATGCAAACCTGATGGAAACACATTGGGTTTACTTCCCACATGATTCTGAGTAGTTTGAAAGTAGTTTCATGCCTCTGCTCATCAAGACAAAAAAGTTCTTTTCTCAGTCCACACAATGCTTTGACAAAAGAATGAGTATACATTTCTATTATTCTCAAAAATACTGACTGCATACTGAATGGAAACAGCTTAGATGAAGTTCCCACATGATTCTGTCTTGTTTGGAAGTAGTTTCATGCTTCTGCTCATTAAGAGAAAAAAGTTGTCATCTCAGTGCAGGCACTGCTCTAACTTGAAAGTAATGTACGTTTCAATTTTCCTCAAAAGTACTGACTGCAAAGCTGATCGAAACACCTTTGGTTTACTTCACACATGATTCTGAGTTGTTTGAAAGTTGTTTCATGCTTCTGCTCCTCAAGACAAAAAAGCTGTTTTCTCAGAGCATACAATGCTCTGACATTACAGCAGTATACATTTGAATTTTACTCAAATCTACTGAATGCAAACCTGATGGAAACACATTGGGTTTACTTCACACATGATTGTGAGTAGTTTGAAAGTAGTTTCATGCCTCTGCTCATCAAGACAAAAAAGTTCTTTTCTCAGTCCACACAATGCTTTGACAAAAGAATGAGTATACATTTCTATTATACTCAAAAATACTGACTGCATACTCAATGGAAACAGCTTAGATGAAGTTCCCACATGATTCTGACTTGTTTGGAAGTAGTTTCATGCTTCTGCTCATTGAGAGAAAAAAGTTGTCATCTCAGTGCACACAATGCTCTGACTTCAAAGTAATGTACATTTCAATTTTACTCAAAACTACTGACTGGAAAGGTAATGCAAACACCTTTGGTTTACTTCTCACATGATTCTGAGTTGTTTGAAAGTTGTTTCATGCTTCTGCTCCTCAAGACAAAAAAGCTGTTTTCTCAGAGCATACAATGCTCTGACATTACAGCAGTATACATTTGAATTTTACTCAAATCTACTGAATGCAAACCTGATGGAAACACATTGGGTTTACTTCTCACATGATTCTGAGTTGATTGAAAGTTGTTTCATGCTTCTGCTCCTCAAGACAAAAAAGCTGTTTTCTCAGAGCATACAATGCTCTGACATTACACCAGTATACATTTGAATTTTACTCAAATCTGCTGAATGCAAACCTGATGGAAACACATTGGGTTTATTTCCCACATGGTTCTGAGTAGCTTGAAAGTAGTTTCATGCTTCTGCTCATCAAGACAAAAAAGTTCTTTTCTCAGTCCACACAATACTTTGACAAAAGAATGAGTATACATTTCTATTATACTCAAAAATACTGACTGCATACTGAATGGAAACAGCTTAGATGAAGTTCCCTCATGATTCTGACTTGTTTGGAAGTAGTTTCATGCTTCTGCTCATTATGAGAAAAAAGTTGTCATCTCAGTGCACACAAAGCTCTATCTTCAAGGTAATGTACATTTCAATTTTACTCAAAAGTACTGACTGCAAAGCTAATGGAAACACCTTTGGTTTACTTCTCACATGATTCTGAGATGTATAAAAGTTGTTTCATGCTTCTGCTCCTCAAGACAAAAAAGCTGTTTTCTCACAGCATACAATGCTCTGACATTACAGCATTACACATTTGAATTTTACTCATATCTACTGAATGCAAACCTGATGGAAACACATTGGGTTTACTTCCCTCATGATTCTGAGTAGCTTGAAAGTAGTTTCATGCCTCTGCTCATCAAGACAAAAAAGTTCTTTTCTCAGTCCACACAATGCTTTGACAAAAGAATGAGTATACATTTCTATTATACTCAAAAATACTGACTGCATACTGAATGGAAACAGCTTAGATGAAGTTCCCACATGATTCTGACTTGTTTGGAAGTAGTTTCATGCTTCTGCTCATTAAGAGAAAAAAGTTCTCATCTCAGTGCACACAATGCTCTGACTTCAAAGTAATGTACATTTCAATTTTACTCAAAACTACTGACTGGAAAGGTAATGGAAACACCTTTGCTTTACTTCTCACATGATTCTGAGTTATTTGAAAGTTGTTTTATGCTTCTGCTCCTCAAGACAAAAAAGCTGTTTTCTCAGAGCATACAATGCTCTGACATTACAGCAGTATACATTTGAATTTTACTCAAATCTACTGAATGCAAACCTGATGGAAACACATTGGGTTTACTTCCCACATGATTCTGAGTAGTTTGAAAGTAGTTTCATGCTTCTGCTCATCAAGACAAAAAAGTTCTTTTCTCAGTCCACACAATGCTTTGACAAAAGAATGAGTATATATTTCTATTATACTCAAAAATACTGACTGCATACTGAATGGAAACAGCTTAGATGAAGTTCCCACATGATTCTCACTTGTTTGGAAGTAGTTTCATGCTTCTGTTCATTAAGAGGAAAAAGTTGTCATCTCAGTGCACACACTGCTCTAACTTGAAAGTAATGTACATTTCAATTTTACTCAAAAGTACTGACTGCAAAGCTGATCGAAACACCTTTGGTTTACTTCTCACATGATTCTGAGTTGTTTGAAAGTTGTTTCATGCTTCTGCTCCTCAAGACAAAAAAGCTGTTTTCTCAGAGCATACAATGCTCTGACATTACAGCAGTTTACATTTGAATTTTACTCAAATCTACTGAATGCAAACCTGATGGAAACACATTGGGTTTATTTCCCACATGATTCTGAGTAGCTTGAAAGCAGTTTCATGCCTCTGCTCATCAAGACAAATAAGTTCTTTTCTCAGACCACACAACGCTTTGACAAAAGAATGAGTATACATTTCTATTATACTCAAAAATACTGACTGCATACTGAATGGAAACAGCTTTGATGAAGTTCCCTCATGATTCTGACTTGTTTGGAAGCAGTTTCATGCTTCTGCTCATTAAGAGAAAAAAGTTGTCATCTCAGTGCACACAATGCTCTATCTTCAAGGTAATGTACATTTCAATTTTACTCAAAAGTACTGACTGCAAAGCTAATGGAAACACCTTTGGTTTACTTCTCACATGATTCTGAGATGTATAAAAGTTGTTTCATGCTTCTACTCCTCAAGACAAAAAAGCTGTTTTCTCAGAGCATTCAATGCTCTGACATTACAGCAGTACACATTTGAATTTTACTCATATCTACTGAATGCAAACCTGATGGAAACAGATTGGGTTTACTTCCCTCATGATTCTGAGTAGATTGAAAGTAGTTTCATGCCTCTGCTCATCAAGACAAAAAAGTTGTCATCTCAGTGCACACAATGCTCTGACTTCAAAGTAATGTACATTTCAATTTTACTCAAAACTACTGACTGGAAAAGTAATGGAAACACCTTTGGTTTACTTCTCACATGTTTCTGAGTTGTTTGAAAGTTGTTTTATGCTTCTGCTCCTCAAGACAAAAAAGCTGTTTTCTCAGAGCATACAATGCTCTGACATTACAGCAGTATACATTTGAATTTTACTCAAATCTACTGAATGCAAACCTGATGGAAACACATTGGGTTTGCTTCCCACATGATTCTGAGTAGTTTGAAAGTAGTTTCATGCCTCTGCTCATCAAGACAAAAAAGTTCTTTTCTCAGTCCACACAATGCTTTGACAAAAGAATGAGTATACATTTCTATTATTCTCAAAAATACTGACTGCATACTGAATGGAAACAGCTTAGATGAAGTTCCCACATGATTCTGACTTGTTTGGAAGTAGTCTCATGCTTCTGCTCATTAAGAGAAAAAAGTTCTCATCTCAGTGCACACAATGCTCTGACTTCAAAGTAATGTACATTTCAATTTTACTCAAAACTACTGACTGGAAAGGTAATGGAAACACCTTTGCTTTACTTCTCACATGATTCTGAGTTGTTTGAAAGTTGTTTTATGCTTCTGCTCCTCAAGACAAAAAAGCTGTTTTCTCAGAGCATACAATGCTCTGACATTACAGCAGTATACATTTGAATTTTACTCAAATCTACTGAATGCAAACCTGATGGAAACACATTGGGTTTACTTCCCACATGATTCTGAGTAGTTTGAAAGTAGTTTCATGCCTCTGCTCATCAAGACAAAAAAGTTCTTTTCTCAGTCCACACAATGCTTTGACAAAAGAATGAGTATACATTTCTATTATTCTCAAAAATACTGACTGCATACTGAATGGAAACAGCTTAGATGAAGTTCCCACATGATTCTGTCTTGTTTGGAAGTAGTTTCATGCTTCTGCTCATTAAGAGAAAAAAGTTGTCATCTCAGTGCAGACAACTCTCTAACTTGAAAGTAATGTACGTTTCAATTTTCCTCAAAAGTACTGACTGCAAAGCTGATCGAAACACCTTTGGTTTACTTCACACATGATTCTGAGTTGTTTGAAAGTTGTTTCATGCTTCTGCTCCTCAAGACAAAAAAGCTGTTTTCTCAGAGCATACAATGCTCTGACATTACAGCAGTATACATTTGAATTTTACTCAAATCTACTGAATGCAAACCTGATGGAAACACATTGGGTTTACTTCACACATGATTGTGAGTAGTTTGAAAGTAGTTTCATGCCTCTGCTCATCAAGACAAAAAAGTTCTTTTCTCAGTCCACACAATGCTTTGACAAAAGAATGAGTAGACATTTCTATTATACTCAAAAATACTGACTGCATACTCAATGGAAACAGCTTAGATGAAGTTCCCTCATGATTCTGACTTGTTTGGAAGTAGTTTCATGCTTCTGCTCATTAAGAGAAAAAAGTTGTCATCTCAGTGCACTCAATGCTCTATCTTCAAGGTAATGTACATTTCAATTTTACTCAAAAGTACTGACTGCAAAGCTAATGGAAACACCTTTGCTTTACTTCTCACATGATTCTGAGTTGTTTGAAAGTTGTTTTATGCTTCTGCTCCTCAAGACAAAAAAGCTGTTTTCTCAGAGCATACAATGCTCTGACATTACAGCAGTATACATTTGAATTTTACTCAAATCTACTGAATGCAAACCTGATGGAAACACATTGGGTTTACTTCCCACATGATTCTGAGTAGTTTGAAAGTAGTTTCATGCCTCTGCTCATCAAGACAAAAAAGTTCTTTTCTCAGTCCACACAATGCTTTGACAAAAGAATGAGTATACATTTCTATTATACTCAAAAATACTGACTGCATACTGAATGGAAACAGCTTAGATGAAGTTCCCACATGATTCTGACTTGTTTGGAAGTAGTTTCATGCTTCTGCTCATTAAGAGAAAAAAGTTGTCATCTCAGTGCACACAATGCTCTGACTTCAAAGTAATGTACATTTCAATTTTACTCAAAACTACTGACTGGAAAGGTAATGGAAACACCTTTGCTTTACTTCTGACATGATTCTGAGTTATTTGAAAGTTGTTTTATGCTTCTGCTCCTCAAGACAAAAAAGCTGTTTTCTCAGAGCATACAATGCTCTGACATTACAGCAGTATACATTTGAATTTTACTCAAATCTACTGAATGCAAACCTGATGGAAACACATTGGGTTTACTTCCCACATGATTCTGAGTAGTTTGAAAGTAGTTTCATGCCTCTGCTCATCAAGACAAAAAAGTTCTTTTCTCAGTCCACACAATGCTTTGACAAAAGAATGAGTATACATTTCTATTATACTCAAAAATACTGACTGCATACTGAATGGAAACAGCTTAGATGAAGTTCCCACATGATTCTGACTTGTTTGGAAGTAGTTGCATGCTTCTGTTCATTAAGAGGAAAAAGTTGTCATCTCAGTGCACACACTGCTCTAACTTGAAAGTAATGTACATTTCAATTTTACTCAAAAGTACTGACTGCAAAGCTGATCGAAACACCTTTGGTTTACTTCTCACATGATTCTGAGTTGTTTGAAAGTTGTTTCATGCTTCCGCTCCTCAAGACAAAAAAGCTGTTTTCTCAGAGCATACAATGCTCTGACATTACAGCAGTTTACATTTGAATTTCACTCAAATCTACTGAATGCAAACCTGATGGAAACACATTGGGTTTATTTCCCACATGATTCTGAGTAGCTTGAAAGCAGTTTCATGCCTCTGCTCATCAAGACAAAAAAGTTCTTTTCTCAGTCCACACAACGCTTTGACAAAAGAATGAGTATACATTTCTATTATACTCAAAAATACTGACTGCATACTGAATGGAAACAGCTTTGATGAAGTTCCCTCATGATTCTGACTTGTTTGGAAGTAGTTTCATGCTTCTGCTCATTAAGAGAAAAAAGTTGTCATCTCAGTGCACTCAATGCTCTATCTTCAAGGTAATGTACATTTCAATTTTACTCAAAAGTACTGACTGCAAAGCTAATGGAAACACCTTTGCTTTACTTCTCACATGATTCTGAGTTGTTTGAAAGTTGTTTTATGCTTCTGCTCCTCAAGACAAAAAAGCTGTTTTCTCAGAGCATACAATGCTCTGACATTACAGCAGTATACATTTGAATTTTACTCAAATCTACTGAATGCAAACCTGATGGAAACACATTGGGTTTACTTCCCACATGATTCTGAGTAGTTTGAAAGTAGTTTCATGCCTCTGCTCATCAAGACAAAAAAGTTCTTTTCTCAGTCCACACAATGCTTTGACAAAAGAATGAGTATACATTTCTATTATTCTCAAAAATACTGACTGCATACTGAATGGAAACAGCTTAGATGAAGTTCCCACATGATTCTGTCTTGTTTGGAAGTAGTTTCATGCTTCTGCTCATTAAGAGAAAAAAGTTGTCATCTCAGTGCAGACACTGCTCTAACTTGAAAGTAATGTACGTTTCAATTTTCCTCAAAAGTACTGACTGCAAAGCTGATCGAAACACCTTTGGTTTACTTCACACATGATTCTGAGTTGTTTGAAAGTTGTTTCATGCTTCTGCTCCTCAAGACAAAAAAGCTGTTTTCTCAGAGCATACAATGCTCTGACATTACAGCAGTATACATTTGAATTTTACTCAAATCTACTGAATGCAAACCTGATGGAAACACATTGGGTTTACTTCACACATGATTGTGAGTAGTTTGAAAGTAGTTTCATGCCTCTGCTCATCAAGACAAAAAAGTTCTTTTCTCAGTCCACACAATGCTTTGACAAAAGAATGAGTATACATTTCTATTATACTCAAAAATACTGACTGCATACTGAATGGAAACAGCTTAGATGAAGTTCCCACATGACTTGTTTGGAAGTAGTTTCATGCTTCTGCTCATTGAGAGAAAAAAGTTGTCATCTCAGTGCACACAATGCTCTGACTTCAAAGTAATGTACATTTCAATTTTACTCAAAACTACTGACTGGAAAGGTAATGGAAACACCTTTGGTTTACTTCTCACATGATTCTGAGTTGTTTGAAAGTTGTTTCATGCTTCTGCTCCTCAAGACAAAAAAGCTGTTTTCTCAGAGCATACAATGCTCTGACATTACAGCAGTATACATTTGAATTTTACTCAAATCTACTGAATGCAAACCTGATGGAAACACATTGGGTTTACTTCACACATGATTCTGAGTAGTTTGAAAGTAGTTTCATGCCTCTGCTCATCAAGACAAAGAAGTTCTTTTCTCAGTCCACACAATGCTTTGACAAAAGAATGAGTATGCATTTCTATTATACTCAAAAATACTGACTGCATACTGAATGGAAACAGCTTTGATGAAGTTCCCTCATGATTCTGACTTGTTTGGAAGTAGTTTCATGCTCTGCTCATTAAGAGAAAAAAGTTGTCATCTCAGTGCACACAATGCTCTATCTTCAAGGTAATGTACATTTCAATTTTACTCAAAAGTACTGACTGCAAAGCTAATGGAAACACCTTTGGTTTACTTCTCACATGATTCTGAGTTGTTTGAAAGTTGTTTCATGCTTCTGCTCCTCAAGACAAAAAAGCTGTTTTCTCAGAGCATACAATGCTCTGACATTACAGCAGTATACATTTGAATTTTACTCAAATCTACTGAATGCAAACCTGATGGAAGCACATTGGGTTTATTTCCCACATGGTTCTGAGCAGCTTGAAAGTAGTTTCATGCTTCTGCTCATCAAGACAAAAAAGTTCTTTTCTCAGTCTGCACAATACTTTGACAAAAGAATGAGTATACATTTCTATTATACTCAAAAATACTGACTGCATACTGAATGGAAACAGCTTAGATGAAGTTCCCACATGATTCTGACTTGTTTGGAAGTAGTTTCATGCTTCTGCTCATTAAGAGAAAAAAGTTGTCATCTCAGTGCACATAATGCTCTGACTTCAAAGTAATGTACATTTCAATTTTACTCAAAACTACTGACTGGAAAGGTAATGGAAACACCTTTGCTTTACTTCTGACATGATTCTGAGTTATTTGAAAGTTGTTTTATGCTTCTGCTCCTCAAGACAAAAAAGCTGTTTTCTCAGAGCATACAATGCTCTGACATTACAGCAGTATACATTTGAAATTTACTCAAATCTACTGAATGCAAACCTGATGGAAACACATTGGGTTTACTTCCCACATGATTCTGAGTAGTTTGAAAGTAGTTTCATGCCTCTGCTCATCAAGACAAAAAAGTTCTTTTCTCAGTCCACACAATGCTTTGACAAAAGAATGAGTATACATTTCTATTATTCTCAAAAATACTGACTGCATACTGAATGGAAACAGCTTAGATGAAGTTCCCACATGATTCTGTCTTGTTTGGAAGTAGTTTCATGCTTCTGCTCATTAAGAGAAAAAAGTTGTCATCTCAGTGCAGACACTGCTCTAACTTGAAAGTAATGTACGTTTCAATTTTCCTCAAAAGTACTGACTGCAAAGCTGATCGAAACACCTTTGGTTTACTTCACACATGATTCTGAGTTGTTTGAAAGTTGTTTCATGCTTCTGCTCCTCAAGACAAAAATGCTGTTTTCTCAGAGCATACAATGCTCTGAAATTACAGCAGTATACATTTGAATTTTACTCAAATCTACTGAATGCAAACCTGATGGAAACACATTGGGTTTACTTCACACATGATTGTGAGTAGTTTGAAAGTACTTTCATGCCTCTGCTCATCAAGACAAAAAAGTTCTTTTCTCAGTCCACACAATGCTTTGACAAAAGAATGAGTATACATTTCTATTATACTCAAAAATACTGACTGCATACTGAATGGAAACAGCTTAGATGAAGTTCCCACATGACTTGTTTGGAAGTAGTTTCATGCTTCTGCTCATTGAGAGAAAAAAGTTGTCATCTCAGTGCACACAATGCTCTGACTTCAAAGTAATGTACATTTCAATTTTACTCAAAACTACTGACTGGAAAGGTAATGGAAACACCTTTGGTTTACTTCTCACATGATTCTGAGTTGTTTGAAAGTTGTTTCATGCTTCTGATCCTCAAGACAAAAAAGCTGTTTTCTCAGAGCATACAATGCTCTGACATTACAGCAGTATACATTTGAATTTTACTCAAATCTACTGAATGCAAACCTGATGGAAACACATTGGGTTTACTTCACACATGATTCTGAGTAGTTTGAAAGTAGTTTCATGCCTCTGCTCATCAAGACAAAAAAGTTCTTTTCTCAGTCCACACAATGCTTTGACAAAAAAATGAGTATGCATTTCTATTATACTCAAAAATACTGACTGCATACTGAATGGAAACAGCTTAGATGAAGTTCCCACATGATTCTGACTTGTTTGGAAGTAGTTTCATGCTTCTGCTCATTAAGAGAAAAAAGTTGTCATCTCAGTGCACACAATGCTCTGACTTCAAAGTAAAAGTACATTTCAATTTTACTCAAAAGTACTGACTGCAAAGCTAATGGAAACACCTTTTGTTTACTTCTCACATGATTCTGAGTTGTTTGAAAGTTGTTTCATGCTTCTGCTCCTCAAGACAAAAAAACTGTTTTCTCAGAGCATACAATGCTCTGACATTACACCAGTATACATTTGAATTTTACTCAAATCTACTGAACGCAAACCTGATGGAAACACATTGGGTTTATTTCCCACATGATTCTGAGTAGCTTGAAAGTAGTTTCATGCTTCTGCTCATCAAGACAAAAAAGTTCTTTTCTCAGTCCACACAACACTTTGACAAAAGAATGAGTATACATTTCTATTATACTCAAAAATACTGACTGCATACTGAATGGAAACAGCTTAGATTAAGTTCCCACATGATTCTGACTTGTTTGGAAGTAGTTTCATGCTTCTGCTCAATAAGAGAAAAAAGTTGTCATCTCAGTGCACACAATGCTCTGACTTGAAAGTAATGTACATTTCAATTTTACTCATAACTACTGACTGGAAAGGTAATGGAAACACCTTTGGTTTACTTCTCACATGATTCTGAGTTGTTTGAAAGTTGTTTCATGCTTCTGCTCCTCAAGACAAAAAAGCTGTATTCTCAGAGCATACAATGCTCTGACATTACAGCAGTATACATTTGAATTTTACTCAAATCTACTGAATGCAAACCTGATGGAAACACATTGGGTTTACTTCCCACATGATTCTGAGTAGCTTGATAGTAGTTTCATGCTTCTGCTCATCAAGACAAAAAAGTTATTTTCTCAGTCCACACAATGCTTTGGCAAAAGAATGAGTATACATTTCTATTATACTCAAAAATACTGACTGCATACTGAATGGAAACAGCTTAGATGAAGTTCCCACATGATTCTGACTTGTTTGGAAGTAGTTTCATGCTTCTGCTCATTAAGAGAAAAAAGTTGTCATCTCAGTGCACACAATGCTCTGACTTCAAAGTAAATGTACATTTCAATTTTACTCAAAAGTACTGACTGCAAAGCTAATGGAAACACCTTTGGTTTACTTCTCACATGATTCTGAGTTGTTTGAAAGTTGTTTCATGCTTCTGCTCCTCAAGACAAAAAAACTGTTTTCTCAGAGCATACAATGCTCTGACATTACACCAGTATACATTTGAATTTTACTCAAATCTACTGAATGCAAACCTGATGGAAACACATTGGGTTTATTTCCCACATGATTCTGAGTAGCTTGAAAGTAGTTTCATGCTTCTGCTCATCAAGACAAAAAAGTTCTTTTCTCAGTCCACACAACACTTTGACAAAAGAATGAGTATACATTTCTATTATACTCAATAATACTGACTGCATACTGAATGGAAACAGCTTAGATGAAGTTCCCACATGATTCTGACTTGTTTGGAAGTAGTTTCATGCTTCTGCTCATTAAGAGAAAAAAGTTGTCATCTCAGTGCACACAATGCTCTGACTTCAAAGTAATGTACATTAAAATTTTACTCAAAACTACTGACTGGAAAGGTAATGGAAACACCTTTGGTTTACTTCTCACATGATTCTGAGTTGTTTGAAAGTTGTTTTATGCTTCTGCTCCGCAAGACAAAAAAGCTGTTTTCTCAGAGCATACAATGCTCTGACATTACAGCAGTATACATTTGAATTTTACTCAAATCTACTGAATGCAAACCTGATGGAAACACATTGGGTTTACTTCACACATGATTGTGAGTAGTTTGAAAGTAGTTTCATGCCTCTGCTCATCAAGACAAAAAAGTTCTTTTCTCAGTCCACACAATGCTTTGACAAAAGAATGAGTATATATTTCTATTATACTCAAAAATACTGACTGCATACTGAATGGAAACAGCTTAGATGAAGTTCCCACATGACTTGTTTGGAAGTAGTTTCATGCTTCTGATTGAGAGAAAAAAGTTGTCATCTCAGTGCACACAATGCTCTGACTTCAAAGTAATGTACATTTCAATTTTACTCAAAACTACTGACTGGAAAGGTAATGGAAACACCTTTGGTTTACTTCTCACATGATTCTGAGTTGTTTGAAAGTTGTTTCATGCTTCTGCTCCTCAAGACAAAAAAGCTGTTTTCTCAGAGCATACAATGCTCTGACATTACAGCAGTATACATTTGAATTTTACTCAAATCTACTGAATGCAAACCTGATGGAAACACATTGGGTTTACTTCACACATGATTCTGAGTAGTTTGAAAGTAGTTTCATGCCTCTGCTCATCAAGACAAAGAAGTTCTTTTCTCAGTCCACACAATGCTTTGACAAAAGAATGAGTATGCATTTCTATTATACTCAAAAATACTGACTGCATACTGAATGGAAACAGCTTTGATGAAGTTCCCTCATGATTCTGACTTGTTTGGAAGTAGTTTCATGCTCTGCTCATTAAGAGAAAAAAGTTGTCATCTCAGTGCACACAATGCTCTGACTTCAAAGTAATGTACATTTCAATTTTATTCAAAACTACTGACTGGAAAGGTAATGGAAACACCTTTGCTTTACTTCTCACATGATTCTGAGTTATTTGAAAGTTGTTTTATGCTTCGGCTCGTCAAGACAAAAAAGCTGTTTTCTCAGAGCATACAATGCTCTGACATTACAGCAGTATACGTTTGAATTTTACTCAAATCTACTGAACGCAAACCTGATGGAAACACATTGGGTTTATTTCCCACATGATTCTGAGTAGCTTGAAAGTAGTTTCATGCTTCTGCTCATCAAGACAAAAAAGTTCTTTTCTCAGTCCACACAACACTTTGACAAAAGAATGAGTATACATTTCTATTATACTCAAAAATACTGACTGCATACTGAATGGAAACAGCTTAGATTAAGTTCCCACATGATTCTGACTTGTTTGGAAGTAGTTTCATGCTTCTGCTCAATAAGAGAAAAAAGTTGTCATCTCAGTGCACACAATGCTCTGACTTGAAAGTAATGTACATTTCAATTTTACTCATAACTACTGACTGGAAAGGTAATGGAAACACCTTTGGTTTACTTCTCACATGATTCTGAGTTGTTTGAAAGTTGTTTCATGCTTCTGCTCCTCAAGACAAAAAAGCTGTATTCTCAGAGCATACAATGCTCTGACATTACAGCAGTATACATTTGAATTTTACTCAAATCTACTGAATGCAAACCTGATGGAAACACATTGGGTTTACTTCCCACATGATTCTGAGTAGCTTGATAGTAGTTTCATGCTTCTGCTCATCAAGACAAAAAAGTTATTTTCTCAGTCCACACAATGCTTTGGCAAAAGAATGAGTATACATTTCTATTATACTCAAAAATACTGACTGCATACTGAATGGAAACAGCTTAGATGAAGTTCCCACATGATTCTGACTTGTTTGGAAGTAGTTTCATGCTTCTGCTCATTAAGAGAAAAAAGTTGTCATCTCAGTGCACACAATGCTCTGACTTCAAAGTAAATGTACATTTCAATTTTACTCAAAAGTACTGACTGCAAAGCTAATGGAAACACCTTTGGTTTACTTCTCACATGATTCTGAGTTGTTTGAAAGTTGTTTCATGCTTCTGCTCCTCAAGACAAAAAAACTGTTTTCTCAGAGCATACAATGCTCTGACATTACACCAGTATACATTTGAATTTTACTCAAATCTACTGAATGCAAACCTGATGGAAACACATTGGGTTTATTTCCCACATGATTCTGAGTAGCTTGAAAGTAGTTTCATGCTTCTGCTCATCAAGACAAAAAAGTTCTTTTCTCAGTCCACACAACACTTTGACAAAAGAATGAGTATACATTTCTATTATACTCAATAATACTGACTGCATACTGAATGGAAACAGCTTAGATGAAGTTCCCACATGATTCTGACTTGTTTGGAAGTAGTTTCATGCTTCTGCTCATTAAGAGAAAAAAGTTGTCATCTCAGTGCACACAATGCTCTGACTTCAAAGTAATGTACATTAAAATTTTACTCAAAACTACTGACTGGAAAGGTAATGGAAACACCTTTGGTTTACTTCTCACATGATTCTGAGTTGTTTGAAAGTTGTTTTATGCTTCTGCTCCGCAAGACAAAAAAGCTGTTTTCTCAGAGCATACAATGCTCTGACATTACAGCAGTATACATTTGAATTTTACTCAAATCTACTGAATGCAAACCTGATGGAAACACATTGGGTTTACTTCACACATGATTGTGAGTAGTTTGAAAGTAGTTTCATGCCTCTGCTCATCAAGACAAAAAAGTTCTTTTCTCAGTCCACACAATGCTTTGACAAAAGAATGAGTATATATTTCTATTATACTCAAAAATACTGACTGCATACTGAATGGAAACAGCTTAGATGAAGTTCCCACATGACTTGTTTGGAAGTAGTTTCATGCTTCTGATTGAGAGAAAAAAGTTGTCATCTCAGTGCACACAATGCTCTGACTTCAAAGTAATGTACATTTCAATTTTACTCAAAACTACTGACTGGAAAGGTAATGGAAACACCTTTGGTTTACTTCTCACATGATTCTGAGTTGTTTGAAAGTTGTTTCATGCTTCTGCTCCTCAAGACAAAAAAGCTGTTTTCTCAGAGCATACAATGCTCTGACATTACAGCAGTATACATTTGAATTTTACTCAAATCTACTGAATGCAAACCTGATGGAAACACATTGGGTTTACTTCACACATGATTCTGAGTAGTTTGAAAGTAGTTTCATGCCTCTGCTCATCAAGACAAAGAAGTTCTTTTCTCAGTCCACACAATGCTTTGACAAAAGAATGAGTATGCATTTCTATTATACTCAAAAATACTGACTGCATACTGAATGGAAACAGCTTTGATGAAGTTCCCTCATGATTCTGACTTGTTTGGAAGTAGTTTCATGCTCTGCTCATTAAGAGAAAAAAGTTGTCATCTCAGTGCACACAATGCTCTGACTTCAAAGTAATGTACATTTCAATTTTATTCAAAACTACTGACTGGAAAGGTAATGGAAACACCTTTGCTTTACTTCTCACATGATTCTGAGTTATTTGAAAGTTGTTTTATGCTTCGGCTCGTCAAGACAAAAAAGCTGTTTTCTCAGAGCATACAATGCTCTGACATTACAGCAGTATACGTTTGAATTTTACTCAAATCTACTGAATGCAAACCTGATGGAAACACATTGGGTTTACTTCCCACATGATTCTGAGTAGTTTGAAAGTAGTTTCATGCCTCTGCTCATCAAGACAAAAAAGTTCTTTTCTCAGTCCACACAATGCTTTGACAAAAGAATGAGTATACATTTCTATTATACTCAAAAATACTGACTGCATACTGAATGGAAACAGCTTAGATTAAGTTCCCACATGATTCTGACTTGTTTGGAAGTAGTTTCATGCTTCTGTTCATTAAGAGGAAAAAGTTCTCATCTCAGTGCACACACTGCTCTAACTTGAAAGTAATGTACATTTCAATTTTACTCAAAAGTACTGACTGCAAAGCTGATCGAAACACCTTTGGTTTACTTCTCACATGATTCTGAGTTGTTTGAAAGTTGTTTCATGCTTCTGCTCCTCAAGACAAAAAAGCTGTTTTCTCAGAGCATACAATGCTCTGACATTACAGCAGTTTACATTTGAATTTCACTCAAATCTACTGAATGCAAACCTGATGGAAACACATTGGGTTTATTTCCCACATGATTCTGAGTAGCTTGAAAGCAGTTTCATGCCTCTGCTCATCAAGACAAAAAAGTTCTTTTCTCAGTCCACACAACGCTTTGACAAAAGAATGAGTATACATTTCTATTATACTCAAAAATACTGACTGCATACTGAATGGAAACAGCTTTGATGAAGTTCCCTCATGATTCTGACTTGTTTGGAAGTAGTTTCATGCTTCTGCTCATTAAGAGAAAAAAGTTGTCATCTCAGTGCACACAATGCTCTATCTTCAAGGTAATGTACATTTCAATTTTACTCAAAAGTACTGACTGCAAAGCTAATGGAAACACCTTTGCTTTACTTCTCACATGATTCTGAGTTGTTTGAAAGTTGTTTTATGCTTCTGCTCCTCAAGACAAAAAAGCTGTTTTCTCAGAGCATACAATGCTCTGACATTACAGCAGTATACATTTGAATTTTACTCAAATCTATTGAATGCAAACCTGATGGAAACACATTGGGTTTACTTCCCACATGATTCTGAGTAGTTTGAAAGTAGTTTCATGCCTCTGCTCATCAAGACAAAAAAGTTCTTTTCTCAGTCCACACAATGCTTTGACAAAAGAATGAGTATACATTTCTATTATTCTCAAAAATACTGACTGCATACTGAATGGAAACAGCTTAGATGAAGTTCCCACATGATTCTGACTTGTTTGGAAGTAGTTTCATGCTTCTGCTCATTAAGAGAAAAAAGTTCTCATCTCAGTGCACACAATGCTCTGACTTCAAAGTAATGTACATTTCAATTTTACTCAAAACTACTGACTGGAAAGGTAATGGAAACACCTTTGCTTTACTTCTCACATGATTCTGAGTTATTTGAAAGTTGTTTTATGCTTCTGCTCCTCAAGACAAAAAAGCTGTTTTCTCAGAGCATACAATGCTCTGACATTACAGCAGTATACATTTGAATTTTACTCAAATCTACTGAATGCAAACCTGATGGAAACACATTGGGTTTACTTCCCACATGATTCTGAGTAGTTTGAAAGTAGTTTCATGCCTCTGCTCATCAAGACAAAAAAGTTCTTTTCTCAGTCCACACAATGCTTTGACAAAAGAATGAGTATACATTTCTATTATACTCAAAAATACTGACTGCATACTGAATGGAAACAGCTTAGATGAAGTTCCCACATGATTCTCACTTGTTTGGAAGTAGTTTCATGCTTCTGTTCATTAAGAGGAAAAAGTTGTCATCTCAGTGCACACACTGCTCTAACTTGAAAGTAATGTAAATTTCAATTTTACTCAAAAGTACTGACTGCAAAGCTGATCGAAACACCTTTGGTTTACTTCTCACATGATTCTGAGTTGTTTGAAAGTTGTTTCATGCTTCTGCTACTCAAGACAAAAAAGCTGTTTTCTCAGAGCATACAATGCTCTGACATTACAGCAGTTTACATTTGAATTTTACTCAAATCTACTGAATGCAAACCTGATGGAAACACATTGGGTTTATTTCCCACATGATTCTGAGTAGCTTGAAAGCAGTTTCATGCCTCTGCTCATCAAGACAAATAAGTTCTTTTCTCAGTCCACACAACGCTTTGACAAAAGAATGAGTATACATTTCTATTATACTCAAAAATACTGACTGCATACTGAATGGAAACAGCTTTGATGAAGTTCCCTCATGATTCTGACTTGTTTGGAAGTAGTTTCCTGCTTCTGCTCATTAAGAGAAAAAAGTTGTCATCTCAGTGCACACAATGCTCTATCTTCAAGGTAATGTACATTTCAATTTTACTCAAAAGTACTGACTGCAAAGCTAATGGAAACACCTTTGGTTTACTTCTCACATGATTCTGAGATGTATAAAAGTTGTTTCATGCTTCTACTCCTCAAGACAAAAAAGCTGTTTTCTCAGAGCATTCAATGCTCTGACATTACAGCAGTACACATTTGAATTTTACTCATATCTACTGAATGCAAACCTGATGGAAACAGATTGGGTTTACTTCCCTCATGATTCTGAGTAGCTTGAAAGTAGTTTCATGCCTCTGCTCATCAAATCAAAAAAGTTGTCATCTCAGTGCACACAATGCTCTGACTTCAAAGTAATGTACATTTCAATTTTACTCAAAACTACTGACTGGAAAAGTAATGGAAACACCTTTGGTTTACTTCTCACATGTTTCTGAGTTGTTTGAAAGTTGTTTTATGCTTCTGCTCCTCAAGACAAAAAAGCTGTTTTCTCAGAGCATACAATGCTCTGACATTACAGCAGTATACATTTGAATTTTACTCAAATCTACTGAATGCAAACCTGATGGAAACACATTGGGTTTACTTCCCACATGATTCTGAGTAGTTTGAAAGTAGTTTCATGCCTCTGCTCATCAAGATAAAAAAGTTCTTTTCTCAGTCCACACAATGCTTTGACAAAAGAATGAGTATACATTTCTATTATTCTCAAAAATACTGACTGCATACTGAATGGAAACAGCTTAGATGAAGTTCCCACATGATTCTGACTTGTTTGGAAGTAGTCTCATGCTTCTGCTCATTAAGAGAAAAAAGTTCTCATCTCAGTGCACACAATGCTCTGACTTCAAAGTAATGTACATTTCAATTTTACTCAAAACTACTGACTGGAAAGGTAATGGAAACACCTTTGCTTTACTTCTCACATGATTCTGAGTTGTTTGAAAGTTGTTTTATGCTTCTGCTCCTCAAGACAAAAAAGCTGTTTTCTCAGAGCATACAATGCTCTGACATTACAGCAGTATACATTTGAATTTTACTCAAATCTACTGAATGCAAACCTGATGGAAACACATTGGGTTTACTTCCCACATGATTCTGAGTAGTTTGAAAGTAGTTTCATGCCTCTGCTCATCAAGACAAAAAAGTTCTTTTCTCAGTCCACACAATGCTTTGACAAAAGAATGAGTATACATTTCTATTATTCTCAAAAATACTGACTGCATACTGAATGGAAACAGCTTAGATGAAGTTCCCACATGATTCTGTCTTGTTTGGAAGTAGTTTCATGCTTCTGCTCATTAAGAGAAAAAAGTTGTCATCTCAGTGCAGACACTGCTCTAACTTGAAAGTAATGTACGTTTCAATTTTACTCAAAAGTACTGACTGCAAAGCTAATGGAAACACCTTTGGTTTACTTCTCACATGATTCTGAGTTGTTTGAAAGTTGTTTCATGCTTCTGCTCCTCAAGACAAAAAAGCTGTTTTCTCAGAGCATACAATGCTCTGACATTACAGCATTATACATTTGAATTTTACTCAAATCTACTGAATGCAAACCTGATGGAAACACATTGGGTTTACTTCCCACATGATTCTGAGTAGTTTGAAAGTAGTTTCATGCCTCTGCTCATCAAGACAAAAAAGTTCTTTTCTCAGTCCACACAATGCTTTGACAAAAGAATGAGTATACATTTCTATTATACTCAAAAATACTGACTGCATACTGAATGGAAACAGCTTTGATGAAGTTCCCTCATGATTCTGACTTGTTTGGAAGTAGTTTCATGCTTCTGCTCATTAAGAGAAAAAAGTTGTCATCTCAGTGCACACAATGCTCTATCTTCAAGGTAATGTACATTTCAATTTTACTCAAAAGTACTGACTGCAAAGCTAATGGAAACACCTTTGCTTTACTTCTCACATGATTCTGAGTTGTTTGAAAGTTGTTTTATGCTTCTGCTCCTCAAGACAAAAAAGCTGTTTTCTCAGAGCATACAATGCTCTGACATTACAGCAGTATACATTTGAATTTTACTCAAATCTATTGAATGCAAACCTGATGGAAACACATTGGGTTTACTTCCCACATGATTCTGAGTAGTTTGAAAGTAGTTTCATGCCTCTGCTCATCAAGACAAAAAAGTTCTTTTCTCAGTCCACACAATGCTTTGACAAAAGAATGAGTATACATTTCTATTATTCTCAAAAATACTGACTGCATACTGAATGGAAACAGCTTAGATGAAGTTCCCACATGATTCTGACTTGTTTGGAAGTAGTTTCATGCTTCTGCTCATTAAGAGAAAAAAGTTCTCATCTCAGTGCACACAATGCTCTGACTTCAAAGTAATGTACATTTCAATTTTACTCAAAACTACTGACTGGAAAGGTAATGGAAACACCTTTGCTTTACTTCTCACATGATTCTGAGTTATTTGAAAGTTGTTTTATGCTTCTGCTCCTCAAGACAAAAAAGCTGTTTTCTCAGAGCATACAATGCTCTGACATTACAGCAGTATACATTTGAATTTTACTCAAATCTACTGAATGCAAACCTGATGGAAACACATTGGGTTTACTTCCCACATGATTCTGAGTAGTTTGAAAGTAGTTTCATGCCTCTGCTCATCAAGACAAAAAAGTTCTTTTCTCAGTCCACACAATGCTTTGACAAAAGAATGAGTATACATTTCTATTATACTCAAAAATACTGACTGCATACTGAATGGAAACAGCTTAGATGAAGTTCCCACATGATTCTCACTTGTTTGGAAGTAGTTTCATGCTTCTGTTCATTAAGAGGAAAAAGTTGTCATCTCAGTGCACACACTGCTCTAACTTGAAAGTAATGTAAATTTCAATTTTACTCAAAAGTACTGACTGCAAAGCTGATCGAAACACCTTTGGTTTACTTCTCACATGATTCTGAGTTGTTTGAAAGTTGTTTCATGCTTCTGCTCCTCAAGACAAAAAAGCTGTTTTCTCAGAGCATACAATGCTCTGACATTACAGCAGTTTACATTTGAATTTTACTCAAATCTACTGAATGCAAACCTGATGGAAACACATTGGGTTTATTTCCCACATGATTCTGAGTAGCTTGAAAGCAGTTTCATGCCTCTGCTCATCAAGACAAATAAGTTCTTTTCTCAGTCCACACAACGCTTTGACAAAAGAATGAGTATACATTTCTATTATACTCAAAAATACTGACTGCATACTGAATGGAAACAGCTTAGATGAAGTTCCCACATGATTCTGACTTGTTTGGAAGTAGTTTCATGCTTCTGCTCATTAAGAGAAAAAAGTTGTCATCTCAGTGCACACAATGCTCTGACTTCAAAGTAAATGTACATTTCAATTTTACTCAAAAGTACTGACTGCAAAGCTAATGGAAACACCTTTGGTTTACTTCTCACATGATTCTGAGTTGTTTGAAAGTTGTTTCATGCTTCTGCTCCTCAAGACAAAAAAACTGTTTTCTCAGAGCATACAATGCTCTGACATTACACCAGTATACATTTGAATTTTACTCAAATCTACTGAATGCAAACCTGATGGAAACACATTGGGTTTATTTCCCACATGATTCTGAGTAGCTTGAAAGTAGTTTCATGCTTCTGCTCATCAAGACAAAAAAGTTCTTTTCTCAGTCCACACAACACTTTGACAAAAGAATGAGTATACATTTCTATTATACTCAATAATACTGACTGCATACTGAATGGAAACAGCTTAGATGAAGTTCCCACATGATTCTGACTTGTTTGGAAGTAGTTTCATGCTTCTGCTCATTAAGAGAAAAAAGTTGTCATCTCAGTGCACACAATGCTCTGACTTCAAAGTAATGTACATTAAAATTTTACTCAAAACTACTGACTGGAAAGGTAATGGAAACACCTTTGGTTTACTTCTCACATGATTCTGAGTTGTTTGAAAGTTGTTTTATGCTTCTGCTCCGCAAGACAAAAAAGCTGTTTTCTCAGAGCATACAATGCTCTGACATTACAGCAGTATACATTTGAATTTTACTCAAATCTACTGAATGCAAACCTGATGGAAACACATTGGGTTTACTTCACACATGATTGTGAGTAGTTTGAAAGTAGTTTCATGCCTCTGCTCATCAAGACAAAAAAGTTCTTTTCTCAGTCCACACAATGCTTTGACAAAAGAATGAGTATATATTTCTATTATACTCAAAAATACTGACTGCATACTGAATGGAAACAGCTTAGATGAAGTTCCCACATGACTTGTTTGGAAGTAGTTTCATGCTTCTGATTGAGAGAAAAAAGTTGTCATCTCAGTGCACACAATGCTCTGACTTCAAAGTAATGTACATTTCAATTTTACTCAAAACTACTGACTGGAAAGGTAATGGAAACACCTTTGGTTTACTTCTCACATGATTCTGAGTTGTTTGAAAGTTGTTTCATGCTTCTGCTCCTCAAGACAAAAAAGCTGTTTTCTCAGAGCATACAATGCTCTGACATTACAGCAGTATACATTTGAATTTTACTCAAATCTACTGAATGCAAACCTGATTGAAACACATTGGGTTTACTTCACACATGATTCTGAGTAGTTTGAAAGTAGTTTCATGCCTCTGCTCATCAAGACAAAGAAGTTCTTTTCTCAGTCCACACAATGCTTTGACAAAAGAATGAGTATGCATTTCTATTATACTCAAAAATACTGACTGCATACTGAATGGAAACAGCTTTGATGAAGTTCCCTCATGATTCTGACTTGTTTGGAAGTAGTTTCATGCTCTGCTCATTAAGAGAAAAAAGTTGTCATCTCAGTGCACACAATGCTCTATCTTCAAGGTAATGTACATTTCAATTTTACTCAAAAGTACTGACTGCAAAGCTAATGGAAACACCTTTGGTTTACTTCTCACATGATTCTGAGTTGTTTGAAAGTTGTTTCATGCTTCTGCTCCTCAAGACAAAAAAGCTGTTTTCTCAGAGCATACAATGCTCTGACATTACAGCAGTATACATTTGAATTTTACTCAAATCTACTGAATGCAAACCTGATGGAAACACATTGGGTTTATTTCCCACTTGGTTCTGAGCAGCTTGAAAGTAGTTTCATGCTTCTGCTCATCAAGACAAAAAAGTTCTTTTCTCAGTCCGCACAATACTTTGACAAAAGAATGAGTATACATTTCTATTATACTCAAAAATACTGACTGCATACTGAATGGAAACAGCTTTGATGAAGTTCCCTCATGATTCTGACTTGTTTGGAAGTAATTTCATGCTTCTGCTCATTAAGAGAAAAAAGTTGTAATCTCAGTGCACACAATGCTCTGACTTCAAAGTAATGTACATTTCAATTTTACTCAAAACTACTGACTGGAAAGGTAATGGAAACACCTTTGCTTTACTTCTCACATGATTCTGAGTTGTTTGAAAGTTGTTTTATGCTTCTGCTCCTCAAGACAAAAAAGCTTTTTTCTCAGAGCATACAATGCTCTGACATTACAGCAGTATACATTTGAATTTTACTCAAATCTACTGAATGCAAACCTGATGGAAACACATTGGGTTTACTTCACACATGATTCTGAGTAGTTTGAAAGTAGTTTCATGCCTCTGCTCATCAAGACAAAAAAGTTCTTTTCTCAGTCCACACAATGCTTTGACAAAAGAATGAGTATACATTTCTATTATACTCAAAAATACTGACTGCATACTGAATGGAAACAGCTTAGATGAAGTTCCCACATGATTCTGACTTGTTTGGAAGTAGTTTCATGCTTCTGTTCATTAAGAGGAAAAAGTTGTCATCTCAGTGCACACACTGCTCTAACTTGAAAGTAATGTACATTTCAATTTTACTCAAAAGTACTGACTGCAAAGCTGATCGAAACACCTTTGGTTTACTTCTCACATGATTCTGAGTTGTTTGAAAGTTGTTTCATGCTTCTGCTCCTCAAGACAAAAAAGCTGTTTTCTCAGAGCATACAATGCTCTGACATTACAGCAGTTTACATTTGAATTTTACTCAAATCTACTGAATGCAAACCTGATGGAAACACATTGGGTTTATTTCCCACATGATTCTGAGTAGCTTGAAAGCAGTTTCATGCCTCTGCTCAAGACAAAAAAGTTCTTTTCTCAGTCCACACAACGCTTTGACAAAAGAATGAGTATACATTTCTATTATACTCAAAAATACTGACTGCATACTGAATGGAAACAGCTTTGATGAAGTTCCCTCATGATTCTGACTTGTTTGGAAGTAATTTCATGCTTCTGCTCATTAAGAGAAAAAAGTTGTAATCTCAGTGCACACAATGCTCTGACTTCAAAGTAATGTACATTTCAATTTTACTCAAAACTACTGACTGGAAAGGTAATGGAAACACCTTTGCTTTACTTCTCACATGATTCTGAGTTGTTTGAAAGTTGTTTTATGCTTCTGCTCCTCAAGACAAAAAAGCTTTTTTCTCTGAGCATACAATGCTCTGACATTACAGCAGTATACATTTGAATTTTACTCAAATCTACTGAATGCAAACCTGATGGAAACACATTGGGTTTACTTCACACATGATTGTGAGTAGTTTGAAAGTAGTTTCATGCCTCTGCTCATCAAGACAAAAAAGTTCTTTTCTCAGTCCACACAATGCTTTGACAAAAGAATGAGTATACATTTCTATTATACTCAAAAATACTGACTGCATACTCAATGGAAACAGCTTAGATGAAGTTCCCACATGATTCTGACTTGTTTGGAAGTAGTTTCATGCTTCTGCTCATTGAGAGAAAAAAGTTGTCATGTCAGTGCACACAATGCTCTGACTTCAAAGTAATGTACATTTCAATTTTACTCAAAACTACTGACTGGAAAGGTAATGGAAACACCTTTGGTTTACTTCTAACATGATTCTGAGTTGTTTGAAAGTTGTTTCATGCTTCTGCTCCTCAAGACAAAAAAGCTGTTTTCTCAGAGCATTACAGCAGTATATATTTGAATTTTACTCAAATCTACTGAATGCAAACCTGATGGAAACACATTGGGTTTACTTCCCACATGATTCTGAGTAGCTTGATAGAAGTTTCATGCTTCTGCTCATCAAGACAAAAAAGTTATTTTCTCAGTCCACACAATGCTTTGGCAAAAGAATGAGTATACATTGCTATTATACTCAAAAATATTGACTGCATACTGAATGGAAACAGCTTAGATGAAGTTCCCACATGATTCTGACTTGTTTGGAAGTAGTTTCATGCTTCTGTTCATTAAGAGGAAAAAGTTGTCATCTCAGTGCACACACTGCTCTAACTTGAAAGTAATGTACATTTCAGTTTTACTCAAAAGTACTGACTGCAAAGCTGATCGAAACACCTTTGGTTTACTTCTCACATGATTCTGAGTTGTTTGAAAGTTGTTTCATGCTTCTGCTCCTCAAGACAAAAAAGCTGTTTTCTCAGAGCATACAATGCTCTGACATTACAGCAGTTTACATTTGAATTTTACTCAAATCTACTGAATGCAAACCTGATGGAAACACATTGGGTTTATTTCCCACATGATTCTGAGTAGCTTGAAAGCAGTTTCATGCCTCTGCTCATCAAGACAAAAAAGTTCTTTTCTCAGTCCACACAACGCTTTGACAAAAGAATGAGTATACATTTCTATTATACTCAAAAATACTGACTGCATACTGAATGGAAACAGCTTTGATGAAGTTCCCTCATGATTCTGACTTGTTTGGAAGTAATTTCATGCTTCTGCTCATTAAGAGAAAAAAGTTGTAATCTCAGTGCACACAATGCTCTGACTTCAAATTAATGTACATTTCAATTTTACTCAAAACTACTGACTGGAAAGGTAATGGAAACACCTTTGCTTTACTTCTCACATGATTCTGAGTTGTTTGAAAGTTGTTTTATGCTTCTGCTCCTCAAGACAAAAAAGCTTTTTTCTCTGAGCATACAATGCTCTGACATTACAGCAGTATACATTTGAATTTTACTCAAATCTACTGAATGCAAACCTGATGGAAACACATTGGGTTTACTTCACACATGATTGTGAGTAGTTTGAAAGTAGTTTCATGCCTCTGCTCATCAAGACAAAAAAGTTCTTTTCTCAGTCCACACAATGCTTTGACAAAAGAATGAGTATACATTTCTATTATACTCAAAAATACTGACTGCATACTCAATGGAAACAGCTTAGATGAAGGTCCCACATGATTCTGACTTGTTTGGAAGTAGTTTCATGCTTCTGCTCATTGAGAGAAAAAAGTTGTCATGTCAGCGCACACAATGCTCTGACTTCAAAGTAATGTACATTTCAATTTTACTCAAAACTACTGACTGGAAAGGTAATGGAAACACCTTTGGTTTACTTCTCACATGATTCTGAGTTGTTTGAAAGTTGTTTCATGCTTCTGCTCCTCAAGACAAAAAAGCTGTTTTCTCAGAGCATTACAGCAGTATATATTTGAATTTTACTCAAATCTACTGAATGCAAACCTGATGGAAACACATTGGGTTTACTTCCCACATGATTCTGAGTAGCTTGATAGTAGTTTCATGCTTCTGCTCATCAAGACAAAAAAGTTATTTTCTCAGTCCACACAATGCTTTGGCAAAAGAATGAGTATACATTGCTATTATACTCAAAAATACTGACTGCATACTGAATGGAAACAGCTTAGATGCAGTTCCCACATGATTCTGACTTGTTTGGAAGTAGTTTCATGCTTCTGCTCATTGAGAGAAAAAAGTTGTCATCTCAGTGCACACAATGCTCTGACTTCAAAGTAATGTACATTTCAATTGAACTGAAAACTACTGACTGGAAAGGTAATGGAAACACCTTTGGTTTACTTCTCACATGATTCTGAGTTGTTTGAAAGTTGTTTCATGCTTCTGCTCCTCAAGACAAAAATGCTGTTTTCTCAGAGCATACAATGCTCTGACATTACAGCAGTATACATTTGAATTTTACTCAAATCTACTGAATGCAAACCTGATGGAAACACATTGGGTTTACTTCACACATGATTCTGAGTAGTTTGAAAGTAGTTTCATGCCTCTGCTCATCAAGACAAAAAAGTACTTTTCTCAGTCCACACAATGCTTTGACAAAAGAATGAGTATACATTTCTATTATACTCAAAAATACTGACTGCATACTGAATGGAAACAGCTTAGATGAAGTTCCCACATGATTCTGACTTGTTTGGAAGTAGTTTCATGCTTCTGTTCATTAAGAGGAAAAAGTTGTCATCTCAGTGCACACACTGCTCTAACTTGAAAGTAATGTACATTTCAGTTTTACTCAAAAGTACTGACTGCAAAGCTGATCGAAACACCTTTGGTTTACTTCTCACATGATTCTGAGTTGTTTGAAAGTTGTTTCATGCTTCTGCTCCTCAAGACAAAAAAGCTGTTTTCTCAGAGCATACAATGCTCTGACATTACAGCAGTTTACATTTGAATTTTACTCAAATCTACTGAATGCAAACCTGATGGAAACACATTGGGTTTATTTCCCACATGATTCTGAGTAGCTTGAAAGCAGTTTCATGCCTCTGCTCATCAAGACAAAAAAGTTCTTTTCTCAGTCCACACAACGCTTTGACAAAAGAATGAGTATACATTTCTATTATACTCAAAAATACTGACTGCATACTGAATGGAAACAGCTTTGATGAAGTTCCCTCATGATTCTGACTTGTTTGGAAGTAATTTCATGCTTCTGCTCATTAAGAGAAAAAAGTTGTAATCTCAGTGCACACAATGCTCTGACTTCAAATTAATGTACATTTCAATTTTACTCAAAACTACTGACTGGAAAGGTAATGGAAACACCTTTGCTTTACTTCTCACATGATTCAGAGTTGTTTGAAAGTTGTTTTATGCTTCTGCTCCTCAAGACAAAAAAGCTTTTTTCTCTGAGCATACAATGCTCTGACATTACAGCAGTATACATTTGAATTTTACTCAAATCTACTGAATGCAAACCTGATGGAAACACATTGGGTTTACTTCACACATGATTGTGAGTAGTTTGAAAGTAGTTTCATGCCTCTGCTCATCAAGACAAAAAAGTTCTTTTCTCAGTCCACACAATGCTTTGACAAAAGAATGAGTATACATTTCTATTATACTCAAAAATACTGACTGCATACTCAATGGAAACAGCTTAGATGAAGGTCCCACATGATTCTGACTTGTTTGGAAGTAGTTTCATGCTTCTGCTCATTGAGAGAAAAAAGTTGTCATGTCAGTGCACACAATGCTCTGACTTCAAAGTAATGTACATTTCAATTTTACTCAAAACTACTGACTGGAAAGGTAATGGAAACACCTTTGCTTTACTTCTCACATGATTCTGAGTTGTTTGAAAGTTGTTTCATGCTTCTGCTCCTCAAGACAAAAAAGCTGTTTTCTCAGAGCATTACAGCAGTATATATTTGAATTTTACTCAAATCTACTGAATGCAAACCTGATGGAAACACATTGGGTTTACTTCCCACATGATTCTGAGTAGCTTGATAGTAGTTTCATGCTTCTGCTCATCAAGACAAAAAAGTTATTTTCTCAGTCCACACAATGCTTTGGCAAAAGAATGAGTATACATTGCTATTATACTCAAAAATACTGACTGCATACTGAATGGAAACAGCTTAGATGCAGTTCCCACATGATTCTGACTTGTTTGGAAGTAGTTTCATGCTTCTGCTCATTGAGAGAAAAAAGTTGTCATCTCAGTGCACACAATGCTCTGACTTCAAAGTAATGTACATTTCAATTGAACTGAAAACTACTGACTGGAAAGGTAATGGAAACACCTTTGGTTTACTTCTCACATGATTCTGAGTTGTTTGAAAGTTGTTTCATGCTTCTGCTCCTCAAGACAAAAAAGCTGTTTTCTCAGAGCATACAATGCTCTGACATTACAGCAGTATACATTTGAATTTTACTCAAATCTACTGAATGCAAACCTGATGGAAACACATTGGGTTTACTTCACACATGATTCTGAGTAGTTTGAAAGTAGTTTCATGCCTCTGCTCATCAAGACAAAAAAGTTCTTTTCTCAGTCCACACAATGCTTTGACAAAAGAATGAGTATACATTTCTATTATACTCAAAAATACTGACTGCATACTGAATGGAAACAGCTTAGATGAAGTTCCCACATGATTCTGACTTGTTTGGAAGTAGTTTCATGCTTCTGTTCATTAAGAGGAAAAAGTTGTCATCTCAGTGCACACACTGCTCTAACTTGAAAGTAATGTACATTTCAGTTTTACTCAAAAGTACTGACTGCAAAGCTGATCGAAACACCTTTGGTTTACTTCTCACATGATTCTGAGTTGTTTGAAAGTTGTTTCATGCTTCTGCTCCTCAAGACAAAAAAGCTGTTTTCTCAGAGCATACAATGCTCTGACATTACAGCAGTTTACATTTGAATTTTACTCAAATCTACTGAATGCAAACCTGATGGAAACACATTGGGTTTATTTCCCACATGATTCTGAGTAGCTTGAAAGCAGTTTCATGCCTCTGCTCATCAAGACAAAAAAGTTCTTTTCTCAGTCCACACAACGCTTTGACAAAAGAATGAGTATACATTTCTATTATACTCAAAAATACTGACTGCATACTGAATGGAAACAGCTTTGATGAAGTTCCCTCATGATTCTGACTTGTTTGGAAGTAATTTCATGCTTCTGCTCATTAAGAGAAAAAAGTTGTAATCTCAGTGCACACAATGCTCTGACTTCAAAGTAATGTACATTTCAATTTTACTCAAAACTACTGACTGGAAAGGTAATGGAAACACCTTTGCTTTACTTCTCACATGATTCTGAGTTGTTTGAAAGTTGTTTTATGCTTCTGCTCCTCAAGACAAAAAAGCTTTTTTCTCTGAGCATACAATGCTCTGACATTACAGCAGTATACATTTGAATTTTACTCAAATCTACTGAATGCAAACCTGATGGAAACACATTGGGTTTACTTCACACATGATTGTGAGTAGTTTGAAAGTAGTTTCATGCCTCTGCTCATCAAGACAAAAAAGTTCTTTTCTCAGTCCACACAATGCTTTGACAAAAGAATGAGTATACATTTCTATTATACTCAAAAATACTGACTGCATACTCAATGGAAACAGCTTAGATGAAGGTCCCACATGATTCTGACTTGTTTGGAAGTAGTTTCATGCTTCTGCTCATTGAGAGAAAAAATTTGTCATGTCAGTGCACACAATGCTCTGACTTCAAAGTAATGTACATTTCAATTTTACTCAAAACTACTGACTGGAAAGGTAATGGAAACACCTTTGGTTTACTTCTCACATGATTCTGAGTTGTTTGAAAGTTGTTTCATGCTTCTGCTCCTCAAGACAAAAAAGCTGTTTTCTCAGAGCATTACAGCAGTATATATTTGAATTTTACTCAAATCTACTGAATGCAAACCTGATGGAAACACATTGGGTTTACTTCTCACATGATTCTGAGTAGCTTGATAGTAGTTTCATGCTTCTGCTCATCAAGACAAAAAAGTTATTTTCTCAGTCCACACAATGCTTTGGCAAAAGAATGAGTATACATTGCTATTATACTCAAAAATACTGACTGCATACTGAATGGAAACAGCTTAGATGCAGTTCCCACATGATTCTGACTTGTTTGGAAGTAGTTTCATGCTTCTGCTCATTGAGAGAAAAAAGTTGTCATCTCAGTGCACACAATGCTCTGACTTCAAAGTAATGTACATTTCAATTGAACTGAAAACTACTGACTGGAAAGGTAATGGAAACACCTTTGGTTTACTTCTCACATGATTCTGAGTTGTTTGAAAGTTGTTTCATGCTTCTGCTCCTCAAGACAAAAAAGCTGTTTTCTCAGAGCATACAATGCTCTGACATTACAGCAGTATACATTTGAATTTTACTCAAATCTACTGAATGCAAACCTGATGGAAACACATTGGGTTTACTTCACACATGATTCTGAGTAGTTTGAAAGTAGTTTCATGCCTCTGCTCATCAAGACAAAAAAGTTCTTTTCTCAGTCCACACAATGCTTTGACAAAAGAATGAGTATACATTTCTATTATACTCAAAAATACTGACTGCATACTGAATGGAAACAGCTTAGATGAAGTTCCCACATGATTCTGACTTGTTTGGAAGTAGTTTCATGCTTCTGTTCATTAAGAGGAAAAAGTTGTCATCTCAGTGCACACACTGCTCTAACTTGAAAGTAATGTACATTTCAGTTTTACTCAAAAGTACTGACTGCAAAGCTGATCGAAACACCTTTGGTTTACTTCTCACATGATTCTGAGTTGTTTGAAAGTTGTTTCATGCTTCTGCTCCTCAAGACAAAAAAGCTGTTTTCTCAGAGCATACAATGCTCTGACATTACAGCAGTTTACATTTGAATTTTACTCAAATCTACTGAATGCAAACCTGATGGAAACACATTGGGTTTATTTCCCACATGATTCTGAGTAGCTTGAAAGCAGTTTCATGCCTCTGCTCATCAAGACAAAAAAGTTCTTTTCTCAGTCCACACAACGCTTTGACAAAAGAATGAGTATACATTTCTATTATACTCAAAAATACTGACTGCATACTGAATGGAAACAGCTTTGATGAAGTTCCCTCATGATTCTGACTTGTTTGGAAGTAATTTCATGCTTCTGCTCATTAAGAGAAAAAAGTTGTAATCTCAGTGCACACAATGCTCTATCTTCAAGGTAATGTACATTTCAATTTTACTCAAAAGTACTGACTGCAAAGCTAATGGAAACACCTTTGGTTTACTTCTCACATGATTCTGAGTTGTTTGAAAGTTGTTTCATGCTTCTGCTCCTCAAGACAAAAAAGCTGTTTTCTCAGAGCATACAATGCTCTGACATTACACCAGTATACATTTGAATTTTACTCAAATCTACTGAATGCAAACCTGATGGAAACACATTGGGTTTACTTCCCACATGATTCTGAGTAGTTTGAAAGTAGTTTCATGCCTCTGCTCATCAAGACAAAAAAGTTCTTTTCTCAGTCCACACAATGCTTTGACAAAAGAATGAGTATACATTTCTATTATTCTCAAAAATACTGACTGCATACTGAATGGAAACAGGTTAGATGAAGTTCCCACATGATTCAGACTTGTTTGGAAGTAGTTTCATGCTTCTGCTCATTAAGAGAAAAAAGTTCTCATCTCAGTGCACACAATGCTCTGACTTCAAAGTAATGTACATTTCAATTTTACTCAAAACTACTGACTGGAAAGGTAATGGAAACACCTTTGCTTTACTTCTCACATGATTCTGAGTTATTTGAAAGTTGTTTTATGCTTCTGCTCCTCAAGACAAAAAAGCTGTTTTCTCAGAGCATACAATGCTCTGACATTACAGCAGTATACATTTGAATTTTACTCAAATCTACTGAATGCAAACCTGATGGAAACACATTGGGTTTACTTCCCACATGATTCTGAGTAGTTTGAAAGTAGTTTCATGCCTCTGCTCATCAAGACAAAAAAGTTCTTTTCTCAGTCCACACAATGCTTTGACAAAAGAATGAGTATACATTTCTATTATACTCAAAAATACTGACTGCATACTGAATGGAAACAGCTTAGATGAAGTTCCCACATGATTCTCACTTGTTTGGAAGTAGTTTCATGCTTCTGTTCATTAATAGGAAAAAGTTGTCATCTCAGTGCACACACTGCTCTAACTTGAAAGTAATGTACATTTCAATTTTACTCAAAAGTACTGACTGCAAAGCTGATCGAAACACCTTTGGTTTACTTCTCACATGATTCTGAGTTGTTTGGAAGTTGTTTCATGCTTCTGCTCCTCAAGACAAAAAAGCTGTTTTCTCAGAGCATACAATGCTCTGACATTACAGCAGTTTACATTTGAATTTTACTCAAATCTACTGAATGCAAACCTGATGGAAACACATTGGGTTTATTTCCCACATGATTCTGAGTAGCTTGAAAGCAGTTTCATGCCTCTGCTCATCAAGACAAATAAGTTCTTTTCTCAGTCCACACAACGCTTTGACAAAAGAATGAGTATACATTTCTATTATACTCAAAAATACTGACTGCATACTGAATGGAAACAGGTTAGATGAAGTTCCCACATGATTTAGACTTGTTTGGAAGTAGTTTCATGCTTCTGCTCATTAAGAGAAAAAAGTTCTCATCTCAGTGCACACAATGCTCTGACTTCAAAGTAATGTACATTTCAATTTTACTCAAAACTACTGACTGGAAAGGTAATGGAAACACCTTTGCTTTACTTCTCACATGATTCTGAGTTATTTGAAAGTTGTTTTATGCTTCTGCTCCTCAAGACAAAAAAGCTGTTTTCTCAGAGCATACAATGCTCTGACATTACAGCAGTATACATTTGAATTTTACTCAAATCTACTGAATGCAAACCTGATGGAAACACATTGGGTTTACTTCCCACATGATTCTGAGTAGTTTGAAAGTAGTTTCATGCCTCTGCTCATCAAGACAAAAAAGTTCTTTTCTCAGTCCACACAATGCTTTGACAAAAGAATGAGTATACATTTCTATTATACTCAAAAATACTGACTGCATACTGAATGGAAACAGCTTAGATGAAGTTCCCACATGATTCTCACTTGTTTGGAAGTAGTTTCATGCTTCTGTTCATTAATAGGAAAAAGTTGTCATCTCAGTGCACACACTGCTCTAACTTGAAAGTAATGTACATTTCAATTTTACTCAAAAGTACTGACTGCAAAGCTGATCGAAACACCTTTGGTTTACTTCTCACATGATTCTGAGTTGTTTGGAAGTTGTTTCATGCTTCTGCTCCTCAAGACAAAAAAGCTGTTTTCTCAGAGCATACAATGCTCTGACATTACAGCAGTTTACATTTGAATTTTACTCAAATCTACTGAATGCAAACCTGATGGAAACACATTGGGTTTATTTCCCACATGATTCTGAGTAGCTTGAAAGCAGTTTCATGCCTCTGCTCATCAAGACAAATAAGTTCTTTTCTCAGTCCACACAACGCTTTGACAAAAGAATGAGTATACATTTCTATTATACTCAAAAATACTGACTGCATACTGAATGGAAACAGCTTTGATGAAGTTCCCTCATTATTCTGACTTGTTTGGAAGTAGTTTCATGCTTCTGCTCATTAAGAGAAAAAAGTTGTCATCTCAGTGCACACAATGCTCTATCTTCAAGGTAATGTACATTTCAATTTTACTCAAAAGTACTGACTGCAAAGCTAATGGAAACACCTTTGGTTTACTTCTCACATGATTCTGAGATGTATAAAAGTTGTTTCATGCTTCTACTCCTCAAGACAAAAAAGCTGTTTTCTCAGAGCATTCAATGCTCTGACATTACAGCAGTACACATTTGAATTTTACTCATATCTACTGAATGCAAACCTGATGGAAACAGATTGGGTTTACTTCCCTCATGATTCTGAGTAGCTTGAAAGTAGTTTCATGCCTCTGCTCATCAAGACAAAAAAGTTCTTTTCTCAGTCCACAGAGCGCCTAGACCAAAGAATGAGTATACATTTCTATTATACTCAAAAATACTGACTGCATACTGAATGCAAACAGCTTAGATGAAGTTCCCACATGATTCTGACTTGTTTGGAACTAGTTTCATGCTTCTGCTCATTAAGAGAAAAAAGTTGTCATCTCAGTGCACACAATGCTCTGACTTCAAAGTAATGTACATTTCAATTTTACTCAAAACTACTGACTGGAAAAGTAATGGAAACACCTTTGGTTTACTTCTCACATGTTTCTGAGTTGTTTGAAAGTTGTTTTATGCTTCTGCTCCTCAAGACAAAAAAGCTGTTTTCTCAGAGCATACAATGCTCTGACATTACAGCAGTATACATTTGAATTTTACTCAAATCTACTGAATGCAAACCTGATGGAAACACATTGGGTTTACTTCCCACATGATTCTGAGTAGTTTGAAAGTTGTTTCATGCCTCTGCTCATCAAGACAAAAAAGTTCTTTTCTCAGTCCACACAATGCTTTGACAAAAGAATGAGTAAACATTTCTATTATTCTAAAAAATACTGACTGCATACTGAATGGAAACAGCTTAGATGAAGTTCCCACATGATTCTGTCTTGTTTGGAAGTAGTTTCATGCTTCTGCTCATTAAGAGAAAAAAGTTGTCATCTCAGTGCAGACACTGCTCTAACTTGAAAGTAATGTACGTTTCAATTTTCCTCAAAAGTACTGACTGCAAAGCTGATCGAAACACCTTTGGTTTACTTCACACATGATTCTGAGTTGTTTGAAGTTGTTTCATGCTTCTGCTCCTCAAGACAAAAAAGCTGTTTTCTCAGAGCATACAATGTTCTGACATTACAGCAGTATACATTTGAATTTTACTCAAATCTACTGAATGCAAACCTGATGGAAACACATTGGGTTTACTTCACACATGATTGTGAGTAGTTTGAAGTAGTTTCATGCCTCTGCTCATCAAGACAAAAAAGTTCTTTTCTCAGTCCACACAATGCTTTGACAAAAGAATGAGTATACATTTCTATTATACTCAAAAATACTGACTGTATACTCAATGGAAACAGCTTAGATGAAGTTCCCACATGATTCTGACTTGTTTGGAAGTAGTTTCATGCTTCTGCTCATTGAGAGAAAAAAGTTGTCATCTCAGTGCACACAATGCTCTGACTTCAAAGTAATGTACATTTCAATTTTACTCAAAACTACTGACTGGAAAGGTAATGGAAACACCTTTGGTTTACTTCTCACATGATTCTGAGTTGTTTTGAAAGTTGTTTCATGCTTCTGCTCCTCAAGACAAAAAAGCTGTTTTCTCAGAGCATACAATGCTCTGACATTACACCAGTATACATTTGAATTTTACTCAAATCTACTGAATGCAAACCTGATGGAAACACATTGGGTTTATTTCCCACATGGTTCTGAGTAGCTTGAAAGTAGTTTCATGCTTCTGCTCATCAAGACAAAAAAGTTCTTTTCTCAGTCCACACAATACTTTGACAAAAGAATGAGTATACATTTCTATTATACTCAAAAATACTGACTGCATACTGAATGGAAACAGCTTAGATGAAGTTCCCACATGATTCTGACTTGTTTGGAAGTAGTTTCATGCTTCTGCTCATTAAGAGAAAAAAGTTGTCATCTCAGTGCACACAATGCTCTGACTTCAAAGTAATGTACATTTCAATTTTACTCAAAACTACTGACTGGAAAGGTAATGGAAACACCTTTGGTTTACTTCTCACATGATTCTGAGTTGTTTGAAAGTTGTTTTATGCTTCTGCTCCTCAAGACAAAAAAGCTGTTTTCTCAGAGCATACAATGCTCTGACATTACAGCAGTATACATTTGAATTTTACTCAAATCTATTGAATGCAAACCTGATGGAAACACATTGGGTTTACTTCCCACATGATTCTGAGTAGTTTGAAAGTAGTTTCATGCCTCTGCTCATCAAGACAAAAAAGTTCTTTTCTCAGTCCACACAACGCTTTGACAAAAGAATGAGTATACATTTCTATTATACTCAAAAATACTGACTGCATACTGAATGGAAACAGCTTTGTTGAAGTTCCCTCATGATTCTGACTTGTTTGGAAGTAGTTTCATGCTTCTGCTCATTAAGAGAAAAAAGTTGTCATCTCAGTGCACACAATGCTCTATCTTCAAGGTAATGTACATTTCAATTTTACTCAAAAGTACTGACTGCAAAGCTAATGGAAACACCTTTGGTTTACTTCTCACAAGATTCTGAGATGTATAAAAGTTGTTTCATGCTTCTACTCCTCAAGACAAAAAAGCTGTTTTCTCAGAGCATTCAATGCTCTGACATTACAGCAGTACACATTTGAATTTTACTCATATCTACTGAATGCAAACCTGATGGAAACAGATTGGGTTTACTTCCCTCATGATTCTGAGTAGCTTGAAAGTAGTTTCATGCCTCTGCTCATCAAGACAAAAAAGTTGTCATCTCAGTGCACACAATGCTCTGGCTTCAAAGTAATGTACATTTCAATTTTACTCAAAACTACTGACTGGAAAAGTAATGGAAACACCTTTGGTTTACTTCTCACATGTTTCTGAGTTGTTTGAAAGTTGTTTTATGCTTCTGCTCCTCAAGACAAAAAAGCTGTTTTCTCAGAGCATGCAATGCTCTGACATTACAGCAGTATACATTTGAATTTTACTCAAATCTGCTGAATGCAAACCTGATGGAAACACATTGGGTTTACTTCCCACATGATTCTGAGTAGTTTGAAAGTAGTTTCATGCCTCTGCTCATCAAGACAAAAAAGTTATTTTCTCAGTCCACACGATGCTTTGACAAAAGAATGAGTATACATTTCTATTATTCTCAAAATACTGACTGCATACTGAATGGAAACAGCTTAGATGAAGTTCCCACATGATTCTGACTTGTTTGGAAGTAGTCTCATGCTTCTGCTCATTAAGAGAAAAAAGTTCTCATCTCAGTGCACACAATGCTCTGACTTCAAAGTAATGTACATTTCAATTTTACTCAAAACTACTGACTGGAAAGGTAATGGAAACACCTTTGCTTTACTTCTCACATGATTCTGAGTTGTTTGAAAGTAGTTTCATCCTCTGCTCATCAAGACAAAAAAGTTCTTTTCTCAGTCCACACAATGCTTTGACAAAAGAATGAGTATACATTTCTATTATTCTCAAAAATACTGACTGCATACTGAATGGAAACAGCTTAGATGAAGTTCCCACATGATTCTGTCTTGTTTGGAAGTAGTTTCATGCTTCTGCTCATTAAGAGAAAAAAGTTGTCATCTCAGTGCAGGCACTGCTCTAACTTGAAAGTAATGTACGTTTCAATTTTCCTCAAAAGTACTGACTGCAAAGCTGATCGAAACACCTTTGGTTTACTTCACACATGATTCTGAGTTGTTTGAAAGTTGTTTCATGCTTCTGCTCCTCAAGACAAAAAAGCTGTTTTCTCAGAGCATACAATGCTCTGACATTACAGCAGTATACATTTGAATTTTACTCAAATCTACTGAATGCAAACCTGATGGAAACACATTGGGTTTACTTCACACATGATTGTGAGTAGTTTGAAAGTAGTTTCATGCCTCTGCTCATCAAGACAAAAAAGTTCTTTTCTCAGTCCACACAACGCTTTGACAAAAGAATGAGTATACATTTCTATTATACTCAAAAATACTGACTGCATACTCAATGGAAACAGCTTAGATGAAGTTCCCACATGATTCTGACTTGTTTGGAAGTAGTTTCATGCTTCTGCTCATTGAGAGAAAAAAAGTTGTCATCTCAGTGCACACAATGCTCTGACTTCAAAGTAATGTACATTTCAATTTTACTCAAAACTACTGACTGGAAAGGTAATGCAAACACCTTTGGTTTACTTCTCACATGATTCTGAGTTGTTTGAAAGTTGTTTCATGCTTCTGCTCCTCAAGACAAAAAAGCTGTTTTCTCAGAGCATACAATGCTCTGACATTACAGCAGTATACATTTGAATTTTACTCAAATCTACTGAATGCAAACCTGATGGAAACACATTGGGTTTACTTCTCACATGATTCTGAGTTGTTTGAAAGTTGTTTCATGCTTCTGCTCCTCAAGACAAAAAAGCTGTTTTCTCAGAGCATACAATGCTCTGACATTACACCAGTATACATTTGAATTTTACTCAAATCTACTGAATGCAAACCTGATGGAAACACATTGGGTTTATTTCCCACATGGTTCTGAGTAGCTTGAAAGTAGTTTCATGCTTCTGCTCATCAAGACAAATAAGTTCTTTTCTCAGTCCACACAACGCTTTGACAAAAGAATGAGTATACATTTCTATTATACTCAAAAATACTGACTGCATACTCAATGGAAACAGCTTAGACGAAGTTCCCACATGATTCTGACTTGTTTGGAAGTAGTTTCATGCTTCTGCTCATTGAGAGAAAAAAGTTGTCATCTCAGTGCACACAATGCTCTGACTTCAAAGTAATGTACATTTCAATTTTACTCAAAACTACTGACTGGAAAGGTAATGCAAACACCTTTGGTTTACTTCTCACATGATTCTGAGTTGTTTGAAAGTTGTTTCATGCTTCTGCTCCTCAAGACAAAAAAGCTGTTTTCTCAGAGCATACAATGCTCTGACATTACAGCAGTATACATTTGAATTTTACTCAAATCTACTGAATGCAAACCTGATGGAAACACATTGGGTTTACTTCTCACATGATTCTGAGTTGTTTGAAAGTTGTTTCATGCTTCTGCTCCTCAAGACAAAAAAGCTGTTTTCTCAGAGCATACAATGCTCTGACATTACACCAGTATACATTTGAATTTTACTCAAATCTACTGAATGCAAACCTGATGGAAACACATTGGGTTTATTTCCCACATGGTTCTGAGTAGCTTGAAAGTAGTTTCATGCTTCTGCTCATCAAGACAAATAAGTTCTTTTCTCAGTCCACACAACGCTTTGACAAAAGAATGAGTATACATTTCTATTATACTCAAAAATACTGACTGCATACTGAATGGAAACAGCTTTGTTGAAGTTCCCTCATGATTCTGACTTGTTTGGAAGTAGTTTCATGCTTCTGCTCATTAAGAGAAAAAAGTTGTCATCTCAGTGCACACAATGCTCTATCTTCAAGGTAATGTACATTTCAATTTTACTCAAAAGTACTGACTGCAAAGCTAATGGAAACACCTTTGGTTTACTTCTCACATGATTCTGAGATGTAAAAAAGTTGTTTCATGCTTCTACTCCTCAAGACAAAAAAGCTGTTTTCTCAGAGCATTCAATGCTCTGACATTACAGCAGTACACATTTGAATTTTACTCATATCTACTGAATGCAAACCTGATGGAAACAGATTGGGTTTACTTCCCTCATGATTCTGAGTAGCTTGAAAGTAGTTTCATGCCTCTGCTCATCAAGACAAAAAAGTTGTCATCTCAGTGCACACAATGCTCTGGCTTCAAAGTAATGTACATTTCAATTTTACTCAAAACTACTGACTGGAAAAGTAATGGAAACACCTTTGGTTTACTTCTCACATGTTTCTGAGTTGTTTGAAAGTTGTTTTATGCTTCTGCTCCTCAAGACAAAAAAGCTGTTTTCTCAGAGCATACAATGCTCTGACATTACAGCAGTATACATTTGAATTTTACTCAAATCTGCTGAATGCAAACCTGATGGAAACACATTGGGTTTACTTCCCACATGATTCTGAGTAGTTTGAAAGTAGTTTCATGCCTCTGCTCATCAAGACAAAAAAGTTATTTTCTCAGTCCACACGATGCTTTGACGAAAGAATGAGTATACATTTCTATTATTCTCAAAAATACTGACTGCATACTGAGTGGAAACAGCTTAGATGAAGTTCCCACATGATTCTGACTTGTTTGGAAGTAGTCTCATGCTTCTGCTCATTAAGAGAAAAAAGTTCTCATCTCAGTGCACACAATGCTCTGACTTCAAAGTAATGTACATTTCAATTTTACTCAAAACTACTGACTGGAAAGGTAATGGAAACACCTGTGCTTTACTTCTCACATGATTCTGAGTTGTTTGAAAGTTGTTTTATGCTTCTGCTCCTCAAGACAAAAAAGCTGTTTTCTCAGAGCATACAATGCTCTGACATTACAGCAGTATACATTTGAATTTTACTCAAATCTACTGAATGCAAACCTGATGGAAACACATTGGGTTTACTTCCCACATGATTCTGAGTAGTTTGAAAGTAGTTTCATGCCTCTGCTCATCAAGACAAAAAAGTTCTTTTCTCAGTCCACACAATGCTTTGACAAAAGAATGAGTATACATTTCTATTATTCTCAAAAATACTGACTGCATACTGAATGGAAACAGCTTAGATGAAGTTCCCACATGATTCTGTCTTGTTTGGAAGTAGTTTCATGCTTCTGCTCATTAAGAGAAAAAAGTTGTCATCTCAGTGCAGGCACTGCTCTAACTTGAAAGTAATGTACGTTTCAATTTTCCTCAAAAGTACTGACTGCAAAGCTGATCGAAACACCTTTGGTTTACTTCACACATGATTCTGAGTTGTTTGAAAGTTGTTTCATGCTTCTGCTCCTCAAGACAAAAAAGCTGTTTTCTCAGAGCATACAATGCTCTGACATTACAGCAGTATACATTTGAATTTTACTCAAATCTACTGAATGCAAACCTGATGGAAACACATTGGGTTTACTTCACACATGATTGTGAGTAGTTTGAAAGTAGTTTCATGCCTCTGCTCATCAAGACAAAAAAGTTCTTTTCTCAGTCCACACAACGCTTTGACAAAAGAATGAGTATACATTTCTATTATACTCAAAAATACTGACTGCATACTCAATGGAAACAGCTTAGATGAAGTTCCCACATGATTCTGACTTGTTTGGAAGTAGTTTCATGCTTCTGCTCATTGAGAGAAAAAAGTTGTCATCTCAGTGCACACAATGCTCTGACTTCAAAGTAATGTACATTTCAATTTTACTCAAAACTACTGACTGGAAAGGTAATGCAAACACCTTTGGTTTACTTCTCACATGATTCTGAGTTGTTTGAAAGTTGTTTCATGCTTCTGCTCCTCAAGACAAAAAAGCTGTTTTCTCAGAGCATACAATGCTCTGACATTACAGCAGTATACATTTGAATTTTACTCAAATCTACTGAATGCAAACCTGATGGAAACACATTGGGTTTACTTCTCACATGATTCTGAGTTGTTTGAAAGTTGTTTCATGCTTCTGCTCCTCAAGACAAAAAAGCTGTTTTCTCAGAGCATACAATGCTCTGACATTACACCAGTATACATTTGAATTTTACTCAAATCTACTGAATGCAAACCTGATGGAAACACATTGGGTTTATTTCCCACATGGTTCTGAGTAGCTTGAAAGTAGTTTCATGCTTCTGCTCATCAAGACAAATAAGTTCTTTTCTCAGTCCACACAACGCTTTGACAAAAGAATGAGTATACATTTCTATTATACTCAAAAATACTGACTGCATACTCAATGGAAACAGCTTAGATGAAGTTCCCACATGATTCTGACTTGTTTGGAAGTAGTTTCATGCTTCTGCTCATTGAGAGAAAAAAGTTGTCATCTCAGTGCACACAATGCTCTGACTTCAAAGTAATGTACATTTCAATTTTACTCAAAACTACTGACTGGAAAGGTAATGCAAACACCTTTGGTTTACTTCTCACATGATTCTGAGTTGTTTGAAAGTTGTTTCATGCTTCTGCTCCTCAAGACAAAAAAGCTGTTTTCTCAGAGCATACAATGCTCTGACATTACAGCAGTATACATTTGAATTTTACTCAAATCTACTGAATGCAAACCTGATGGAAACA
Organism: Mobula birostris; assembly: GCF_030028105.1. NCBI lineage: Eukaryota > Metazoa > Chordata > Chondrichthyes > Myliobatiformes > Myliobatidae > Mobula > Mobula birostris. The sequence continues at coordinate 220,980 of NW_027277864.1, forward strand.
CATTGGGTTTACTTCTCACATGATTCTGAGTTGTTTGAAAGTTGTTTCATGCTTCTGCTCCTCAAGACAAAAAAGCTGTTTTCTCAGAGCATACAATGCTCTGACATTACAGCATTACACATTTGAATTTTACTCATATCTACTGAATGCAAACCTGATGGAAACACATTGGGTTTACTTCCCTCATGATTCTGAGTAGCTTGAAAGTAGTTTCATGCCTCTGCTCATCAAGACAAAAAAGTTCTTTTCTCAGTCCACAGAGCGCCTAGACCAAAGAATGAGTATACATTTCTATTATACTCAAAAATACTGACTGCATACTGAATGGAAACAGCTTAGATGAAGTTCCCACATGATTCTGACTTGTTTGGAAGTAGTTTCATGCTTCTGCTCATTAAGAGAAAAAAGTTGTCATCTCAGTGCACACAATCCTCTGACTTCAAAGTAAATGTACATTTCAATTTTACTCAAAAGTACTGACCGCAAAGCTAATGGAAACACCTTTGGTTTACTTCTCACATGATTCTGAGTTGTTTGAAAGTTGTTTCATGCTTCTGCTCCTCAAGACAAAAAAGCTGTTTTCTCAGAGCATACAATGCTCTGACATTACATCAGTATACATTTGAATTTTACTCAAATCTACTGAATGCAAACCTGATGGAAACACATTGGGTTTATTTCCCACATGGTTCTGAGTAGCTTGAAAGTAGTTTCATGCTTCTGCTCATCAAGACAAAAAAGTTCTTTTCTCAGTCCACACAATACTTTGACAAAAGAATGAGTATACATTTCTATTATACTCAAAAATACTGACTGCATACTGAATGGAAACAGCTTAGATGAAGTTCCCACATGATTCTGACTTGTTTGGAAGTAGTTTCATGCTTCTGCTCATTAAGAGAAAAAAGTTGTCATCTCAGTGCACACAATGCTCTGACTTCAAAGTAATGTACATTTCAATTTTACTCAAAACTACTGACTGGAAAGGTAATGGAAACACCTTTGGTTTACTTCTCACATGATTCTGAGTTGTTTAAAAGTTGTTTTATGCCTCTGCTCCTCAAGACAAAAAAGCTGTTTTCTCAGAGCATACAATGCTCTGACATTACAGCAGTATACATTTGAATTTTACTCAAATCTACTGAATGCAAACCTGATGGAAACACATTGGGTTTACTTCCCACATGATTCTGAGTAGTTTGAAAGTAGTTTCATGCCTCTGCTCATCAAGACAAAAAAGTTCTTTTCTCAGTCCACACAATGCTTTGACAAAAGAATGAGTATACATTTCTATTATTCTCAAAAATACTGACTGCATACTGAATGGAAACAGCTTAGATGAAGTTCCCACATGATTCTGACTTGTTTGGAAGTAGTTTCATGCTTCTGCTCATTAAGAGAAAAAAGTTCTCATCTCAGTGCACACAATGCTCTGACTTCAAAGTAATGTACATTTCAATTTTACTCAAAACTACTGACTGGAAAGGTAATGGAAACACCTTTGCTTTACTTCTCACATGATTCTGAGTTATTTGAAAGTTGTTTTATGCTTCTGCTCCTCAAGACAAAAAAGCTGTTTTCTCAGAGCATACAATGCTCTGACATTACAGCAGTATACATTTGAATTTTACTCAAATCTACTGAATGCAAACCTGATGGAAACACATTGGGTTTACTTCCCACATGATTCTGAGTAGTTTGAAAGTAGTTTCATGCTTCTGCTCATCAAGACAAAAAAGATCTTTTCTCAGTCCACACAATGCTTTGACAAAAGAATGAGTATACATTTCTATTATACTCAAAAATACTGACTGCATACTGAATGGAAACAGCTTAGATGAAGTTCCCACATGATTCTCACTTGTTTGGAAGTAGTTTCATGCTTCTGTTCATTAAGAGGAAAAAGTTGTCATCTCAGTGCACACACTGCTCTAACTTGAAAGTAATGTACATTTCAATTTTACTCAAAAGTACTGACTGCAAAGCAGATCGAAACACCTTTGGTTTACTTCTCACATGATTCTGAGTTGTTTGAAAGTTGTTTCATGCTTCTGCTCCTCAAGACAAAAAAGCTGTTTTCTCAGAGCATACAATGCTCTGACATTACAGCAGTTTACATTTGAATTTTACTCAAATCTACTGAATGCAAACCTGATGGAAACACATTGGGTTTATTTCCCACATGATTCTGAGTAGCTTGAAAGCAGTTTCATGCCTCTGCTCATCAAGACAAATAAGTTCTTTTCTCAGACCACACAACGCTTTGACAAAAGAATGAGTATACATTTCTATTATACTCAAAAATACTGACTGCATACTGAATGGAAACAGCTTTGATGAAGTTCCCTCATGATTCTGACTTGTTTGGAAGCAGTTTCATGCTTCTGCTCATTAAGAGAAAAAAGTTGTCATCTCAGTGCACACAATGCTCTATCTTCAAGGTAATGTACATTTCAATTTTACTCAAAAGTACTGACTGCAAAGCTAATGGAAACACCTTTGGTTTACTTCTCACATGATTCTGAGATGTATAAAAGTTGTTTCATGCTTCTACTCCTCAAGACAAAAAAGCTGTTTTCTCAGAGCATTCAATGCTCTGACATTACAGCAGTACACATTTGAATTTTACTCATATCTACTGAATGCAAACCTGATGGAAACAGATTGGGTTTACTTCCCTCATGATTCTGAGTAGCTTGAAAGTAGTTTCATGCCTCTGCTCATCAAGACAAAAAAGTTGTCATCTCAGTGCACACAATGCTCTGACTTCAAAGTAATGTACATTTCAATTTTACTCAAAACTACTGACTGGAAAAGTAATGGAAACACCTTTGGTTTACTTCTCACATGTTTCTGAGTTGTTTGAAAGTTGTTTTATGCTTCTGCTCCTCAAGACAAAAAAGCTGTTTTCTCAGAGCATACAATGCTCTGACATTACAGCAGTATACATTTGAATTTTACTCAAATCTACTGAATGCAAACCTGATGGAAACACATTGGGTTTGCTTCCCACATGATTCTGAGTAGTTTGAAAGTAGTTTCATGCCTCTGCTCATCAAGACAAAAAAGTTCTTTTCTCAGTCCACACAATGCTTTGACAAAAGAATGAGTATACATTTCTATTATTCTCAAAAATACTGACTGCATACTGAATGGAAACAGCTTAGATGAAGTTCCCACATGATTCTGACTTGTTTGGAAGTAGTCTCATGCTTCTGCTCATTAAGAGAAAAAAGTTCTCATCTCAGTGCACACAATGCTCTGACTTCAAAGTAATGTACATTTCAATTTTACTCAAAACTACTGACTGGAAAGGTAATGGAAACACCTTTGCTTTACTTCTCACATGATTCTGAGTTGTTTGAAAGTTGTTTTATGCTTCTGCTCCTCAAGACAAAAAAGCTGTTTTCTCAGAGCATACAATGCTCTGACATTACAGCAGTATACATTTGAATTTTACTCAAATCTACTGAATGCAAACCTGATGGAAACACATTGGGTTTACTTCCCGCATGATTCTGAGTAGTTTGAAAGTAGTTTCATGCCTCTGCTCATCAAGACAAAAAAGTTCTTTTCTCAGTCCACACAATGCTTTGACAAAAGAATGAGTATACATTTCTATTATTCTCAAAAATACTGACTGCATACTGAATGGAAACAGCTTAGATGAAGTTCCCACATGATTCTGTCTTGTTTGGAAGTAGTTTCATGCTTCTGCTCATTAAGAGAAAAAAGTTGTCATCTCAGTGCAGACAACTCTCTACCTTGAAAGTAATGTACGTTCAATTTTCCTCAAAAGTACTGACTGCAAAGCTGATCGAAACACCTTTGGTTTACTTCACACATGATTCTGAGTTGTTTGAAAGTTGTTTCATGCTTCTGCTCCTCAAGACAAAAAAGCTGTTTTCTCAGAGCATACAATGCTCTGACATTACAGCAGTATACATTTGAATTTTACTCAAATCTACTGAATGCAAACCTGATGGAAACACATTGGGTTTACTTCACACATGATTGTGAGTAGTTTGAAAGTAGTTTCATGCCTCTGCTCATCAAGACAAAAAAGTTCTTTTCTCAGTCCACACAATGCTTTGACAAAAGAATGAGTAGACATTTCTATTATACTCAAAAATACTGACTGCATACTCAATGGAAACAGCTTAGATGAAGTTCCCACATGATTCTGACTTGTTTGGAAGTAGTTTCATGCTTCTGCTCATTAAGAGAAAAAAGTTCTCATCTCAGTGCACACAATGCTCTGACTTCAAAGTAATGTACATTTCAATTTTACTCAAAACTACTGACTGGAAAGGTAATGGAAACACCTTTGCTTTACTTCTCACATGATTCTGAGTTATTTGAAAGTTGTTTTATGCTTCTGCTCCTCAAGACAAAAAAGCTGTTTTCTCAGAGCATACAATGCTCTGACATTACAGCAGTATACATTTGAATTTTACTCAAATCTACTGAATGCAAACCTGATGGAAACACATTGGGTTTACTTCCCACATGATTCTGAGTAGTTTGAAAGTAGTTTCATGCTTCTGCTCATCAAGACAAAAAAGATCTTTTCTCAGTCCACACAATGCTTTGACAAAAGAATGAGTATACATTTCTATTATACTCAAAAATACTGACTGCATACTGAATGGAAACAGCTTAGATGAAGTTCCCACATGATTCTCACTTGTTTGGAAGTAGTTTCATGCTTCTGTTCATTAAGAGGGAAAAGTTGTCATCTCAGTGCACACACTGCTCTAACTTGAAAGTAATGTACATTTCAATTTTACTCAAAAGTACTGACTGCAAAGCAGATCGAAACACCTTTGGTTTACTTCTCACATGATTCTGAGTTGTTTGAAAGTTGTTTCATGCTTCTGCTCCTCAAGACAAAAAAGCTGTTTTCTCAGAGCATACAATGCTCTGACATTACAGCAGTTTACATTTGAATTTTACTCAAATCTACTGAATGCAAACCTGATGGAAACACATTGGGTTTATTTCCCACATGATTCTGAGTAGCTTGAAAGCAGTTTCATGCCTCTGCTCATCAAGACAAATAAGTTCTTTTCTCAGACCACACAACGCTTTGACAAAAGAATGAGTATACATTTCTATTATACTCAAAAATACTGACTGCATACTGAATGGAAACAGCTTTGATGAAGTTCCCTCATGATTCTGACTTGTTTGGAAGCAGTTTCATGCTTCTGCTCATTAAGAGAAAAAAGTTGTCATCTCAGTGCACACAATGCTCTATCTTCAAGGTAATGTACATTTCAATTTTACTCAAAAGTACTGACTGCAAAGCTAATGGAAACACCTTTGGTTTACTTCTCACATGATTCTGAGATGTATAAAAGTTGTTTCATGCTTCTACTCCTCAAGACAAAAAAGCTGTTTTCTCAGAGCATTCAATGCTCTGACATTACAGCAGTACACATTTGAATTTTACTCATATCTACTGAATGCAAACCTGATGGAAACAGATTGGGTTTACTTCCCTCATGATTCTGAGTAGCTTGAAAGTAGTTTCATGCCTCTGCTCATCAAGAGAAAAAAGTTGTCATCTCAGTGCAGACAACTCTCTACCTTGAAAGTAATGTACGTTCAATTTTCCTCAAAAGTACTGACTGCAAAGCTGATCGAAACACCTTTGGTTTACTTCACACATGATTCTGAGTTGTTTGAAAGTTGTTTCATGCTTCTGCTCCTCAAGACAAAAAAGCTGTTTTCTCAGAGCATACAATGCTCTGACATTACAGCAGTATACATTTGAATTTTACTCAAATCTACTGAATGCAAACCTGATGGAAACACATTGGGTTTACTTCACACATGATTGTGAGTAGTTTGAAAGTAGTTTCATGCCTCTGCTCATCAAGACAAAAAAGTTCTTTTCTCAGTCCACACAATGCTTTGACAAAAGAATGAGTAGACATTTCTATTATACTCAAAAATACTGACTGCATACTCAATGGAAACAGCTTAGATGAAGTTCCCACATGATTCTGACTTGTTTGGAAGTAGTTTCATGCTTCTGCTCATTGAGAGAAAAAAGTTGTCATCTCAGTGCACACAATGCTCTGACTTCAAAGTAATGTACATTTCAATTTTACTCAAAACTACTGACTGGAAAGGTAATGGAAACACCTTTGGTTTACTTCTCACATGATTCTGAGTTGTTTGAAAGTTGTTTCATGCTTCTGCTCCTCAAGACAAAAAAGCTGTTTTCTCAGAGCATACAATGCTCTGACATTACAGCAGTATACATTTGAATTTTACTCAAATCTACTGAATGCAAACCTGATGGAAACACATTGGGTTTACTTCACACATGATTCTGAGTAGTTTGAAAGTAGTTTCATGCCTCTGCTCATCAAGACAAAGAAGTTCTTTTCTCAGTCCACACAATGCTTTGACAAAAGAATGAGTATGCATTTCTATTATACTCAAAAATACTGACTGCATACTGAATGGAAACAGCTTTGATGAAGTTCCCTCATGATTCTGACTTGTTTGGAAGTAGTTTCATGCTCTGCTCATTAAGAGAAAAAAGTTGTCATCTCAGTGCACACAATGCTCTATCTTCAAGGTAATGTACATTTCAATTTTACTCAAAAGTACTGACTGCAAAGCTAATGGAAACACCTTTGGTTTACTTCTCACATGATTCTGAGTTGTTTGAAAGTTGTTTCATGCTTCTGCTCCTCAAGACAAAAAAGCTGTTTTCTCAGAGCATACAATGCTCTGACATTACAGCAGTATACATTTGAATTTTACTCAAATCTACTGAATGCAAACCTGATGGAAGCACATTGGGTTTATTTCCCACATGGTTCTGAGCAGCTTGAAAGTAGTTTCATGCTTCTGCTCATCAAGACAAAAAAGTTCTTTTCTCAGTCCGCACAATACTTTGACAAAAGAATGAGTATACATTTCTATTATACTCAAAAATACTGACTGCATACTGAATGGAAACAGCTTAGATGAAGTTCCCACATGATTCTGACTTGTTTGGAAGTAGTTTCATGCTTCTGCTCATTAAGAGAAAAAAGTTGTCATCTCAGTGCACACAATGCTCTGACTTCAAAGTAATGTACATTTCAATTTTACTCAAAACTACTGACTGGAAAGGTAATGGAAACACCTTTGCTTTACTTCTGACATGATTCTGAGTTATTTGAAAGTTGTTTTATGCTTCTGCTCCTCAAGACAAAAAAGCTGTTTTCTCAGAGCATACAATGCTCTGACATTACAGCAGTATACATTTGAATTTTACTCAAATCTACTGAATGCAAACCTGATGGAAACACATTGGGTTTACTTCCCACATGATTCTGAGTAGTTTGAAAGTAGTTTCATGCCTCTGCTCATCAAGACAAAAAAGTTCTTTTCTCAGTCCACACAATGCTTTGACAAAAGAATGAGTATACATTTCTATTATACTCAAAAATACTGACTGCATACTGAATGGAAACAGCTTAGATGAAGTTCCCACATGATTCTGACTTGTTTGGAAGTAGTTTCATGCTTCTGTTCATTAAGAGGAAAAAGTTGTCATCTCAGTGCACACACTGCTCTAACTTGAAAGTAATGTACATTTCAATTTTACTCAAAAGTACTGACTGCAAAGCTGATCGAAACACCTTTGGTTTACTTCTCACATGATTCTGAGTTGTTTGAAAGTTGTTTCATGCTTCCGCTCCTCAAGACAAAAAAGCTGTTTTCTCAGAGCATACAATGCTCTGACATTACAGCAGTTTACATTTGAATTTCACTCAAATCTACTGAATGCAAACCTGATGGAAACACATTGGGTTTATTTCCCACATGATTCTGAGTAGCTTGAAAGCAGTTTCATGCCTCTGCTCATCAAGACAAAAAAGTTCTTTTCTCAGTCCACACAACGCTTTGACAAAAGAATGAGTATACATTTCTATTATACTCAAAAATACTGACTGCATACTGAATGGAAACAGCTTTGATGAAGTTCCCTCATGATTCTGACTTGTTTGGAAGTAGTTTCATGCTTCTGCTCATTAAGAGAAAAAAGTTGTCATCTCAGTGCACTCAATGCTCTATCTTCAAGGTAATGTACATTTCAATTTTACTCAAAAGTACTGACTGCAAAGCTAATGGAAACACCTTTGCTTTACTTCTCACATGATTCTGAGTTGTTTGAAAGTTGTTTTATGCTTCTGCTCCTCAAGACAAAAAAGCTGTTTTCTCAGAGCATACAATGCTCTGACATTACAGCAGTATACATTTGAATTTTACTCAAATCTACTGAATGCAAACCTGATGGAAACACATTGGGTTTACTTCCCACATGATTCTGAGTAGTTTGAAAGTAGTTTCATGCCTCTGCTCATCAAGACAAAAAAGTTCTTTTCTCAGTCCACACAATGCTTTGACAAAAGAATGAGTATACATTTCTATTATACTCAAAAATACTGACTGCATACTGAATGGAAACAGCTTAGATGAAGTTCCCACATGATTCTGACTTGTTTGGAAGTAGTTTCATGCTTCTGCTCATTAAGAGAAAAAAGTTGTCATCTCAGTGCACACAATGCTCTGACTTCAAAGTAATGTACATTTCAATTTTACTCAAACCTACTGACTGGAAAGGTAATGGAAACACCTTTGCTTTACTTCTGACATGATTCTGAGTTATTTGAAAGTTGTTTTATGCTTCTGCTCCTCAAGACAAAAAAGCTGTTTTCTCAGAGCATACAATGCTCTGACATTACAGCAGTATACATTTGAATTTTACTCAAATCTACTGAATGCAAACCTGATGGAAACACATTGGGTTTACTTCCCACATGATTCTGAGTAGTTTGAAAGTAGTTTCATGCCTCTGCTCATCAAGACAAAAAAGTTCTTTTCTCAGTCCACACGATGCTTTGACAAAAGAATGAGTATACATTTCTATTATACTCAAAAATACTGACTGCATACTGAATGGAAACAGCTTAGATGAAGTTCCCACATGATTCTGACTTGTTTGGAAGTAGTTGCATGCTTCTGTTCATTAAGAGGAAAAAGTTGTCATCTCAGTGCACACACTGCTCTAACTTGAAAGTAATGTACATTTCAATTTTACTCAAAAGTACTGACTGCAAAGCTGATCGAAACACCTTTGGTTTACTTCTCACATGATTCTGAGTTGTTTGAAAGTTGTTTCATGCTTCCGCTCCTCAAGACAAAAAAGCTGTTTTCTCAGAGCATACAATGCTCTGACATTACAGCAGTTTACATTTGAATTTCACTCAAATCTACTGAATGCAAACCTGATGGAAACACATTGGGTTTATTTCCCACATGATTCTGAGTAGCTTGAAAGCAGTTTCATGCCTCTGCTCATCAAGACAAAAAAGTTCTTTTCTCAGTCCACACAACGCTTTGACAAAAGAATGAGTATACATTTCTATTATACTCAAAAATACTGACTGCATACTGAATGGAAACAGCTTTGATGAAGTTCCCTCATGATTCTGACTTGTTTGGAAGTAGTTTCATGCTTCTGCTCATTAAGAGAAAAAAGTTGTCATCTCAGTGCAGACACTGCTCTAACTTGAAAGTAATGTACGTTTCAATTTTCCTCAAAAGTACTGACTGCAAAGCTGATCGAAACACCTTTGGTTTACTTCACACATGATTCTGAGTTGTTTGAAAGTTGTTTCATGCTTCTGCTCCTCAAGACAAAAAAGCTGTTTTCTCAGAGCATACAATGCTCTGACATTACAGCAGTTTACATTTGAATTTCACTCAAATCTACTGAATGCAAACCTGATGGAAACACATTGGGTTTATTTCCCACATGATTCTGAGTAGCTTGAAAGCAGTTTCATGCCTCTGCTCATCAAGACAAAAAAGTTCTTTTCTCAGTCCACACAACGCTTTGACAAAAGAATGAGTATACATTTCTATTATACTCAAAAATACTGACTGCATACTGAATGGAAACAGCTTTGATGAAGTTCCCTCATGATTCTGACTTGTTTGGAAGTAGTTTCATGCTTCTGCTCATTAAGAGAAAAAAGTTGTCATCTCAGTGCACTCAATGCTCTATCTTCAAGGTAATGTACATTTCAATTTTACTCAAAAGTACTGACTGCAAAGCTAATGGAAACACCTTTGCTTTACTTCTCACATGATTCTGAGTTGTTTGAAAGTTGTTTTATGCTTCTGCTCCTCAAGACAAAAAAGCTGTTTTCTCAGAGCATACAATGCTCTGACATTACAGCAGTATACATTTGAATTTTACTCAAATCTACTGAATGCAAACCTGATGGAAACACATTGGGTTTACTTCCCACATGATTCTGAGTAGTTTGAAAGTAGTTTCATGCCTCTGCTCATCAAGACAAAAAAGTTCTTTTCTCAGTCCACACAATGCTTTGACAAAAGAATGAGTATACATTTCTATTATTCTCAAAAATACTGACTGCATACTGAATGGAAACAGCTTAGATGAAGTTCCCACATGATTCTGTCTTGTTTGGAAGTAGTTTCATGCTTCTGCTCATTAAGAGAAAAAAGTTGTCATCTCAGTGCAGACACTGCTCTAACTTGAAAGTAATGTACGTTTCAATTTTCCTCAAAAGTACTGACTGCAAAGCTGATCGAAACACCTTTGGTTTACTTCACACATGATTCTGAGTTGTTTGAAAGTTGTTTCATGCTTCTGCTCCTCAAGACAAAAAAGCTGTTTTCTCAGAGCATACAATGCTCTGACATTACAGCAGTATACATTTGAATTTTACTCAAATCTACTGAATGCAAACCTGATGGAAACACATTGGGTTTACTTCACACATGATTGTGAGTAGTTTGAAAGTAGTTTCATGCCTCTGCTCATCAAGACAAAAAAGTTCTTTTCTCAGTCCACACAATGCTTTGACAAAAGAATGAGTATACATTTCTATTATACTCAAAAATACTGACTGCATACTGAATGGAAACAGCTTAGATGAAGTTCCCACATGACTTGTTTGGAAGTAGTTTCATGCTTCTGCTCATTGAGAGAAAAAAAGTTGTCATCTCAGTGCACACAATGCTCTGACTTCAAAGTAATGTACATTTCAATTTTACTCAAAACTACTGACTGGAAAGGTAATGGAAACACCTTTGGTTTACTTCTCACATGATTCTGAGTTGTTTGAAAGTTGTTTCATGCTTCTGCTCCTCAAGACAAAAAAGCTGTTTTCTCAGAGCATACAATGCTCTGACATTACAGCAGTATACATTTGAATTTTACTCAAATCTACTGAATGCAAACCTGATGGAAACACATTGGGTTTACTTCACACATGATTCTGAGTAGTTTGAAAGTAGTTTCATGCCTCTGCTCATCAAGACAAAGAAGTTCTTTTCTCAGTCCACACAATGCTTTGACAAAAGAATGAGTATGCATTTCTATTATACTCAAAAATACTGACTGCATACTGAATGGAAACAGCTTTGATGAAGTTCCCTCATGATTCTGACTTGTTTGGAAGTAGTTTCATGCTCTGCTCATTAAGAGAAAAAAGTTGTCATCTCAGTGCACACAATGCTCTATCTTCAAGGTAATGTACATTTCAATTTTACTCAAAAGTACTGACTGCAAAGCTAATGGAAACACCTTTGGTTTACTTCTCACATGATTCTGAGTTGTTTGAAAGTTGTTTCATGCTTCTGCTCCTCAAGACAAAAAAGCTGTTTTCTCAGAGCATACAATGCTCTGACATTACAGCAGTATACATTTGAATTTTACTCAAATCTACTGAATGCAAACCTGATGGAAGCACATTGGGTTTATTTCCCACATGGTTCTGAGCAGCTTGAAAGTAGTTTCATGCTTCTGCTCATCAAGACAAAAAAGTTCTTTTCTCAGTCTGCACAATACTTTGACAAAAGAATGAGTATACATTTCTATTATACTCAAAAATACTGACTGCATACTGAATGGAAACAGCTTAGATGAAGTTCCCACATGATTCTGACTTGTTTGGAAGTAGTTTCATGCTTCTGCTCATTAAGAGAAAAAAGTTGTCATCTCAGTGCACATAATGCTCTGACTTCAAAGTAATGTACATTTCAATTTTACTCAAAACTACTGACTGGAAAGGTAATGGAAACACCTTTGCTTTACTTCTGACATGATTCTGAGTTATTTGAAAGTTGTTTTATGCTTCTGCTCCTCAAGACAAAAAAGCTGTTTTCTCAGAGCATACAATGCTCTGACATTACAGCAGTATACATTTGAAATTTACTCAAATCTACTGAATGCAAACCTGATGGAAACACATTGGGTTTACTTCCCACATGATTCTGAGTAGTTTGAAAGTAGTTTCATGCCTCTGCTCATCAAGACAAAAAAGTTCTTTTCTCAGTCCACACAATGCTTTGACAAAAGAATGAGTATACATTTCTATTATTCTCAAAAATACTGACTGCATACTGAATGGAAACAGCTTAGATGAAGTTCCCACATGATTCTGTCTTGTTTGGAAGTAGTTTCATGCTTCTGCTCATTAAGAGAAAAAAGTTGTCATCTCAGTGCAGACACTGCTCTAACTTGAAAGTAATGTACGTTTCAATTTTCCTCAAAAGTACTGACTGCAAAGCTGATCGAAACACCTTTGGTTTACTTCACACATGATTCTGAGTTGTTTGAAAGTTGTTTCATGCTTCTGCTCCTCAAGACAAAAATGCTGTTTTCTCAGAGCATACAATGCTCTGACATTACAGCAGTATACATTTGAATTTTACTCAAATCTACTGAATGCAAACCTGATGGAAACACATTGGGTTTACTTCACACATGATTGTGAGTAGTTTGAAAGTACTTTCATGCCTCTGCTCATCAAGACAAAAAAGTTCTTTTCTCAGTCCACACAATGCTTTGACAAAAGAATGAGTATACATTTCTATTATACTCAAAAATACTGACTGCATACTGAATGGAAACAGCTTAGATGAAGTTCCCACATGACTTGTTTGGAAGTAGTTTCATGCTTCTGCTCATTGAGAGAAAAAAGTTGTCATCTCAGTGCACACAATGCTCTGACTTCAAAGTAATGTACATTTCAATTTTACTCAAAACTACTGACTGGAAAGGTAATGGAAACACCTTTGGTTTACTTCTCACATGATTCTGAGTTGTTTGAAAGTTGTTTCATGCTTCTGATCCTCAAGACAAAAAAGCTGTTTTCTCAGAGCATACAATGCTCTGACATTACAGCAGTATACATTTGAATTTTACTCAAATCTACTGAATGCAAACCTGATGGAAACACATTGGGTTTACTTCACACATGATTCTGAGTAGTTTGAAAGTAGTTTCATGCCTCTGCTCATCAAGACAAAAAAGTTCTTTTCTCAGTCCACACAATGCTTTGACAAAAAAATGAGTATGCATTTCTATTATACTCAAAAATACTGACTGCATACTGAATGGAAACAGCTTAGATGAAGTTCCCACATGATTCTGACTTGTTTGGAAGTAGTTTCATGCTTCTGCTCATTAAGAGAAAAAAGTTGTCATCTCAGTGCACACAATGCTCTGACTTCAAAGTAAATGTACATTTCAATTTTACTCAAAAGTACTGACTGCAAAGCTAATGGAAACACCTTTTGTTTACTTCTCACATGATTCTGAGTTGTTTGAAAGTTGTTTCATGCTTCTGCTCCTCAAGACAAAAAAACTGTTTTCTCAGAGCATACAATGCTCTGACATTACACCAGTATACATTTGAATTTTACTCAAATCTACTGAACGCAAACCTGATGGAAACACATTGGGTTTATTTCCCACATGATTCTGAGTAGCTTGAAAGTAGTTTCATGCTTCTGCTCATCAAGACAAAAAAGTTCTTTTCTCAGTCCACACAACACTTTGACAAAAGAATGAGTATACATTTCTATTATACTCAAAAATACTGACTGCATACTGAATGGAAACAGCTTAGATTAAGTTCCCACATGATTCTGACTTGTTTGGAAGTAGTTTCATGCTTCTGCTCAATAAGAGAAAAAAGTTGTCATCTCAGTGCACACAATGCTCTGACTTGAAAGTAATGTACATTTCAATTTTACTCATAACTACTGACTGGAAAGGTAATGGAAACACCTTTGGTTTACTTCTCACATGATTCTGAGTTGTTTGAAAGTTGTTTCATGCTTCTGCTCCTCAAGACAAAAAAGCTGTATTCTCAGAGCATACAATGCTCTGACATTACAGCAGTATACATTTGAATTTTACTCAAATCTACTGAATGCAAACCTGATGGAAACAGATTGGGTTTACTTCCCACATGATTCTGAGTAGCTTGATAGTAGTTTCATGCTTCTGCTCATCAAGACAAAAAAGTTATTTTCTCAGTCCACACAATGCTTTGGCAAAAGAATGAGTATACATTTCTATTATACTCAAAAATACTGACTGCATACTGAATGGAAACAGCTTAGATGAAGTTCCCACATGATTCTGACTTGTTTGGAAGTAGTTTCATGCTTCTGCTCATTAAGAGAAAAAAGTTGTCATCTCAGTGCACACAATGCTCTGACTTCAAAGTAAATGTACATTTCAATTTTACTCAAAAGTACTGACTGCAAAGCTAATGGAAACACCTTTGGTTTACTTCTCACATGATTCTGAGTTGTTTGAAAGTTGTTTCATGCTTCTGCTCCTCAAGACAAAAAAGCTGTTTTCTCAGAGCATACAATGCTCTGACATTACAGCAGTATACATTTGAATTTTACTCAAATCTACTGAATGCAAACCTGATGGAAGCACATTGGGTTTATTTCCCACATGGTTCTGAGCAGCTTGAAAGTAGTTTCATGCTTCTGCTCATCAAGACAAAAAAGTTCTTTTCTCAGTCTGCACAATACTTTGACAAAAGAATGAGTATACATTTCTATTATACTCAAAAATACTGACTGCATACTGAATGGAAACAGCTTAGATGAAGTTCCCACATGATTCTGACTTGTTTGGAAGTAGTTTCATGCTTCTGCTCATTAAGAGAAAAAAGTTGTCATCTCAGTGCACATAATGCTCTGACTTCAAAGTAATGTACATTTCAATTTTACTCAAAACTACTGACTGGAAAGGTAATGGAAACACCTTTGCTTTACTTCTGACATGATTCTGAGTTATTTGAAAGTTGTTTTATGCTTCTGCTCCTCAAGACAAAAAAGCTGTTTTCTCAGAGCATACAATGCTCTGACATTACAGCAGTATACATTTGAAATTTACTCAAATCTACTGAATGCAAACCTGATGGAAACACATTGGGTTTACTTCCCACATGATTCTGAGTAGTTTGAAAGTAGTTTCATGCCTCTGCTCATCAAGACAAAAAAGTTCTTTTCTCAGTCCACACAATGCTTTGACAAAAGAATGAGTATACATTTCTATTATTCTCAAAAATACTGACTGCATACTGAATGGAAACAGCTTAGATGAAGTTCCCACATGATTCTGTCTTGTTTGGAAGTAGTTTCATGCTTCTGCTCATTAAGAGAAAAAAGTTGTCATCTCAGTGCAGACACTGCTCTAACTTGAAAGTAATGTACGTTTCAATTTTCCTCAAAAGTACTGACTGCAAAGCTGATCGAAACACCTTTGGTTTACTTCACACATGATTCTGAGTTGTTTGAAAGTTGTTTCATGCTTCTGCTCCTCAAGACAAAAATGCTGTTTTCTCAGAGCATACAATGCTCTGACATTACAGCAGTATACATTTGAATTTTACTCAAATCTACTGAATGCAAACCTGATGGAAACACATTGGGTTTACTTCACACATGATTGTGAGTAGTTTGAAAGTACTTTCATGCCTCTGCTCATCAAGACAAAAAAGTTCTTTTCTCAGTCCACACAATGCTTTGACAAAAGAATGAGTATACATTTCTATTATACTCAAAAATACTGACTGCATACTGAATGGAAACAGCTTAGATGAAGTTCCCACATGACTTGTTTGGAAGTAGTTTCATGCTTCTGCTCATTGAGAGAAAAAAGTTGTCATCTCAGTGCACACAATGCTCTGACTTCAAAGTAATGTACATTTCAATTTTACTCAAAACTACTGACTGGAAAGGTAATGGAAACACCTTTGGTTTACTTCTCACATGATTCTGAGTTGTTTGAAAGTTGTTTCATGCTTCTGATCCTCAAGACAAAAAAGCTGTTTTCTCAGAGCATACAATGCTCTGACATTACAGCAGTATACATTTGAATTTTACTCAAATCTACTGAATGCAAACCTGATGGAAACACATTGGGTTTACTTCACACATGATTCTGAGTAGTTTGAAAGTAGTTTCATGCCTCTGCTCATCAAGACAAAAAAGTTCTTTTCTCAGTCCACACAATGCTTTGACAAAAAAATGAGTATGCATTTCTATTATACTCAAAAATACTGACTGCATACTGAATGGAAACAGCTTAGATGAAGTTCCCACATGATTCTGACTTGTTTGGAAGTAGTTTCATGCTTCTGCTCATTAAGAGAAAAAAGTTGTCATCTCAGTGCACACAATGCTCTGACTTCAAAGTAAATGTACATTTCAATTTTACTCAAAAGTACTGACTGCAAAGCTAATGGAAACACCTTTTGTTTACTTCTCACATGATTCTGAGTTGTTTGAAAGTTGTTTCATGCTTCTGCTCCTCAAGACAAAAAAACTGTTTTCTCAGAGCATACAATGCTCTGACATTACACCAGTATACATTTGAATTTTACTCAAATCTACTGAACGCAAACCTGATGGAAACACATTGGGTTTATTTCCCACATGATTCTGAGTAGCTTGAAAGTAGTTTCATGCTTCTGCTCATCAAGACAAAAAAGTTCTTTTCTCAGTCCACACAACACTTTGACAAAAGAATGAGTATACATTTCTATTATACTCAAAAATACTGACTGCATACTGAATGGAAACAGCTTAGATTAAGTTCCCACATGATTCTGACTTGTTTGGAAGTAGTTTCATGCTTCTGCTCAATAAGAGAAAAAAGTTGTCATCTCAGTGCACACAATGCTCTGACTTGAAAGTAATGTACATTTCAATTTTACTCATAACTACTGACTGGAAAGGTAATGGAAACACCTTTGGTTTACTTCTCACATGATTCTGAGTTGTTTGAAAGTTGTTTCATGCTTCTGCTCCTCAAGACAAAAAAGCTGTATTCTCAGAGCATACAATGCTCTGACATTACAGCAGTATACATTTGAATTTTACTCAAATCTACTGAATGCAAACCTGATGGAAACAGATTGGGTTTACTTCCCACATGATTCTCAGTAGCTTGATAGTAGTTTCATGCTTCTGCTCATCAAGACAAAAAAGTTATTTTCTCAGTCCACACAATGCTTTGGCAAAAGAATGAGTATACATTTCTATTATACTCAAAAATACTGACTGCATACTGAATGGAAACAGCTTAGATGAAGTTCCCACATGATTCTGACTTGTTTGGAAGTAGTTTCATGCTTCTGCTCATTAAGAGAAAAAAGTTGTCATCTCAGTGCACACAATGCTCTGACTTCAAAGTAAATGTACATTTCAATTTTACTCAAAAGTACTGACTGCAAAGCTAATGGAAACACCTTTGGTTTACTTCTCACATGATTCTGAGTTGTTTGAAAGTTGTTTCATGCTTCTGCTCCTCAAGACAAAAAAACTGTTTTCTCAGAGCATACAATGCTCTGACATTACACCAGTATACATTTGAATTTTACTCAAATCTACTGAATGCAAACCTGATGGAAACACATTGGGTTTATTTCCCACATGATTCTGAGTAGCTTGAAAGTAGTTTCATGCTTCTGCTCATCAAGACAAAAAAGTTCTTTTCTCAGTCCACACAACACTTTGACAAAAGAATGAGTATACATTTCTATTATACTCAATAATACTGACTGCATACTGAATGGAAACAGCTTAGATGAAGTTCCCACATGATTCTGACTTGTTTGGAAGTAGTTTCATGCTTCTGCTCATTAAGAGAAAAAAGTTGTCATCTCAGTGCACACAATGCTCTGACTTCAAAGTAATGTACATTAAAATTTTACTCAAAACTACTGACTGGAAAGGTAATGGAAACACCTTTGGTTTATTTCTCACATGATTCTGAGTTGTTTGAAAGTTGTTTTATGCTTCTGCTCCGCAAGACAAAAAAGCTGTTTTCTCAGAGCATACAATGCTCTGACATTACAGCAGTATACATTTGAATTTTACTCAAATCTACTGAATGCAAACCTGATGGAAACACATTGGGTTTACTTCACACATGATTGTGAGTAGTTTGAAAGTAGTTTCATGCCTCTGCTCATCAAGACAAAAAAGTTCTTTTCTCAGTCCACACAATGCTTTGACAAAAGAATGAGTATATATTTCTATTATACTCAAAAATACTGACTGCATACTGAATGGAAACAGCTTAGATGAAGTTCCCACATGACTTGTTTGGAAGTAGTTTCATGCTTCTGATTGAGAGAAAAAAGTTGTCATCTCAGTGCACACAATGCTCTGACTTCAAAGTAATGTACATTTCAATTTTACTCAAAACTACTGACTGGAAAGGTAATGGAAACACCTTTGGTTTACTTCTCACATGATTCTGAGTTGTTTGAAAGTTGTTTCATGCTTCTGCTCCTCAAGACAAAAAAGCTGTTTTCTCAGAGCATACAATGCTCTGACATTACAGCAGTATACATTTGAATTTTACTCAAATCTACTGAATGCAAACCTGATGGAAACACATTGGGTTTACTTCACACATGATTCTGAGTAGTTTGAAAGTAGTTTCATGCCTCTGCTCATCAAGACAAAGAAGTTCTTTTCTCAGTCCACACAATGCTTTGACAAAAGAATGAGTATGCATTTCTATTATACTCAAAAATACTGACTGCATACTGAATGGAAACAGCTTTGATGAAGTTCCCTCATGATTCTGACTTGTTTGGAAGTAGTTTCATGCTCTGCTCATTAAGAGAAAAAAGTTGTCATCTCAGTGCACACAATGCTCTATCTTCAAGGTAATGTACATTTCAATTTTACTCAAAAGTACTGACTGCAAAGCTAATGGAAACACCTTTGGTTTACTTCTCACATGATTCTGAGTTGTTTGAAAGTTGTTTCATGCTTCTGCTCCTCAAGACAAAAAAGCTGTTTTCTCAGAGCATACAATGCTCTGACATTACAGCAGTATACATTTGAATTTTACTCAAATCTACTGAATGCAAACCTGATGGAAACACATTGGGTTTATTTCCCACTTGGTTCTGAGCAGCTTGAAAGTAGTTTCATGCTTCTGCTCATCAAGACAAAAAAGTTCTTTTCTCAGTCCGCACAATACTTTGACAAAAGAATGAGTATACATTTCTATTATACTCAAAAATACTGACTGCATACTGAATGGAAACAGCTTAGATGAAGTTCCCACATGATTCTGACTTGTTTGGAAGTAGTTTCATGCTTCTGCTCATTAAGAGAAAAAAGTTGTCATCTCAGTGCACACAATGCTCTGACTTCAAAGTAATGTACATTTCAATTTTATTCAAAACTACTGACTGGAAAGGTAATGGAAACACCTTTGCTTTACTTCTCACATGATTCTGAGTTATTTGAAAGTTGTTTTATGCTTCGGCTCGTCAAGACAAAAAAGCTGTTTTCTCAGAGCATACAATGCTCTGACATTACAGCAGTATACGTTTGAATTTTACTCAAATCTACTGAATGCAAACCTGATGGAAACACATTGGGTTTACTTCCCACATGATTCTGAGTAGTTTGAAAGTAGTTTCATGCCTCTGCTCATCAAGACAAAAAAGTTCTTTTCTCAGTCCACACAATGCTTTGACAAAAGAATGAGTATACATTTCTATTATACTCAAAAATACTGACTGCATACTGAATGGAAACAGCTTAGATTAAGTTCCCACATGATTCTGACTTGTTTGGAAGTAGTTTCATGCTTCTGTTCATTAAGAGGAAAAAGTTCTCATCTCAGTGCACACACTGCTCTAACTTGAAAGTAATGTACATTTCAATTTTACTCAAAAGTACTGACTGCAAAGCTGATCGAAACACCTTTGGTTTACTTCTCACATGATTCTGAGTTGTTTGAAAGTTGTTTCATGCTTCTGCTCCTCAAGACAAAAAAGCTGTTTTCTCAGAGCATACAATGCTCTGACATTACAGCAGTTTACATTTGAATTTCACTCAAATCTACTGAATGCAAACCTGATGGAAACACATTGGGTTTATTTCCCACATGATTCTGAGTAGCTTGAAAGCAGTTTCATGCCTCTGCTCATCAAGACAAAAAAGTTCTTTTCTCAGTCCACACAACGCTTTGACAAAAGAATGAGTATACATTTCTATTATACTCAAAAATACTGACTGCATACTGAATGGAAACAGCTTTGATGAAGTTCCCTCATGATTCTGACTTGTTTGGAAGTAGTTTCATGCTTCTGCTCATTAAGAGAAAAAAGTTGTCATCTCAGTGCACACAATGCTCTATCTTCAAGGTAATGTACATTTCAATTTTACTCAAAAGTACTGACTGCAAAGCTAATGGAAACACCTTTGCTTTACTTCTCACATGATTCTGAGTTGTTTGAAAGTTGTTTTATGCTTCTGCTCCTCAAGACAAAAAAGCTGTTTTCTCAGAGCATACAATGCTCTGACATTACAGCAGTATACATTTGAATTTTACTCAAATCTATTGAATGCAAACCTGATGGAAACACATTGGGTTTACTTCCCACATGATTCTGAGTAGTTTGAAAGTAGTTTCATGCCTCTGCTCATCAAGACAAAAAAGTTCTTTTCTCAGTCCACACAATGCTTTGACAAAAGAATGAGTATACATTTCTATTATTCTCAAAAATACTGACTGCATACTGAATGGAAACAGCTTAGATGAAGTTCCCACATGATTCTGACTTGTTTGGAAGTAGTTTCATGCTTCTGCTCATTAAGAGAAAAAAGTTCTCATCTCAGTGCACACAATGCTCTGACTTCAAAGTAATGTACATTTCAATTTTACTCAAAACTACTGACTGGAAAGGTAATGGAAACACCTTTGCTTTACTTCTCACATGATTCTGAGTTATTTGAAAGTTGTTTTATGCTTCTGCTCCTCAAGACAAAAAAGCTGTTTTCTCAGAGCATACAATGCTCTGACATTACAGCAGTATACATTTGAATTTTACTCAAATCTACTGAATGCAAACCTGATGGAAACACATTGGGTTTACTTCCCACATGATTCTGAGTAGTTTGAAAGTAGTTTCATGCCTCTGCTCATCAAGACAAAAAAGTTCTTTTCTCAGTCCACACAATGCTTTGACAAAAGAATGAGTATACATTTCTATTATACTCAAAAATACTGACTGCATACTGAATGGAAACAGCTTAGATGAAGTTCCCACATGATTCTCACTTGTTTGGAAGTAGTTTCATGCTTCTGTTCATTAAGAGGAAAAAGTTGTCATCTCAGTGCACACACTGCTCTAACTTGAAAGTAATGTAAATTTCAATTTTACTCAAAAGTACTGACTGCAAAGCTGATCGAAACACCTTTGGTTTACTTCTCACATGATTCTGAGTTGTTTGAAAGTTGTTTCATGCTTCTGCTCCTCAAGACAAAAAAGCTGTTTTCTCAGAGCATACAATGCTCTGACATTACAGCAGTTTACATTTGAATTTTACTCAAATCTACTGAATGCAAACCTGATGGAAACACATTGGGTTTATTTCCCACATGATTCTGAGTAGCTTGAAAGCAGTTTCATGCCTCTGCTCATCAAGACAAATAAGTTCTTTTCTCAGTCCACACAACGCTTTGACAAAAGAATGAGTATACATTTCTATTATACTCAAAAATACTGACTGCATACTGAATGGAAACAGCTTTGATGAAGTTCCCTCATGATTCTGACTTGTTTGGAAGTAGTTTCCTGCTTCTGCTCATTAAGAGAAAAAAGTTGTCATCTCAGTGCACACAATGCTTTATCTTCAAGGTAATGTACATTTCAATTTTACTCAAAAGTACTGACTGCAAAGCTAATGGAAACACCTTTGGTTTACTTCTCACATGATTCTGAGATGTATAAAAGTTGTTTCATGCTTCTACTCCTCAAGACAAAAAAGCTGTTTTCTCAGAGCATTCAATGCTCTGACATTACAGCAGTACACATTTGAATTTTACTCATATCTACTGAATGCAAACCTGATGGAAACAGATTGGGTTTACTTCCCTCATGATTCTGAGTAGCTTGAAAGTAGTTTCATGCCTCTGCTCATCAAATCAAAAAAGTTGTCATCTCAGTGCACACAATGCTCTGACTTCAAAGTAATGTACATTTCAATTTTACTCAAAACTACTGACTGGAAAAGTAATGGAAACACCTTTGGTTTACTTCTCACATGTTTCTGAGTTGTTTGAAAGTTGTTTTATGCTTCTGCTCCTCAAGACAAAAAAGCTGTTTTCTCAGAGCATACAATGCTCTGACATTACAGCAGTATACATTTGAATTTTACTCAAATCTACTGAATGCAAACCTGATGGAAACACATTGGGTTTACTTCCCACATGATTCTGAGTAGTTTGAAAGTAGTTTCATGCCTCTGCTCATCAAGACAAAAAAGTTCTTTTCTCAGTCCACACAAAGCTTTGACAAAAGAATGAGTATACATTTCTATTATTCTCAAAAATACTGACTGCATACTGAATGGAAACAGCTTAGATGAAGTTCCCACATGATTCTGACTTGTTTGGAAGTAGTCTCATGCTTCTGCTCATTAAGAGAAAAAAGTTCTCATCTCAGTGCACACAATGCTCTGACTTCAAAGTAATGTACATTTCAATTTTACTCAAAACTACTGACTGGAAAGGTAATGGAAACACCTTTGCTTTACTTCTCACATGATTCTGAGTTGTTTGAAAGTTGTTTTATGCTTCTGCTCCTCAAGACAAAAAAGCTGTTTTCTCAGAGCATACAATGCTCTGACATTACAGCAGTATACATTTGAATTTTACTCAAATCTACTGAATGCAAACCTGATGGAAACACATTGGGTTTACTTCCCACATGATTCTGAGTAGTTTGAAAGTAGTTTCATGCCTCTGCTCATCAAGACAAAAAAGTTCTTTTCTCAGTCCACACAATGCTTTGACAAAAGAATGAGTATACATTTCTATTATACTCAAAAATACTGACTGCATACTGAATGGAAACAGCTTAGATGAAGTTCCCACATGATTCTCACTTGTTTGGAACTAGTTTCATGCTTCTGTTCATTAAGAGGAAAAAGTTGTCATCTCAGTGCACACACTGCTCTAACTTGAAAGTAATGTAAATTTCAATTTTACTCAAAAGTACTGACTGCAAAGCTGATCGAAACACCTTTGGTTTACTTCTCACATGATTCTGAGTTGTTTGAAAGTTGTTTCATGCTTCTGCTCCTCAAGACAAAAAAACTGTTTTCTCAGAGCATACAATGCTCTGACATTACACCAGTATACATTTGAATTTTACTCAAATCTACTGAATGCAAACCTGATGGAAACACATTGGGTTTATTTCCCACATGATTCTGAGTAGCTTGAAAGTAGTTTCATGCTTCTGCTCATCAAGACAAAAAAGTTCTTTTCTCAGTCCACACAACACTTTGACAAAAGAATGAGTATACATTTCTATTATACTCAATAATACTGACTGCATACTGAATGGAAACAGCTTAGATGAAGTTCCCACATGATTCTGACTTGTTTGGAAGTAGTTTCATGCTTCTGCTCATTAAGAGAAAAAAGTTGTCATCTCAGTGCACACAAAGCTCTGACTTCAAAGTAATGTACATTAAAATTTTACTCAAAACTACTGACTGGAAAGGTAATGGAAACACCTTTGGTTTACTTCTCACATGATTCTGAGTTGTTTGAAAGTTGTTTTATGCTTCTGCTCCGCAAGACAAAAAAGCTGTTTTCTCAGAGCATACAATGCTCTGACATTACAGCAGTATACATTTGAATTTTACTCAAATCTACTGAATGCAAACCTGATGGAAACACATTGGGTTTACTTCACACATGATTGTGAGTAGTTTGAAAGTAGTTTCATGCCTCTGCTCATCAAGACAAAAAAGTTCTTTTCTCAGTCCACACAATGCTTTGACAAAAGAATGAGTATATATTTCTATTATACTCAAAAATACTGACTGCATACTGAATGGAAACAGCTTAGATGAAGTTCCCACATGACTTGTTTGGAAGTAGTTTCATGCTTCTGATTGAGAGAAAAAAGTTGTCATCTCAGTGCACACAATGCTCTGACTTCAAAGTAATGTACATTTCAATTTTACTCAAAACTACTGACTGGAAAGGTAATGGAAACACCTTTGGTTTACTTCTCACATGATTCTGAGTTGTTTGAAAGTTGTTTCATGCTTCTGCTCCTCAAGACAAAAAAGCTGTTTTCTCAGAGCATACAATGCTCTGACATTACAGCAGTATACATTTGAATTTTACTCAAATCTACTGAATGCAAACCTGATGGAAACACATTGGGTTTACTTCACACATGATTCTGAGTAGTTTGAAAGTAGTTTCATGCCTCTGCTCATCAAGACAAAGAAGTTCTTTTCTCAGTCCACACAATGCTTTGACAAAAGAATGAGTATGCATTTCTATTATATTCAAAAATACTGACTGCATACTGAATGGAAACAGCTTTGATGAAGTTCCCTCATGATTCTGACTTGTTTGGAAGTAGTTTCATGCTCTGCTCATTAAGAGAAAAAAGTTGTCATCTCAGTGCACACAATGCTCTATCTTCAAGGTAATGTACATTTCAATTTTACTCAAAAGTACTGACTGCAAAGCTAATGGAAACACCTTTGGTTTACTTCTCACATGATTCTGAGTTGTTTGAAAGTTGTTTCATGCTTCTGCTCCTCAAGACAAAAAAGCTGTTTTCTCAGAGCATACAATGCTCTGACATTACAGCAGTATACATTTGAATTTTACTCAAATCTACTGAATGCAAACCTGATGGAAACACATTGGGTTTATTTCCCACTTGGTTCTGAGCAGCTTGAAAGTAGTTTCATGCTTCTGCTCATCAAGACAAAAAAGTTCTTTTCTCAGTCCGCACAATACTTTGACAAAAGAATGAGTATACATTTCTATTATACTCAAAAATACTGACTGCATACTGAATGGAAACAGCTTAGATGAAGTTCCCACATGATTCTGACTTGTTTGGAAGTAGTTTCATGCTTCTGCTCATTAAGAGAAAAAAGTTGTCATCTCAGTGCACACAATGCTCTGACTTCAAAGTAATGTACATTTCAATTTTATTCAAAACTACTGACTGGAAAGGTAATGGAAACACCTTTGCTTTACTTCTCACATGATTCTGAGTTATTTGAAAGTTGTTTTATGCTTCGGCTCGTCAAGACAAAAAAGCTGTTTTCTCAGAGCATACAATGCTCTGACATTACAGCAGTATACGTTTGAATTTTACTCAAATCTACTGAATGCAAACCTGATGGAAACACATTGGGTTTACTTCCCACATGATTCTGAGTAGTTTGAAAGTAGTTTCATGCCTCTGCTCATCAAGACAAAAAAGTTCTTTTCTCAGTCCACACAATGCTTTGACAAAAGAATGAGTATACATTTCTATTATACTCAAAAATACTGACTGCATACTGAATGGAAACAGCTTAGATTAAGTTCCCACATGATTCTGACTTGTTTGGAAGTAGTTTCATGCTTCTGTTCATTAAGAGGAAAAAGTTCTCATCTCAGTGCACACACTGCTCTAACTTGAAAGTAATGTACATTTCAATTTTACTCAAAAGTACTGACTGCAAGCTGATCGAAACACCTTTGGTTTACTTCTCACATGATTCTGAGTTGTTTGAAAGTTGTTTCATGCTTCTGCTCCTCAAGACAAAAAAGCTGTTTTCTCAGAGCATACAATGCTCTGACATTACAGCAGTTTACATTTGAATTTCACTCAAATCTACTGAATGCAAACCTGATGGAAACACATTGGGTTTATTTCCCACATGATTCTGAGTAGCTTGAAAGCAGTTTCATGCCTCTGCTCATCAAGACAAAAAAGTTCTTTTCTCAGTCCACACAACGCTTTGACAAAAGAATGAGTATACATTTCTATTATACTCAAAAATACTGACTGCATACTGAATGGAAACAGCTTTGATGAAGTTCCCTCATGATTCTGACTTGTTTGGAAGTAGTTTCATGCTTCTGCTCATTAAGAGAAAAAAGTTGTCATCTCAGTGCACACAATGCTCTATCTTCAAGGTAATGTACATTTCAATTTTACTCAAAAGTACTGACTGCAAAGCTAATGGAAACACCTTTTCTTTACTTCTCACATGATTCTGAGTTGTTTGAAAGTTGTTTTATGCTTCTGCTCCTCAAGACAAAAAAGCTGTTTTCTCAGAGCATACAATGCTCTGACATTACAGCAGTATACATTTGAATTTTACTCAAATCTATTGAATGCAAACCTGATGGAAACACATTGGGTTTACTTCCCACATGATTCTGAGTAGTTTGAAAGTAGTTTCATGCCTCTGCTCATCAAGACAAAAAAGTTCTTTTCTCAGTCCACACAATGCTTTGACAAAAGAATGAGTATACATTTCTATTATTCTCAAAAATACTGACTGCATACTAAATGGAAACAGCTTCGATGAAGTTCCCACATGATTCTGACTTGTTTGGAAGTAGTTTCATGCTTCTGCTCATTAAGAGAAAAAAGTTCTCATCTCAGTGCACACAATGCTCTGACTTCAAAGTAATGTACATTTCAATTTTACTCAAAACTACTGACTGGAAAGGTAATGGAAACACCTTTGCTTTACTTCTCACATGATTCTGAGTTATTTGAAAGTTGTTTTATGCTTCTGCTCCTCAAGACAAAAAAGCTGTTTTCTCAGAGCATACAATGCTCTGACATTACAGCAGTATACATTTGAATTTTACTCAAATCTACTGAATGCAAACCTGATGGAAACACATTGGGTTTACTTCCCACATGATTCTGAGTAGTTTGAAAGTAGTTTCATGCCTCTGCTCATCAAGACAAAAAAGTTCTTTTCTCAGTCCACACAATGCTTTGACAAAAGAATGAGTATACATTTCTATTATACTCAAAAATACTGACTGCATACTGAATGGAAACAGCTTAGATGAAGTTCCCACATGATTCTCACTTGTTTGGAAGTAGTTTCATGCTTCTGTTCATTAAGAGGAAAAAGTTGTCATCTCAGTGCACACACTGCTCTAACTTGAAAGTAATGTAAATTTCAATTTTACTCAAAAGTACTGACTGCAAAGCTGATCGAAACACCTTTGGTTTACTTCTCACATGATTCTGAGTTGTTTGAAAGTTGTTTCATGCTTCTGCTCCTCAAGACAAAAAAGCTGTTTTCTCAGAGCATACAATGCTCTGACATTACAGCAGTTTACATTTGAATTTTACTCAAATCTACTGAATGCAAACCTGATGGAAACACATTGGGTTTATTTCCCACATGATTCTGAGTAGCTTGAAAGCAGTTTCATGCCTCTGCTCATCAAGACAAATAAGTTCTTTTCTCAGTCCACACAACGCTTTGACAAAAGAATGAGTATACATTTCTATTATACTCAAAAATACTGACTGCATACTGAATGGAAACAGCTTTGATGAAGTTCCCTCATGATTCTGACTTGTTTGGAAGTAGTTTCCTGCTTCTGCTCATTAAGAGAAAAAAGTTGTCATCTCAGTGCACACAATGCTCTATCTTCAAGGTAATGTACATTTCAATTTTACTCAAAAGTACTGACTGCAAAGCTAATGGAAACACCTTTGGTTTACTTCTCACATGATTCTGAGATGTATAAAAGTTGTTTCATGCTTCTACTCCTCAAGACAAAAAAGCTGTTTTCTCAGAGCATTCAATGCTCTGACATTACAGCAGTACACATTTGAATTTTACTCATATCTACTGAATGCAAACCTGATGGAAACAGATTGGGTTTACTTCCCTCATGATTCTGAGTAGCTTGAAAGTAGTCTCATGCTTCTGCTCATTAAGAGAAAAAAGTTCTCATCTCAGTGCACACAATGCTCTGACTTCAAAGTAATGTACATTTCAATTTTACTCAAAACTACTGACTGGAAAGGTAATGGAAACACCTTTGCTTTACTTCTCACATGATTCTGAGTTGTTTGAAAGTTGTTTTATGCTTCTGCTCCTCAAGACAAAAAAGCTGTTTTCTCAGAGCATACAATGCTCTGACATTACAGCAGTATACATTTGAATTTTACTCAAATCTACTGAATGCAAACCTGATGGAAACACATTGGGTTTACTTCCCACATGATTCTGAGTAGTTTGAAAGTAGTTTCATGCCTCTGCTCATCAAGACAAAAAAGTTCTTTTCTCAGTCCACACAATGCTTTGACAAAAGAATGAGTATACATTTCTATTGTTCTCAAAAATACTGACTGCATACTGAATGGAAACAGCTTAGATGAAGTTCCCACATGATTCTGTCTTGTTTGGAAGTAGTTTCATGCTTCTGCTCATTAAGAGAAAAAAGTTGTCATCTCAGTGCAGACACTGCTCTAACTTGAAAGTAATGTACGTTTCAATTTTACTCAAAAGTACTGACTGCAAAGCTAATGGAAACACCTTTGGTTTACTTCTCACATGATTCTGAGTTGTTTGAAAGTTGTTTCATGCTTCTGCTCCTCAAGACAAAAAAGCTGTTTTCTCAGAGCATACAATGCTCTGACATTACAGCATTATACATTTGAATTTTACTCAAATCTACTGAATGCAAACCTGATGGAAACACATTGGGTTTACTTCCCACATGATTCTGAGTAGTTTGAAAGTAGTTTCATGCCTCTGCTCATCAAGACAAAAAAGTTCTTTTCTCAGTCCACACAATGCTTTGACAAAAGAATGAGTATACATTTCTATTATACTCAAAAATACTGACTGCATACTGAATGGAAACAGCTTTGATGAAGTTCCCTCATGATTCTGACTTGTTTGGAAGTAGTTTCATGCTTCTGCTCATTAAGAGAAAAAAGTTGTCATCTCAGTGCACACAATGCTCTATCTTCAAGGTAATGTACATTTCAATTTTACTCAAAAGTACTGACTGCAAAGCTAATGGAAACACCTTTGCTTTACTTCTCACATGATTCTGAGTTGTTTGAAAGTTGTTTTATGCTTCTGCTCCTCAAGACAAAAAAGCTGTTTTCTCAGAGCATACAATGCTCTGACATTACAGCAGTATACATTTGAATTTTACTCAAATCTATTGAATGCAAACCTGATGGAAACACATTGGGTTTACTTCCCACATGATTCTGAGTAGTTTGAAAGTAGTTTCATGCCTCTGCTCATCAAGACAAAAAAGTTCTTTTCTCAGTCCACACAATGCTTTGACAAAAGAATGAGTATACATTTCTATTATTCTCAAAAATACTGACTGCATACTGAATGGAAACAGCTTAGATGAAGTTCCCACATGATTCTGACTTGTTTGGAAGTAGTTTCATGCTTCTGCTCATTAAGAGAAAAAAGTTCTCATCTCAGTGCACACAATGCTCTGACTTCAAAGTAATGTACATTTCAATTTTACTCAAAACTACTGACTGGAAAGGTAATGGAAACACCTTTGCTTTACTTCTCACATGATTCTGAGTTATTTGAAAGTTGTTTTATGCTTCTGCTCCTCAAGACAAAAAAGCTGTTTTCTCAGAGCATACAATGCTCTGACATTACAGCAGTATACATTTGAATTTTACTCAAATCTACTGAATGCAAACCTGATGGAAACACATTGGGTTTACTTCCCACATGATTCTGAGTAGTTTGAAAGTAGTTTCATGCCTCTGCTCATCAAGACAAAAAAGTTCTTTTCTCAGTCCACACAATGCTTTGACAAAAGAATGAGTATACATTTCTATTATACTCAAAAATACTGACTGCATACTGAATGGAAACAGCTTAGATGAAGTTCCCACATGATTCTCACTTGTTTGGAAGTAGTTTCATGCTTCTGTTCATTAAGAGGAAAAAGTTGTCATCTCAGTGCACACACTGCTCTAACTTGAAAGTAATGTAAATTTCAATTTTACTCAAAAGTACTGACTGCAAAGCTGATCGAAACACCTTTGGTTTACTTCTCACATGATTCTGAGTTGTTTGAAAGTTGTTTCATGCTTCTGCTCCTCAAGACAAAAAAGCTGTTTTCTCAGAGCATACAATGCTCTGACATTACAGCAGTTTACATTTGAATTTTACTCAAATCTACTGAATGCAAACCTGATGGAAACATATTGGGTTTATTTCCCACATGATTCTGAGTAGCTTGAAAGCAGTTTCATGCCTCTGCTCATCAAGACAAATAAGTTCTTTTCTCAGTCCACACAACGCTTTGACAAAAGAATGAGTATACATTTCTGTTATACTCAAAAATACTGACTGCATACTGAATGGAAACAGCTTTGATGAAGTTCCCTCATGATTCTGACTTGTTTGGAAGTAGTTTCCTGCTTCTGCTCATTAAGAGAAAAAAGTTGTCATCTCAGTGCACACAATGCTCTATCTTCAAGGTAATGTACATTTCAATTTTACTCAAAAGTACTGACTGCAAAGCTAATGGAAACACCTTTGGTTTACTTCTCACATGATTCTGAGATGTATAAAAGTTGTTTCATGCTTCTACTCCTCAAGACAAAAAAGCTGTTTTCTCAGAGCATTCAATGCTCTGACATTACAGCAGTACACATTTGAATTTTACTCATATCTACTGAATGCAAACCTGATGGAAACAGATTCGGTTTACTTCCCTCATGATTCTGAGTAGCTTGAAAGTAGTTTCATGCCTCTGCTCATCAAATCAAAAAAGTTGTCATCTCAGTGCACACAATGCTCTGACTTCAAAGTAATGTACATTTCAATTTTACTCAAAACTACTGACTGGAAAGGTAATGGAAACACCTTCGCTTTACTTCTCACATGATTCTGAGTTGTTTGAAAGTTGTTTTATGCTTCTGCTCCTCAAGACAAAAAAGCTGTTTTCTCAGAGCATACAATGCTCTGACATTACAGCAGTATACATTTGAATTTTACTCAAATCTACTGAATGCAAACCTGATGGAAACACATTGGGTTTACTTCCCACATGATTCTGAGTAGTTTGAAAGTAGTTTCATGCCTCTGCTCATCAAGACAAAAAAGTTCTTTTCTCAGTCCACACAATGCTTTGACAAAAGAATGAGTATACATTTCTATTATTCTCAAAAATACTGACTGCATACTGAATGGAAACAGCTTAGATGAAGTTCCCACATGATTCTGTCTTGTTTGGAAGTAGTTTCATGCTTCTGCTCATTAAGAGAAAAAAGTTGTCATCTCAGTGCAGACACTGCTCTGACTTGAAAGTAATGTACGTTTCAATTTTACTCAAAAGTACTGACTGCAAAGCTAATGGAAACACCTTTGGTTTACTTCTCACATGATTCTGAGTTGTTTGAAAGTTGTTTCATGCTTCTGCTCCTCAAGACAAAAAAGCTGTTTTCTCAGAGCATACAATGCTCTGACATTACAGCATTATACATTTGAATTTTACTCAAATCTACTGAATGCAAACCTGATGGAAACACATTGGGTTTACTTCCCACATGATTCTGAGTAGTTTGAAAGTAGTTTCATGCCTCTGCTCATCAAGACAAAAAAGTTCTTTTCTCAGTCCACACAATGCTTTGACAAAAGAATGAGTATACATTTCTATTATACTCAAAAATACTGACTGCATACTGAATGGAAACAGCTTAGATGAAGTTCCAACATGATTCTGACTTGTTTGGAAGTAGTTTCATGCTTCTGTTCATTAAGAGGAAAAAGTTGTCATCTCAGTGCACACAATGCTCTATCTTCAAGGTAATGTACATTTCAATTTTACTCAAAAGTACTGACTGCAAAGCTAATGGAAACACCTTTGGTTTACTTCTCACATGATTCTGAGATGTATAAAAGTTGTTTCATGCTTCTACTCCTCAAGACAAAAAAGCTGTTTTCTCAGAGCATTCAATGCTCTGACATTACAGCAGTACACATTTGAATTTTACTCATATCTACTGAATGCAAACCTGATGGAAACAGATTCGGTTTACTTCCCTCATGATTCTGAGTAGCTTGAAAGTAGTTTCATGCCTCTGCTCATCAAATCAAAAAAGTTGTCATCTCAGTGCACACAATGCTCTGACTTCAAAGTAATGTACATTTCAATTTTACTCAAAACTACTGACTGGAAAGGTAATGGAAACACCTTTGCTTTACTTCTCACATGATTCTGAGTTGTTTGAAAGTTGTTTTATGCTTCTGCTCCTCAAGACAAAAAAGCTGTTTTCTCAGAGCATACAATGCTCTGACATTACAGCAGTATACATTTGAATTTTACTCAAATCTACTGAATGCAAACCTGATGGAAACACATTGGGTTTACTTCCCACATGATTCTGAGTAGTTTGAAAGTAGTTTCATGCCTCTGCTCATCAAGACAAAAAAGTTCTTTTCTCAGTCCACACAATGCTTTGACAAAAGAATGAGTATACATTTCTATTATTCTCAAAAATACTGACTGCATACTGAATGGAAACAGCTTAGATGAAGTTCCCACATGATTCTGTCTTGTTTGGAAGTAGTTTCATGCTTCTGCTCATTAAGAGAAAAAAGTTGTCATCTCAGTGCAGACACTGCTCTAACTTGAAAGTAATGTACGTTTCAATTTTACTCAAAAGTACTGACTGCAAAGCTAATGGAAACACCTTTGGTTTACTTCTCACATGATTCTGAGTTGTTTGAAAGTTGTTTCATGCTTCTGCTCCTCAAGACAAAAAAGCTGTTTTCTCAGAGCATACAATGCTCTGACATTACAGCATTATACATTTGAATTTTACTCAAATCTACTGAATGCAAACCTGAT
Organism: Mobula birostris; assembly: GCF_030028105.1. Classification (NCBI taxonomy): domain Eukaryota; kingdom Metazoa; phylum Chordata; class Chondrichthyes; order Myliobatiformes; family Myliobatidae; genus Mobula; species Mobula birostris. The sequence goes on from NW_027277864.1 coordinate 254,032, forward strand.
GGAAACACATTGGGTTTACTTCCCACATGATTCTGAGTAGTTTGAAAGTAGTTTCATGCCTCTGCTCATCAAGACAAAAAAGTTCTTTTCTCAGTCCACACAATGCTTTGACAAAAGAATGAGTATACATTTCTATTATACTCAAAAATACTGACTGCATACTGAATGGAAACAGCTTAGATGAAGTTCCAACATGATTCTGACTTGTTTGGAAGTAGTTTCATGCTTCTGTTCATTAAGAGGAAAAAGTTGTCATCTCAGTGCACACACTGCTCTAACTTGAAAGTAATGTACATTTCAATTTTACTCAAAAGTACTGACTGCAAAGCTGATCGAAACACCTTTGGTTTACTTCTCACATGATTCTGAGTTGTTTGAAAGTTGTTTCATGCTTCTGCTCCTCAAGACAAAAAAGCTGTTTTCTCAGAGCATACAATGCTCTGACATTACAGCAGTTTACATTTGAATTTCACTCAAATCTACTGAATGCAAACCTGATGGAAACACATTGGGTTTATTTCCCACATGATTCTGAGTAGCTTGAAAGCAGTTTCATGCCTCTGCTCATCAAGACAAAAAAGTTCTTTTCTCAGTCCACACAACGCTTTGACAAAAGAATGAGTATACATTTCTATTATAGTCAAAAATACTGACTGCATACTGAATGGAAACAGCTTTGATGAAGTTCCCTCATGATTCTGACTTGTTTGGAAGTAGTTTCATGCTTCTGCTCATTAAGAGAAAAAAGTTGTCATCTCAGTGCACACAATGCTCTATCTTCAAGGTAATGTACATTTCAATTTTCCTCAAAAGTACTGACTGCAAAGCTGATCGAAACACCTTTGGTTTACTTCACACATGATTCTGAGTTGTTTGAAAGTTGTTTCATGCTTCTGCTCCTCAAGACAAAAAAGCTGTTTTCTCAGAGCATACAATGCTCTGACATTACAGCAGTATACATTTGAATTTTACTCAAATCTACTGAATGCAAACCTGATGGAAACACATTGGGTTTACTTCACACATGATTCTGAGTAGTTTGAAAGTAGTTTCATGCCTCTGCTCATCAAGACAAAGAAGTTCTTTTCTCAGTCCACACAATGCTTTGACAAAAGAATGAGTATGCATTTCTATTATACTCAAAAATACTGACTGCATACTGAATGGAAACAGCTTTGATGAAGTTCCCTCATGATTCTGACTTGTTTGGAAGTAGTTTCATGCTCTGCTCATTAAGAGAAAAAAGTTGTCATCTCAGTGCACACAATGCTCTATCTTCAAGGTAATGTACATTTCAATTTTACTCAAAAGTACTGACTGCAAAGCTAATGGAAACACCTTTGGTTTACTTCTCACATGATTCTGAGTTGTTTGAAAGTTGTTTCATGCTTCTGCTCCTCAAGACAAAAAAGCTGTTTTCTCAGAGCATACAATGCTCTGACATTACAGCAGTATACATTTGAATTTTACTCAAATCTACTGAATGCAAACCTGATGGAAACACATTGGGTTTATTTCCCACTTGGTTCTGAGCAGCTTGAAAGTAGTTTCATGCTTCTGCTCATCAAGACAAAAAAGTTCTTTTCTCAGTCCGCACAATACTTTGACAAAAGAATGAGTATACATTTCTATTATACTCAAAAATACTGACTGCATACTGAATGGAAACAGCTTAGATGAAGTTCCCACATGATTCTGACTTGTTTGGAAGTAGTTTCATGCTTCTGCTCATTAAGAGAAAAAAGTTGTCATCTCAGTGCACACAATGCTCTGACTTCAAAGTAATGTACATTTCAATTTTACTCAAAACTACTGACTGGAAAGGTAATGGAAACACCTTTGCTTTACTTCTGACATGATTCTGAGTTATTTGAAAGTTGTTTTATGCTTCTGCTCCTCAAGACAAAAAAGCTGTTTTCTCAGAGCATACAATGCTCTGACATTACAGCAGTATACATTTGAATTTTACTCAAATCTACTGAATGCAAACCTGATGGAAACACATTGGGTTTACTTCCCACATGATTCTGAGCAGTTTGAAAGTAGTTTCATGCCTCTGCTCATCAAGACAAAAAAGTTCTTTTCTCAGTCCACACAATGCTTTGACAAAAGAATGAGTATACATTTCTATTATACTCAAAAATACTGACTGCATACTGAATGGAAACAGCTTAGATGAAGGTCCAACATGATTCTGACTTGTTTGGAAGTAGTTTCATGCTTCTGTTCATTAAGAGGAAAAAGTTGTCATCTCAGTGCACACACTGCTCTAACTTGAAAGTAATGTACATTTCAATTTTACTCAAAAGTACTGACTGCAAAGCTGATCGAAACACCTTTGGTTTACTTCTCACATGATTCTGAGTTGTTTGAAAGTTGTTTCATGCTTCTGCTCCTCAAGACAAAAAAGCTGTTTTCTCAGAGCATACAATGCTCTGACATTACAGCAGTATACATTTGAATTTTACTCAAATCTACTGAATGCAAACCTGATGGAAACACATTGGGTTTATTTCCCACATGGTTCTGAGCAGCTTGAAAGTAGTTTCATGCTTCTGCTCATCAAGACAAAAAAGTTCTTTTCTCAGTCCGCACAATACTTTGACAAAAGAATGAGTATACATTTCTATTATACTCAAAAATACTGACTGCATACTGAATGGAAACAGCTTAGATGAAGTTCCCACATGATTCTGACTTGTTTGGAAGTAGTTTCATGCTTCTGCTCATTAAGAGAAAAAAGTTGTCATCTCAGTGCACACAATGCTCTGACTTCAAAGTAATGTACATTTCAATTTTACTCAAAACTACTGACTGGAAAGGTAATGGAAACACCTTTGCTTTACTTCTGACATGATTCTGAGTTATTTGAAAGTTGTTTTATGCTTCTGCTCCTCAAGACAAAAAAGCTGTTTTCTCAGAGCATACAATGCTCTGACATTACAGCAGTATACATTTGATTTTTACTCAAATCTACTGAATGCAAACCTGATGGAAACACATTGGGTTTACTTCCCACATGATTCTGAGTAGTTTGAAAGTAGTTTCATGCCTCTGCTCATCAAGACAAATAAGTTCTTTTCTCAGTCCACACAATGCTTTGACAAAAGAATGAGTATACATTTCTATTATACTCAAAAATACTGACTGCATACTGAATGGAAACAGCTTAGATGAAGTTCCCACATGATTCTGACTTGTTTGGAAGTAGTTTCATGCTTCTGTTCATTAAGAGGAAAAAGTTGTCATCTCAGTGCACACACTGCTCTAACTTGAAAGTAATGTACATTTCAATTTTACTCAAAAGTACTGACTGCAAAGCTGATCGAAACACCTTTGGTTTACTTCTCACATGATTCTGAGTTGTTTGAAAGTTGTTTCATGCTTCCGCTCCTCAAGACAAAAAAGCTGTTTTCTCAGAGCATACAATGCTCTGACATTACAGCAGTTTACATTTGAATTTCACTCAAATCTACTGAATGCAAACCTGATGGAAACACATTGGGTTTATTTCCCACATGATTCTGAGTAGCTTGAAAGCAGTTTCATGCCTCTGCTCATCAAGACAAAAAAGTTCTTTTCTCAGTCCACACAACGCTTTGACAAAAGAATGAGTATACATTTCTATTATACTCAAAAATACTGACTGCATACTGAATGGAAACAGCTTTGATGAAGTTCCCTCATGATTCTGACTTGTTTGGAAGTAGTTTCATGCTTCTGCTCATTAAGAGAAAAAAGTTGTCATCTCAGTGCACACAATGCTCTATCTTCAAGGTAATGTACATTTCAATTTTACTCAAAAGTACTGACTGCAAAGCTAATGGAAACACCTTTGCTTTACTTCTCACATGATTCTGAGTTGTTTGAAAGTTGTTTTATGCTTCTGCTCCTCAAGACAAAAAAGCTGTTTTCTCAGAGCATACAATGCTCTGACATTACAGCAGTATACATTTGAATTTTACTCAAATCTACTGAATGCAAACCTGATGGAAACACATTGGGTTTACTTCCCACATGATTCTGAGTAGTTTGAAAGTAGTTTCATGCCTCTGCTCATCAAGACAAAAAAGTTCTTTTCTCAGTCCACACAATGCTTTGACAAAAGAATGAGTATACATTTCTATTATTCTCAAAAATACTGACTGCATACTGAATGGAAACAGCTTAGATGAAGTTCCCACATGATTCTGTCTTGTTTGGAAGTAGTTTCATGCTTCTGCTCATTAAGAGAAAAAAGTTGTCATCTCAGTGCAGACACTGCTCTAACTTGAAAGTAATGTACGTTTCAATTTTCCTCAAAAGTACTGACTGCAAAGCTGATCGAAACACCTTTGGTTTACTTCACACATGATTCTGAGTTGTTTGAAAGTTGTTTCATGCTTCTGCTCCTCAAGACAAAAAAGCTGTTTTCTCAGAGCATACAATGCTCTGACATTACAGCAGTATACATTTGAATTTTACTCAAATCTACTGAATGCAAACCTGATGGAAACACATTGGGTTTCCTTCACACATGATTGTGAGTAGTTTGAAAGTAGTTTCATGCCTCTGCTCATCAAGACAAAGAAGTTCTTTTCTCAGTCCACACAATGCTTTGACAAAAGAATGAGTATGCATTTCTATTATACTCAAAAATACTGACTGCATACTGAATGGAAACAGCTTTGATGAAGTTCCCTCATGATTCTGACTTGTTTGGAAGTAGTTTCATGCTCTGCTCATTAAGAGAAAAAAGTTGTCATCTCAGTGCACACAATGCTCTATCTTCAAGGTAATGTACATTTCAATTTTACTCAAAAGTACTGACTGCAAAGCTAATGGAAACACCTTTGGTTTACTTCTCACATGATTCTGAGTTGTTTGAAAGTTGTTTCATGCTTCTGCTCCTCAAGACAAAAAAGCTGTTTTCTCAGAGCATACAATGCTCTGACATTACAGCAGTATACATTTGAATTTTACTCAAATCTACTGAATGCAAACCTGATGGAAACACATTGGGTTTATTTCCCACATGGTTCTGAGCAGCTTGAAAGTAGTTTCATGCTTCTGCTCATCAAGACAAAAAAGTTCTTTTCTCAGTCCGCACAATACTTTGACAAAAGAATGAGTATACATTTCTATTATACTCAAAAATACTGACTGCATACTGAATGGAAACAGCTTAGATGAAGTTCCCACATGATTCTGACTTGTTTGGAAGTAGTTTCATGCTTCTGTTCATTAAGAGAAAAAAGTTGTCATCTCAGTGCACATAATGCTCTGACTTCAAAGTAATGTACATTTCAATTTTACTCAAAACTACTGACTGGAAAGGTAATGGAAACACCTTTGCTTTACTTCTGACATGATTCTGAGTTATTTGAAAGTTGTTTTATGCTTCTGCTCCTCAAGACAAAAAAGCTGTTTTCTCAGAGCATACAATGCTCTGACATTACAGCAGTATACATTTGAATTTTACTCAAATCTACTGAATGCAAACCTGATGGAAACACATTGGGTTTACTTCCCACATGATTCTGAGTAGTTTGAAAGTAGTTTCATGCCTCTGCTCATCAAGACAAAAAAGTTCTTTTCTCATCCACACAATGCTTTGACAAAAGAATGAGTATACATTTCTATTATTCTCAAAAATACTGACTGCATACTGAATGGAAACAGCTTAGATGAAGTTCCCACATGATTCTGTCTTGTTTGGAAGTAGTTTCATGCTTCTGCTCATTAAGAGAAAAAAGTTGTCATCTCAGTGCAGACACTGCTCTAACTTGAAAGTAATGTACGTTTCAATTTTCCTCAAAAGTACTGACTGCAAAGCTGATCGAAACACCTTTGGTTTACTTCACACATGATTCTGAGTTGTTTGAAAGTTGTTTCATGCTTCTGCTCCTCAAGACAAAAAAGCTGTTTTCTCAGAGCATACAATGCTCTGACATTACAGCAGTATACATTTGAATTTTACTCAAATCTACTGAATGCAAACCTGATGGAAACACATTGGGTTTACTTCACACATGATTGTGAGTAGTTTGAAAGTAGTTTCATGCCTCTGCTCATCAAGACAAAAAAGTTCTTTTCTCAGTCCACACAATGCTTTGACAAAAGAATGAGTATACATTTCTATTATACTCAAAAATACTGACTGCACACTGAATGGAAACAGCTTAGATGAAGTTCCCACATGACTTGTTTGGAAGTAGTTTCATGCTTCTGCTCATTGAGAGAAAAAAGTTGTCATCTCAGTGCACACAATGCTCTGACTTCAAAGTAATGTACATTTCAATTTTACTCAAAACTACTGACTGGAAAGGTAATGGAAACACCTTTGGTTTACTTCTCACATGATTCTGAGTTGTTTGAAAGTTGTTTCATGCTTCTGATCCTCAAGACAAAAAAGCTGTTTTCTCAGAGCATACAATGCTCTGACATTACAGCAGTATACATTTGAATTTTACTCAAATCTATTGAATGCAAACCTGATGGAAACACATTGGGTTTACTTCACACATGATTCTGAGTAGTTTGAAAGTAGTTTCATGCCTCTGCTCATCAAGACAAAAAAGTTCTTTTCTCAGTCCACACAACACTTTGACAAAAGAATGAGTATACATTTCTATTATACTCAAAAATACTGACTGCATACTGAATGGAAACAGCTTAGATGAAGTTCCCACATGATTCTGACTTGTTTGGAAGTAGTTTCATGCTTCTGCTCATTAAGAGAAAAAAGTTGTCATCTCAGTGCACACAATGCTCTGACTTCAAAGTAATGTACATTAAAATTTTACTCAAAACTACTGACTGGAAAGGTAATGGAAACACCTTTGGTTTACTTCTCACATGATTCTGAGTTGTTTGAAAGTTGTTTTATGCTTCTGCTCCTCAAGACAAAAAAGCTGTTTTCTCAGAGCATACAATGCTCTGACATTACAGCAGTATACATTTGAATTTTACTCAAATCTACTGAATGCAAACCTGATGGAAACACATTGGGTTTACTTCACACATGATTGTGAGTAGTTTGAAAGTAGTTTCATGCCTCTGCTCATCAAGACAAAAAAGTTCTTTTCTCAGTCCACACAATGCTTTGACAAAAGAATGAGTATACATTTCTATTATACTCAAAAATACTGACTGCATACTGAATGGAAACAGCTTAGATGAAGTTCCCACATGACTTGTTTGGAAGTAGTTTCATGCTTCTGATTGAGAGAAAAAAGTTGTCATCTCAGTGCACACAATGCTCTGACTTCAAAGTAATGTACATTTCAATTTTACTCAAAACTACTGACTGGAAAGGTAATGGAAACACCTTTGGTTTACTTCTCACATGATTCTGAGTTGTTTGAAGGTTGTTTCATGCTTCTGCTCCTCAAGACAAAAAAGCTGTTTTCTCAGAGCATACAATGCTCTGACATTACAGCAGTATACATTTGAATTTTACTCAAATCTACTGAATGCAAACCTGATGGAAACACACTGGGTTTACTTCACACATGATTCTGAGTAGTTTGAAAGTAGTTTCATGCCTCTGCTCATCAAGACAAAGAAGTTCTTTTCTCAGTCCACACAATGCTTTGACAAAAGAATGAGTATGCATTTCTATTATACTCAAAAATACTGACTGCATACTGAATGGAAACAGCTTTGATGAAGTTCCCTCATGATTCTGACTTGTTTGGAAGTAGTTTCATGCTCTGCTCATTAAGAGAAAAAAGTTGTCATCTCAGTGCACACAATGCCCTATCTTCAAGGTAATCTACATTTCAATTTTACTCAAAAGTACTGACTGCAAAGCGAATGGAAACACCTTTGGTTTACTTCTCACATGATTCTGAGTTGTTTGAAAGTTGTTTCATGCTTCTGCTCCTCAAGACAAAAAAGCTGTTTTCTCAGAGCATACAATGCTCTGACATTACAGCAGTATACATTTGAATTTTACTCAAATCTACTGAATGCAAACCTGATGGAAACACATTGGGTTTATTTCCCACTTGGTTCTGAGCAGCTTGAAAGTAGTTTCATGCTTCTGCTCATCAAGACAAAAAAGTTCTTTTCTCAGTCCGCACAATACTTTGACAAAAGAATGAGTATACATTTCTATTATACTCAAAAATACTGACTGCATACTGAATGGAAACAGCTTAGATGAAGTTCCCACATGATTCTGACTTGTTTGGAAGTAGTTTCATGCTTCTGCTCATTAAGAGAAAAAAGTTGTCATCTCAGTGCACACAATGCTCTGACTTCAAAGTAATGTACATTTCAATTTTACTCAAAACTACTGACTGGAAAGGTAATGGAAACACCTTTGCTTTACTTCTCACATGATTCTGAGTTATTTGAAAGTTGTTTTATGCTTCGGCTCCTCAAGACAAAAAAGCTGTTTTCTCAGAGCATACAATGCTCTGACATTACAGCAGTATACGTTTGAATTTTACTCAAATCTACTGAATGCAAACCTGATGGAAACACATTGGGTTTACTTCCCACATGATTCTGAGTAGTTTGAAAGTAGTTTCATGCCTCTGCTCATCAAGACAAAAAAGTTCTTTTCTCAGTCCACACAATGCTTTGACAAAAGAATGAGTATACATTTCTATTATACTCAAAAATACTGACTGCATACTGAATGGAAACAGCTTTGATTAAGTTCCCACATGATTCTGACTTGTTTGGAAGTAGTTTCATGCTTCTGTTCATTAAGAGGAAAAAGTTCTCATCTCAGTGCACACACTGCTCTAACTTGAAAGTAATGTACATTTCAATTTTACTCAAAAGTACTGACTGCAAAGCTGATCGAAACACCTTTGGTTTACTTCTCACATGATTCTGAGTTGTTTGAAAGTTGTTTCATGCTTCTGCTCCTCAAGACAAAAAAGCTGTTTTCTCAGAGCATACAATGCTCTGACATTACAGCAGTTTACATTTGAATTTCACTCAAATCTACTGAATGCAAACCTGATGGAAACACATTGGGTTTATTTCCCACATGATTCTGAGTAGCTTGAAAGCAGTTTCATGCCTCTGCTCATCAAGACAAAAAAGTTCTTTTCTCAGTCCACACAACGCTTTGACAAAAGAATGAGTATACATTTCTATTATACTCAAAAATACTGACTGCATACTGAATGGAAACAGCTTTGATGAAGTTCCCTCATGATTCTGACTTGTTTGGAAGTAGTTTCATGCTTCTGCTCATTAAGAGAAAAAAGTTGTCATCTCAGTGCACACAATGCTCTATCTTCAAGGTAATGTACATTTCAATTTTACTCAAAAGTACTGACTGCAAAGCTAATGGAAACACCTTTGCTTTACTTCTCACATGATTCTGAGTTGTTTGAAAGTTGTTTTATGCTTCTGCTCCTCAAGACAAAAAAGCTGTTTTCTCAGAGCATACAATGCTCTGACATTACAGCAGTATACATTTGAATTTTACTCAAATCTATTGAATGCAAACCTGATGGAAACACATTGGGTTTACTTCCCACATGATTCTGAGTAGTTTGAAAGTAGTTTCATGCCTCTGCTCATCAAGACAAAAAAGTTCTTTTCTCAGTCCACACAATGCTTTGACAAAAGAATGAGTATACATTTCTATTATTCTCAAAAATACTGACTGCATACTGAATGGAAACAGCTTAGATGAAGTTCCCACATGATTCTGACTTGTTTGGAAGTAGTTTCATGCTTCTGCTCATTAAGAGAAAAAAGTTCTCATCTCAGTGCACACAATGCTCTGACTTCAAAGTAATGTACATTTCAATTTTACTCAAAACTACTGACTGGAAAGGTAATGGAAACACCTTTGCTTTACTTCTCACATGATTCTGAGTTATTTGAAAGTTGTTTTATGCTTCGGCTCCTCAAGACAAAAAAGCTGTTTTCTCAGAGCATACAATGCTCTGACATTACAGCAGTATACGTTTGAATTTTACTCAAATCTACTGAATGCAAACCTGATGGAAACACATTGGGTTTACTTCCCACATGATTCTGAGTAGTTTGAAAGTAGTTTCATGCCTCTGCTCATCAAGACAAAAAAGTTCTTTTCTCAGTCCACACAATGCTTTGACAAAAGAATGAGTATACATTTCTATTATACTCAAAAATACTGACTGCATACTGAATGGAAACAGCTTAGATTAAGTTCCCACATGATTCTGACTTGTTTGGAAGTAGTTTCATGCTTCTGTTCATTAAGAGGAAAAAGTTCTCATCTCAGTGCACACACTGCTCTAACTTGAAAGTAATGTACATTTCAATTTTACTCAAAAGTACTGACTGCAAAGCTGATCGAAACACCTTTGGTTTACTTCTCACATGATTCTGAGTTGTTTAAAAGTTGTTTCATGCTTCTGCTCCTCAAGACAAAAAAGCTGTTTTCTCAGAGCATACAATGCTCTGACATTACAGCAGTTTACATTTGAATTTCACTCAAATCTACTGAATGCAAACCTGATGGAAACACATTGGGTTTATTTCCCACATGATTCTGAGTAGCTTGAAAGCAGTTTCATGCCTCTGCTCATCAAGACAAAAAAGTTCTTTTCTCAGTCCACACAACGCTTTGACAAAAGAATGAGTATACATTTCTATTATACTCAAAAATACTGACTGCATACTGAATGGAAACAGCTTTGATGAAGTTCCCTCATGATTCTGACTTGTTTGGAAGTAGTTTCATGCTTCTGCTCATTAAGAGAAAAAAGTTGTCATCTCAGTGCACACAATGCTCTATCTTCAAGGTAATGTACATTTCAATTTTACTCAAAAGTACTGACTGCAAAGCTAATGGAAACACCTTTGCTTTACTTCTCACATGATTCTGAGTTGTTTGAAAGTTGTTTTATGCTTCTGCTCCTCAAGACAAAAAAGCTGTTTTCTCAGAGCATACAATGCTCTGACATTACAGCAGTATACATTTGAATTTTACTCAAATCTACTGAATGCAAACCTGATGGAAACACATTGGGTTTACTTCCCACATGATTCTGAGTAGTTTGAAAGTAGTTTCATGCCTCTGCTCATCAAGACAAAAAAGTTCTTTTCTCAGTCCACACAATGCTTTGACAAAAGAATGAGTATACATTTCTATTATTCTCAAAAATACTGACTGCATACTGAATGGAAACAGCTTAGATGAAGTTCCCACATGATTCTGACTTGTTTGGAAGTAGTTTCATGCTTCTGCTCATTAAGAGAAAAAAGTTCTCATCTCAGTGCACACAATGCTCTGACTTCAAAGTAATGTACATTTCAATTTTACTCAAAACTACTGACTGGAAAGGTAATGGAAACACCTTTGCTTTACTTCTCACATGATTCTGAGTTATTTGAAAGTTGTTTTATGCTTCGGCTCCTCAAGACAAAAAAGCTGTTTTCTCAGAGCATACAATGCTCTGACATTACAGCAGTATACGTTTGAATTTTACTCAAATCTACTGAATGCAAACCTGATGGAAACACATTGGGTTTACTTCCCACATGATTCTGAGTAGTTTGAAAGTAGTTTCATGCCTCTGCTCATCAAGACAAAAAAGTTCTTTTCTCAGACCACACAATGCTTTGACAAAAGAATGAGTATACATTTCTATTATACTCAAAAATACTGACTGCATACTGAATGAAAACAGCTTAGATTAAGTTCCCACATGATTCTGACTTGTTTGGAAGTAGTTTCATGCTTCTGTTCATTAAGAGGAAAAAGTTCTCATCTCAGTGCACACACTGCTCTAACTTGAAAGTAATGTACATTTCAATTTTACTCAAAAGTACTGACTACAAAGCTGATCGAAACACCTTTGGTTTACTTCTCACATGATTCTGAGTTGTTTGAAAGTTGTTTCATGCTTCTGCTCCTCAAGACAAAAAAGCTGTTTTCTCAGAGCATACAATGCTCTGACATTACAGCAGTTTACATTTGAATTTCACTCAAATCTACTGAATGCAAACCTGATGGAAACACATTGGGTTTATTTCCCACATGATTCTGAGTAGCTTGAAAGCAGTTTCATGCCTCTGCTCATCAAGACAAATAAGTTCTTTTCTCAGTCCACACAACGCTTTGACAAAAGAATGAGTATACATTTCTATTATACTCAAAAATACTGACTGCATACTGAATGGAAACAGCTTTGATGAAGTTCCCTCATGATTCTGACTTATTTGGAAGTAGTTTCATGCTTCTGCTCATTAAGAGAAAAAAGTTGTCATCTCAGTGCACACAATGCTCTATCTTCAAGGTAATGTACATTTCAATTTTACTCAAAAGTACTGACTGCAAAGCTAATGGAAACACCTTTGGTTTACTTCTCACATGATTCTGAGATGTATAAAAGTTGTTTCATGCTTCTACTCCTCAAGACAAAAAAGCTGTTTTCTCAGAGCATTCAATGCTCTGACATTACAGCAGTACACATTTGAATTTTACTCATATCTACTGAATGCAAACCCGATGGAAACAGATTGGGTTTACTTCCCTCATGATTCTGAGTAGCTTGAAAGTAGTTTCATGCCTCTGCTCATCAAATCAAAAAAGTTGTCATCTCAGTGCACACAATGCTCTGACTTCAAAGTAATGTACATTTCAATTTTACTCAAAACTACTGACTGGAAAAGTAATGGAAACACCTTTGGTTTATTCTCACATGTTTCTGAGTTGTTTGAAAGTTGTTTTATGCTTCTGCTCCTCAAGACAAAAAAGCTGTTTTCTCAGAGCATACAATGCTCTGACATTACAGCAGTATACATTTGAATTTTACTCAAATCTACTGAATGCAAACCTGATGGAAACACATTGGGTTTACTTCGCACATGATTCTGAGTAGTTTGAAAGTAGTTTCATGCCTCTGCTCATCAAGACAAAAAAGTTCTTTTCTCAGTCCACACAATGCTTTGACAAAAGAATGAGTATACATTTCTATTACTCTCAAAAATACTGACTGCATACTGAATGGAAACAGCTTAGATGAAGTTCCCACATGATTCTGACTTGTTTGGAAGTAGTCTCATGCTTCTGCTCATTAAGAGAAAAAAGTTCTCATCTCAGTGCACACAATGCTCTGACTTCAAAGTAATGTACATTTCAATTTTACTCAAAACTACTGACTGGAAAGGTAATGGAAACACCTTTGCTTTACTTCTCACATGATTCTGAGTTGTTTGAAAGTTGTTTTATGCTTCTGCTCCTCAAGACAAAAAAGCTGTTTTCTCAGAGCATACAATGCTCTGACATTACAGCAGTATACATTTGAATTTTACTCAAATCTACTGAATGCAAACCTGATGGAAACACATTGGGTTTACTTCCCACATGATTCTGAGTAGTTTGAAAGTAGTTTCATGCCTCTGCTCATCAAGACAAAAAAGTTCTTTTCTCAGTCCACACAATGCTTTGACAAAAGAATGAGTATACATTTCTATTATTCTCAAAAATACTGACTGCATACTGAATGGAAACAGCTTAGATGAAGTTCCCACATGATTCTGTCTTGTTTGGAAGTAGTTTCATGCTTCTGCTCATTAAGAGAAAAAAGTTGTCATCTCAGTGCAGACACTGCTCTAACTTGAAAGTAATGTACGTTTCAATTTTCCTCAAAAGTACTGACTGCAAAGCTGATCGAAACACCTTTGGTTTACTTCACACATGATTCTGAGTTGTTTGAAAGTTGTTTCATGCTTCTGCTCCTCAAGACAAAAAAGCTGTTTTCTCAGAGCATACAATGCTCTGACATTACAGCAGTATACATTTGAATTTTACTCAAATCTACTGAATGCAAACCTGATGGAAACACATTGGGTTTACTTCACACATGATTGTGAGTAGTTTGAAAGTAGTTTCATGCCTCTGCTCATCAAGACAAAAAAGTTCTTTTCTCAGTCCACACAATGCTTTGACAAAAGAATGAGTATACATTTCTATTATACTCAAAAATACTGACTGCATACTCAATGGAAACAGCTTAGATGAAGTTCCCACATGATTCTGACTTGTTTGGAAGTAGTTTCATGCTTCTGCTCATTGAGAGAAAAAAGTTGTCATCTCAGTGCACACAATGCTCTGACTTCAAAGTAATGTACATTTCAATTTTACTCAAAACTACTGACTGGAAAGGTAATGGAAACACCTTTGGTTTACTTCTCACATGATTCTGAGTTGTTTGAAAGTTGTTTCATGCTTCTGCTCCTCAAGACAAAAAAGCTGTTTTCTCAGAGCATACAATGCTCTGACATTACAGCAGTATACATTTGAATTTTACTCAAATCTACTGAATGCAAACCTGATGGAAACACATTGGGTTTACTTCACACATGATTCTGAGTAGTTTGAAAGTAGTTTCATGCCTCTGCTCATCAAGACAAAGAAGTTCTTTTCTCAGTCCACACAATGCTTTGACAAAAGAATGAGTATGCATTTCTATTATACTCAAAAATACTGACTGCATACTGAATGGAAACAGCTTTGATGAAGTTCCCTCATGATTCTGACTTGTTTGGAAGTAGTTTCATGCTCTGCTCATTAAGAGAAAAAAGTTGTCATCTCAGTGCACACAATGCTCTATCTTCAAGGTAATGTACATTTCAATTTTACTCAAAAGTACTGACTGCAAAGCTAATGGAAACACCTTTGGTTTACTTCTCACATGATTCTGAGTTGTTTGAAAGTTGTTTCATGCTTCTGCTCCTCAAGACAAAAAAGCTGTTTTCTCAGAGCATACAATGCTCTGACATTACAGCAGTTTACATTTGAATTTCACTCAAATCTACTGAATGCAAACCTGATGGAAACACATTGGGTTTATTTCCCACATGATTCTGAGTAGCTTGAAAGCAGTTTCATGCCTCTGCTCATCAAGACAAAAAAGTTCTTTTCTCAGTCCACACAACGCTTTGACAAAAGAATGAGTATACATTTCTATTATACTCAAAAATACTGACTGCATACTGAATGGAAACAGCTTTGATGAAGTTCCCTCATGATTCTGACTTGTTTGGAAGTAGTTTCATGCTTCTGCTCATTAAGAGAAAAAAGTTGTCATCTCAGTGCACACAATGCTCTATCTTCAAGGTAATGTACATTTCAATTTTACTCAAAAGTACTGACTGCAAAGCTAATGGAAACACCTTTGCTTTACTTCTCACATGATTCTGAGTTGTTTGAAAGTTGTTTTATGCTTCTGCTCCTCAAGACAAAAAAGCTGTTTTCTCAGAGCATACAATGCTCTGACATTACAGCAGTATACATTTGAATTTTACTCAAATCTACTGAATGCAAACCTGATGGAAACACATTGGGTTTACTTCCCACATGATTCTGAGTAGTTTGAAAGTAGTTTCATGCCTCTGCTCATCAAGACAAAAAAGTTCTTTTCTCAGTCCACACAATGCTTTGACAAAAGAATGAGTATACATTTCTATTATTCTCAAAAATACTGACTGCATACTGAATGGAAACAGCTTAGATGAAGTTCCCACATGATTCTGTCTTGTTTGGAAGTAGTTTCATGCTTCTGCTCATTAAGAGAAAAAAGTTGTCATCTCAGTGCAGACACTGCTCTAACTTGAAAGTAATGTACGTTTCAATTTTCCTCAAAAGTACTGACTGCAAAGCTGATCGAAACACCTTTGGTTTACTTCACACATGATTCTGAGTTGTTTGAAAGTTGTTTCATGCTTCTGCTCCTCAAGACAAAAAAGCTGTTTTCTCAGAGCATACAATGCTCTGACATTACAGCAGTATACATTTGAATTTTACTCAAATCTACTGAATGCAAACCTGATGGAAACACATTGGGTTTACTTCACACATGATTGTGAGTAGTTTGAAAGTAGTTTCATGCCTCTGCTCATCAAGACAAAAAAGTTCTTTTCTCAGTCCACACAATGCTTTGACAAAAGAATGAGTATACATTTCTATTATACTCAAAAATACTGACTGCATACTGAATGGAAACAGCTTAGATGAAGTTCCCACATGACTTGTTTGGAAGTAGTTTCATGCTTCTGCTCATTGAGAGAAAAAAGTTGTCATCTCAGTGCACACAATGCTCTGACTTCAAAGTAATGTACATTTCAATTTTACTCAAAAGTACTGACTGCAAAGCTAATGGAAACACCTTTGGTTTACTTCTCACATGATTCTGAGTTGTTTGAAAGTTGTTTCATGCTTCTGCTCCTCAAGACAAAAAAGCTGTTTTCTCAGAGCATACAATGCTCTGACATTACAGCAGTATACATTTGAATTTTACTCAAATCTACTGAATGCAAACCTGATGGAAACACATTGGGTTTATTTCCCACTTGGTTCTGAGCAGCTTGAAAGTAGTTTCATGCTTCTGCTCATCAAGACAAAAAAGTTCTTTTCTCAGTCCGCACAATACTTTGACAAAAGAATGAGTATACATTTCTATTATACTCAAAAATACTGACTGCATACTGAATGGAAACAGCTTAGATGAAGTTCCCACATGATTCTGACTTGTTTGGAAGTAGTTTCATGCTTCTGCTCATTAAGAGAAAAAAGTTGTCATCTCAGTGCACACAATGCTCTGACTTCAAAGTAATGTACATTTCAATTTTACTCAAAACTACTGACTGGAAAGGTAATGGAAACACCTTTGCTTTACTTCTCACATGATTCTGAGTTATTTGAAAGTTGTTTTATGCTTCGGCTCCTCAAGACAAAAAAGCTGTTTTCTCAGAGCATACAATGCTCTGACATTACAGCAGTATACGTTTGAATTTTACTCAAATCTACTGAATGCAAACCTGATGGAAACACATTGGGTTTACTTCCCACATGATTCTGAGTAGTTTGAAAGTAGTTTCATGCCTCTGCTCATCAAGACAAAAAAGTTCTTTTCTCAGTCCACACAATGCTTTGACAAAAGAATGAGTATACATTTCTATTATACTCAAAAATACTGACTGCATACTGAATGGAAACAGCTTAGATTAAGTTCCCACATGATTCTGACTTGTTTGGAAGTAGTTTCATGCTTCTGTTCATTAAGAGGAAAAAGTTCTCATCTCAGTGCACACACTGCTCTAACTTGAAAGTAATGTACATTTCAATTTTACTCAAAAGTACTGACTGCAAAGCTGATCGAAACACCTTTGGTTTACTTCTCACATGATTCTGAGTTGTTTGAAAGTTGTTTCATGCTTCTGCTCCTCAAGACAAAAAAGCTGTTTTCTCAGAGCATACAATGCTCTGACATTACAGCAGTTTACATTTGAATTTCACTCAAATCTACTGAATGCAAACCTGATGGAAACACATTGGGTTTATTTCCCACATGATTCTGAGTAGCTTGAAAGCAGTTT
This sequence comes from Mobula birostris, assembly GCF_030028105.1. NCBI lineage: Eukaryota > Metazoa > Chordata > Chondrichthyes > Myliobatiformes > Myliobatidae > Mobula > Mobula birostris. The sequence continues at coordinate 271,357 of NW_027277864.1, forward strand.
CATGCCTCTGCTCATCAAGACAAAAAAGTTCTTTTCTCAGTCCACACAACGCTTTGACAAAAGAATGAGTATACATTTCTATTATACTCAAAAATACTGACTGCATACTGAATGGAAACAGCTTTGATGAAGTTCCCTGATGATTCTGACTTGTTTGGAAGTAGTTTCATGCTTCTGCTCATTAAGAGAAAAAAGTTGTCATCTCAGTGCACACAATGCTCTATCTTCAAGGTAATGTACATTTCAATTTTACTCAAAAGTACTGACTGCAAAGCTAATGGAAACACCTTTGCTTTACTTCTCACATGATTCTGAGTTGTTTGAAAGTTGTTTTATGCTTCTGCTCCTCAAGACAAAAAAGCTGTTTTCTCAGAGCATACAATGCTCTGACATTACAGCAGTATACATTTGAATTTTACTCAAATCTATTGAATGCAAACCTGATGGAAACACATTGGGTTTACTTCCCACATGATTCTGAGTAGTTTGAAAGTAGTTTCATGCCTCTGCTCATCAAGACAAAAAAGTTCTTTTCTCAGTCCACACAATGCTTTGACAAAAGAATGAGTATACATTTCTATTATTCTCAAAAATACTGACTGCATACTGAATGGAAACAGCTTAGATGAAGTTCCCACATGATTCTGACTTGTTTGGAAGTAGTTTCATGCTTCTGCTCATTAAGAGAAAAAAGTTCTCATCTCAGTGCACACAATGCTCTGACTTCAAAGTAATGTACATTTCAATTTTACTCAAAACTACTGACTGGAAAGGTAATGGAAACACCTTTGCTTTACTTCTCACATGATTCTGAGTTATTTGAAAGTTGTTTTATGCTTCTGCTCCTCAAGACAAAAAAGCTGTTTTCTCAGAGCATACAATGCTCTGACATTACAGCAGTATACATTTGAATTTTACTCAAATCTACTGAATGCAAACCTGATGGAAACACATTGGGTTTACTTCCCACATGATTCTGAGTAGTTTGAAAGTAGTTTCATGCCTCTGCTCATCAAGACAAAAAAGTTCTTTTCTCAGTCCACACAATGCTTTGACAAAAGAATGAGTATACATTTCTATTATACTCAAAAATACTGACTGCATACTGAATGGAAACAGCTTAGATGAAGTTCCCACATGATTCTCACTTGTTTGGAAGTAGTTTCATGCTTCTGTTCATTAAGAGGAAAAAGTTGTCATCTCAGTGCACACACTGCTCTAACTTGAAAGTAATGTACATTTCAATTTTACTCAAAAGTACTGACTGCAAAGCTGATCGAAACACCTTTGGTTTACTTCTCACATGATTCTGAGTTGTTTGAAAGTTGCTTCATGCTTCTGCTCCTCAAGACAAAAAAGCTGTTTTCTCAGAGCATACAATGCTCTGACATTACAGCAGTTTACATTTGAATTTTACTCAAATCTACTGAATGCAAACCTGATGGAAACACATTGGGTTTATTTCCCACATGATTCTGAGTAGCTTGAAAGCAGTTTCATGCCTCTGCTCATCAAGACAAATAAGTTCTTTTCTCAGTCCACACAACGCTTTGACAAAAGAATGAGTATACATTTCTATTATACTCAAAAATACTGACTGCATACTGAATGGAAACAGCTTTGATGAAGTTCCCTCATGATTCTGACTTGTTTGGAAGTAGTTTCATGCTTCTGCTCATTAAGAGAAAAAAGTTGTCATCTCAGTGCACACAATGCTCTATCTTCAAGGTAATGTACATTTCAATTTTACTCAAAAGTACTGACTGCAAAGCTAATGGAAACACCTTTGGTTTACTTCTCACATGATTCTGAGATGTATAAAAGTTGTTTCATGCTTCTACTCCTCAAGACAAAAAAGCTGTTTTCTCAGAGCATTCAATGCTCTGACATTACAGCACTACACATTTGAATTTTACTCATATCTACTGAATGCAAACCTGATGGAAACAGATTGGGTTTACTTCCCTCATGATTCTGAGTAGCTTGAAAGTAGTTTCATTCCTCTGCTCATCAAATCAAAAAAGTTGTCATCTCAGTGCACACAATGCTCTGACTTCAAAGTAATGTACATTTCAATTTTACTCAAAACTACTGACTGGAAAAGTAATGGAAACACCTTTGGTTTACTTCTCACATGTTTCTGAGTTGTTTGAAAGTTGTTTTATGCTTCTGCTCCTCAAGACAAAAAAGCTGTTTTCTCAGAGCATACAATGCTCTGACATTACAGCAGTATACATTTGAATTTTACTCAAATCTACTGAATGCAAACCTGATGGAAACACATTGGGTTTACTTCCCACATGATTCTGAGTAGTTTGAAAGTAGTTTCATGCCTCTGCTCATCAAGACAAAAAAGTTCTTTTCTCAGTCCACACAATGCTTTGACAAAAGAATGAGTATACATTTCTATTATTCTCAAAAATACTGACTGCATACTGAATGGAAACAGCTTAGATGAAGTTCCCACATGATTCTGACTTGTTTGGAAGTAGTCTCATGCTTCTGCTCATTAAGAGAAAAAAGTTCTCATCTCAGTGCACACAATGCTCTGACTTCAAAGTAATGTACATTTCAATTTTACTCAAAACTACTGACTGGAAAGGTAATGGAAACACCTTTGCTTTACTTCTCACATGATTCTGAGTTGTTTGAAAGTTGTTTTATGCTTCTGCTCCTCAAGACAAAAAAGCTGTTTTCTCAGAGCATACAATGCTCTGACATTACAGCAGTATACATTTGAATTTTACTCAAATCTACTGAATGCAAACCTGATGGAAACACATTGGGTTTACTTCCCACATGATTCTGAGTAGTTTGAAAGTAGTTTCATGCCTCTGCTCATCAAGACAAAAAAGTTCTTTTCTCAGTCCACACAATGCTTTGACAAAAGAATGAGTATACATTTCTATTATTCTCAAAAATACTGACTGCATACTGAATGGAAACAGCTTAGATGAAGTTCCCACATGATTCTGTCTTGTTTGGAAGTAGTTTCATGCTTCTGCTCATTAAGAGAAAAAAGTTGTCATCTCAGTGCAGACACTGCTCTAACTTGAAAGTAATGTACGTTTCAATTTTCCTCAAAAGTACTGACTGCAAAGCTGATCGAAACACCTTTGGTTTACTTCACACATGATTCTGAGTTGTTTGAAAGTTGTTTCATGCTTCTGCTCCTCAAGACAAAAAAGCTGTTTTCTCAGAGCATACAATGCTCTGACATTACAGCAGTATACATTTGAATTTTACTCAAATCTACTGAATGCAAACCTGATGGAAACACATTGGGTTTACTTCACACATGATTGTGAGTAGTTTGAAAGTAGTTTCATGCCTCTGCTCATCAAGACAAAAAAGTTCTTTTCTCAGTCCACACAATGCTTTGACAAAAGAATGAGTATGCATTTCTATTATACTCAAAAATACTGACTGCATACTGAATGGAAACAGCTTTGATGAAGTTCCCTCATGATTCTGACTTGTTTGGAAGTAGTTTCATGCTCTGCTCATTAAGAGAAAAAAGTTGTCATCTCAGTGCACACAATGCTCTATCTTCAAGGTAATGTACATTTCAATTTTACTCAAAAGTACTGACTGCAAAGCTAATGGAAACACCTTTGGTTTACTTCTCACATGATTCTGAGTTGTTTGAAAGTTGTTTCATGCTTCTGCTCCTCAAGACAAAAAAGCTGTTTTCTCAGAGCATACAATGCTCTGACATTACAGCAGTTTACATTTGAATTTCACTCAAATCTACTGAATGCAAACCTGATGGAAACACATTGGGTTTATTTCCCACATGATTCTGAGTAGCTTGAAAGCAGTTTCATGCCTCTGCTCATCAAGACAAAAAAGTTCTTTTCTCAGTCCACACAACGCTTTGACAAAAGAATGAGTATACATTTCTATTATACTCAAAAATACTGACTGCATACTGAATGGAAACAGCTTTGATGAAGTTCCCTCATGATTCTGACTTGTTTGGAAGTAGTTTCATGCTTCTGCTCATTAAGAGAAAAAAGTTGTCATCTCAGTGCACACAATGCTCTATCTTCAAGGTAATGTACATTTCAATTTTACTCAAAAGTACTGACTGCAAAGCTAATGGAAACACCTTTGCTTTACTTCTCACATGATTCTGAGTTGTTTGAAAGTTGTTTTATGCTTCTGCTCCTCAAGACAAAAAAGCTGTTTTCTCAGAGCATACAATGCTCTGACATTACAGCAGTATACATTTGAATTTTACTCAAATCTACTGAATGCAAACCTGATGGAAACACATTGGGTTTACTTCCCACATGATTCTGAGTAGTTTGAAAGTAGTTTCATGCCTCTGCTCATCAAGACAAAAAAGTTCTTTTCTCAGTCCACACAATGCTTTGACAAAAGAATGAGTATACATTTCTATTATTCTCAAAAATACTGACTGCATACTGAATGGAAACAGCTTAGATGAAGTTCCCACATGATTCTGACTTGTTTGGAAGTAGTTTCATGCTCTGCTCATTAAGAGAAAAAAGTTGTCATCTCAGTGCACACAATGCTCTATCTTCAAGGTAATGTACATTTCAATTTTACTCAAAAGTACTGACTGCAAAGCTAATGGAAACACCTTTGGTTTACTTCTCACATGATTCTGAGTTGTTTGAAAGTTGTTTCATGCTTCTGCTCCTCAAGACAAAAAAGCTGTTTTCTCAGAGCATACAATGCTCTGACATTACAGCAGTTTACATTTGAATTTCACTCAAATCTACTGAATGCAAACCTGATGGAAACACATTGGGTTTATTTCCCACATGATTCTGAGTAGCTTGAAAGCAGTTTCATGCCTCTGCTCATCAAGACAAAAAAGTTCTTTTCTCAGTCCACACAACGCTTTGACAAAAGAATGAGTATACATTTCTATTATACTCAAAAATACTGACTGCATACTGAATGGAAACAGCTTTGATGAAGTTCCCTCATGATTCTGACTTGTTTGGAAGTAGTTTCATGCTTCTGCTCATTAAGAGAAAAAAGTTGTCATCTCAGTGCACACAATGCTCTATCTTCAAGGTAATGTACATTTCAATTTTACTCAAAAGTACTGACTGCAAAGCTAATGGAAACACCTTTGCTTTACTTCTCACATGATTCTGAGTTGTTTGAAAGTTGTTTTATGCTTCTGCTCCTCAAGACAAAAAAGCTGTTTTCTCAGAGCATACAATGCTCTGACATTACAGCAGTATACATTTGAATTTTACTCAAATCTACTGAATGCAAACCTGATGGAAACACATTGGGTTTACTTCCCACATGATTCTGAGTAGTTTGAAAGTAGTTTCATGCCTCTGCTCATCAAGACAAAAAAGTTCTTTTCTCAGTCCACACAATGCTTTGACAAAAGAATGAGTATACATTTCTATTATTCTCAAAAATACTGACTGCATACTGAATGGAAACAGCTTAGATGAAGTTCCCACATGATTCTGTCTTGTTTGGAAGTAGTTTCATGCTTCTGCTCATTAAGAGAAAAAAGTTGTCATCTCAGTGCAGACACTGCTCTAACTTGAAAGTAATGTACGTTTCAATTTTCCTCAAAAGTACTGACTGCAAAGCTGATCGAAACACCTTTGGTTTACTTCACACATGATTCTGAGTTGTTTGAAAGTTGTTTCATGCTTCTGCTCCTCAAGACAAAAAAGCTGTTTTCTCAGAGCATACAATGCTCTGACATTACAGCAGTATACATTTGAATTTTACTCAAATCTACTGAATGCAAACCTGATGGAAACACATTGGGTTTACTTCACACATGATTGTGAGTAGTTTGAAAGTAGTTTCATGCCTCTGCTCATCAAGACAAAAAAGTTCTTTTCTCAGTCCACACAATGCTTTGACAAAAGAATGAGTATACATTTCTATTATACTCAAAAATACTGACTGCATACTGAATGGAAACAGCTTAGATGAAGTTCCCACATGACTTGTTTGGAAGTAGTTTCATGCTTCTGCTCATTGAGAGAAAAAAGTTGTCATCTCAGTGCACACAATGCTCTGACTTCAAAGTAATGTACATTTCAATTTTACTCAAAAGTACTGACTGCAAAGCTAATGGAAACACCTTTGGTTTACTTCTCACATGATTCTGAGTTGTTTGAAAGTTGTTTCATGCTTCTGCTCCTCAAGACAAAAAAGCTGTTTTCTCAGAGCATACAATGCTCTGACATTACAGCAGTATACATTTGAATTTTACTCAAATCTACTGAATGCAAACCTGATGGAAACACATTGGGTTTATTTCCCACTTGGTTCTGAGCAGCTTGAAAGTAGTTTCATGCTTCTGCTCATCAAGACAAAAAAGTTCTTTTCTCAGTCCGCACAATACTTTGACAAAAGAATGAGTATACATTTCTATTATACTCAAAAATACTGACTGCATACTGAATGGAAACAGCTTAGATGAAGTTCCCACATGATTCTGACTTGTTTGGAAGTAGTTTCATGCTTCTGCTCATTAAGAGAAAAAAGTTGTCATCTCAGTGCACACAATGCTCTGACTTCAAAGTAATGTACATTTCAATTTTACTCAAAACTACTGACTGGAAAGGTAATGGAAACACCTTTGCTTTACTTCTCACATGATTCTGAGTTATTTGAAAGTTGTTTTATGCTTCGGCTCCTCAAGACAAAAAAGCTGTTTTCTCAGAGCATACAATGCTCTGACATTACAGCAGTATACGTTTGAATTTTACTCAAATCTACTGAATGCAAACCTGATGGAAACACATTGGGTTTACTTCCCACATGATTCTGAGTAGTTTGAAAGTAGTTTCATGCCTCTGCTCATCAAGACAAAAAAGTTCTTTTCTCAGTCCACACAATGCTTTGACAAAAGAATGAGTATACATTTCTATTATACTCAAAAATACTGACTGCATACTGAATGGAAACAGCTTAGATTAAGTTCCCACATGATTCTGACTTGTTTGGAAGTAGTTTCATGCTTCTGTTCATTAAGAGGAAAAAGTTCTCATCTCAGTGCACAACTGCTCTAACTTGAAAGTAATGTACATTTCAATTTTACTCAAAAGTACTGACTGCAAAGCTGATCGAAACACCTTTGGTTTACTTCTCACATGATTCTGAGTTGTTTGAAAGTTGTTTCATGCTTCTGCTCCTCAAGACAAAAAAGCTGTTTTCTCAGAGCATACAATGCTCTGACATTACAGCAGTTTACATTTGAATTTCACTCAAATCTACTGAATGCAAACCTGATGGAAACACATTGGGTTTATTTCCCACATGATTCTGAGTAGCTTGAAAGCAGTTTCATGCCTCTGCTCATCAAGACAAAAAAGTTCTTTTCTCAGTCCACACAACGCTTTGACAAAAGAATGAGTATACATTTCTATTATACTCAAAAATGCTGACTGCATACTGAATGGAAACAGCTTTGATGAAGTTCCCTCATGACTCTGACTTGTTTGGAAGTAGTTTCATGCTTCTGCTCATTAAGAGAAAAAAGTTGTCATCTCAGTGCACACAATGCTCTATCTTCAAGGTAATGTACATTTCAATTTTACTCAAAAGTACTGACTGCAAAGCTAATGGAAACACCTTTGCTTTACTTCTCACATGATTCTGAGTTGTTTGAAAGTTGTTTTATGCTTCTGCTCCTCAAGACAAAAAAGCTGTTTTCTCAGAGCATACAATGCTCTGACATTACAGCAGTATACATTTGAATTTTACTCAAATCTATTGAATGCAAACCTGATGGAAACACATTGGGTTTACTTCCCACATGATTCTGAGTAGTTTGAAAGTAGTTTCATGCCTCTGCTCATCAAGACAAAAAAGTTCTTTTCTCAGTCCACACAATGCTTTGACAAAAGAATGAGTATACATTTCTATTATTCTCAAAAATACTGACTGCATACTGAATGGAAACAGCTTAGATGAAGTTCCCACATGATTCTGACTTGTTTGGAAGTAGTTTCATGCTTCTGCTCATTAAGAGAAAAAAGTTCTCATCTCAGTGCACACAATGCTCTGACTTCAAAGTAATGTACATTTCAATTTTACTCAAAAGTACTGACTGCAAAGCTAATGGAAACACCTTTGGTTTACTTCTCACATGATTCTGAGATGTATAAAAGTTGTTTCATGCTTCTACTCCTCAAGACAAAAAAGCTGTTTTCTCAGAGCATTCAATGCTCTGACATTACAGCAGTACACATTTGAATTTTACTCATATCTACTGAATGCAAACCTGATGGAAACAGATTGGGTTTACTTCCCTCATGATTCTGAGTAGCTTGAAAGTAGTTTCATGCCTCTGCTCATCAAATCAAAAAAGTTGTCATCTCAGTGCACACAATGCTCTGACTTCAAAGTAATGTACATTTGAATTTTACTCAAAACTACTGACTGGAAAAGTAATGGAAACACCTTTGGTTTACTTCTCACATGTTTCTGAGTTGTTTGAAAGTTGTTTTATGCTTCTGCTCCTCAAGACAAAAAAGCTGTTTTCTCAGAGCATACAATGCTCTGACATTACAGCAGTATACATTTGAATTTTACTCAAATCTACTGAATGCAAACCTGATGGAAACACATTGGGTTTACTTCCCACATGATTCTGAGTAGTTTGAAAGTAGTTTCATGCCTCTGCTCATCAAGACAAAAAAGTTCTTTTCTCAGTCCACACAATGCTTTGACAAAAGAATGAGTATACATTTCTATTATTCTCAAAAATACTGACTGCATACTGAATGGAAACAGCTTAGATGAAGTTCCCACATGATTCTGACTTGTTTGGAAGTAGTCTCATGCTTCTGCTCATTAAGAGAAAAAAGTTCTCATCTCAGTGCACACAATGCTCTGACTTCAAAGTAATGTACATTTCAATTTTACTCAAAACTACTGACTGGAAAGGTAATGGAAACACCTTTGCTTTACTTCTCACATGATTCTGAGTTGTTTGAAAGTTGTTTTATGCTTCTGCTCCTCAAGACAAAAAAGCTGTTTTCTCAGAGCATACAATGCTCTGACATTACAGCAGTATACATTTGAATTTTACTCAAATCTACTGAATGCAAACCTGATGGAAACACATTGGGTTTACTTCCCACATGATTCTGAGTAGTTTGAAAGTAGTTTCATGCCTCTGCTCATCAAGACAAAAAAGTTCTTTTCTCAGTCCACACAATGCTTTGACAAAAGAATGAGTATACATTTCTATTATTCTCAAAAATACTGACTGCATACTGAATGGAAACAGCTTAGATGAAGTTCCCACATGATTCTGTCTTGTTTGGAAGTAGTTTCATGCTTCTGCTCATTAAGAGAAAAAAGTTGTCATCTCAGTGCAGACACTGCTCTAACTTGAAAGTAATGTACGTTTCAATTTTCCTCAAAAGTACTGACTGCAAAGCTGATCGAAACACCTTTGGTTTACTTCACACATGATTCTGAGTTGTTTGAAAGTTGTTTCATGCTTCTGCTCCTCAAGACAAAAAAGCTGTTTTCTCAGAGCATACAATGCTCTGACATTACAGCAGTATACATTTGAATTTTACTCAAATCTACTGAATGCAAACCTGATGGAAACACATTGGGTTTACTTCACACATGATTGTGAGTAGTTTGAAAGTAGTTTCATGCCTCTGCTCATCAAGATAAAAAAGTTCTTTTCTCAGTCCACACAATGCTTTGACAAAAGAATGAGTATACATTTCTAATATACTCAAAAATACTGACTGCATACTCAATGGAAACAGCTTAGATGAAGTTCCCACATGATTCTGACTTGTTTGGAAGTAGTTTCATGCTTCTGCTCATTGAGAGAAAAAAGTTGTCATCTCAGTGCACACAATGCTCTGACTTCAAAGTAATGTACATTTCAATTTTACTCAAAAGTACTGACTGCAAAGCTAATGGAAACACCTTTGGTTTACTTCTCACATGATTCTGAGTTGTTTGAAAGTTGTTTCATGCTTCTGCTCATCAAGACAAAAAAGCTGTTTTCTCAGAGCATACAATGCTCTGACATTACAGCATTATACATTTGAATTTTACTCAAATCTACTGAATGCAAACCTGATTGAAACACATTGGGTTTATTTCCCACATGGTTCTGAGCAGCTTGAAAGTAGTTTCATGCTTCTGCTCATCAAGACAAAAAAGTTCTTTTCTCAGTCCGCACAATACTTTGACAAAAGAATGAGTATACATTTCTATTATACTCAAAAATACTGACTGCATACTGAATGGAAACAGCTTAGATGAAGTTCCCACATGATTCTGACTTGTTTGGAAGTAGTTTCATGCTTCTGCTCATTAAGAGAAAAAAGTTGTCATCTCAGTGCACACAATGCTCTGACTTCAAAGTAATGTACATTTCAATTTTACTCAAAACTACTGACTGGAAAGGTAATGTAAACACCTTTGCTTTACTTCTGACATGATTCTGAGTTATTTGAAAGTTGTTTTATGCTTCTGCTCCTCAAGACAAAAAAGCTGTTTTCTCAGAGCATACAATGCTCTGACATTACAGCAGTATACATTTGAATTTTACACAAATCTACTGAATGCAAACCTGATGGAAACACATTGGGTTTACTTCCCACATGATTCTGAGTAGTTTGAAAGTAGTTTCATGCCTCTGCTCATCAAGACAAAAAAGTTCTTTTCTCAGTCCACACAATGCTTTGACAAAAGAATGAGTATACATTTCTATTATACTCAAAAATACTGACTGCATACTGAATGGAAACAGCTTAGATGAAGTTCCAACATGATTCTGACTTGTTTGGAAGTAGTTTCATGCTTCTGTTCATTAAGAGAAAAAAGTTGTCATCTCAGTGCACACAATGCTCTATCTTCAAGGTAATGTACATTTCAATTTTACTCAAAAGTACTGACTGCAAAGCTAATGGAAACACCTTTGCTTTACTTCTCACATGATTCTGAGTTGTTTGAAAGTTGTTTTATGCTTCTGCTCCTCAAGACAAAAAAGCTGTTTTCTCAGAGCATACAATGCTCTGACATTACAGCAGTATACATTTGAATTTTACTCAAATCTACTGAATGCAAACCTGATGGAAACACATTGGGTTTACTTCCCACATGATTCTGAGTAGTTTGAAAGTAGTTTCATGCCTCTGCTCATCAAGACAAAAAAGTTCTTTTCTCAGTCCACACAATGCTTTGACAAAAGAATGAGTATACATTTCTATTATTCTCAAAAATACTGACTGCATACTGAATGGAAACAGCTTAGATGAAGTTCCCACATGATTCTGTCTTGTTTGGAAGTAGTTTCATGCTTCTGCTCATTAAGAGAAAAAAGTTGTCATCTCAGTGCAGACACTGCTCTAACTTGAAAGTAATGTACGTTTCAATTTTCCTCAAAAGTACTGACTGCAAAGCTGATCGAAACACCTTTGGTTTACTTCACACATGATTCTGAGTTGTTTGAAAGTTGTTTCATGCTTCTGCTCCTCAAGACAAAAAAGCTGTTTTCTCAGAGCATACAATGCTCTGACATTACAGCAGTATACATTTGAATTTTACTCAAATCTACTGAATGCAAACCTGATGGAAACACATTGGGTTTACTTCACACATGATTGTGAGTAGTTTGAAAGTAGTTTCATGCCTCTGCTCATCAAGACAAAAAAGTTCTTTTCTCAGTCCACACAATGCTTTGACAAAAGAATGAGTATACATTTCTATTATACTCAAAAATACTGACTGCATACTGAATGGAAACGGCTTAGATGAAGTTCCCACATGACTTGTTTGGAAGTAGTTTCATGCTTCTGCTCATTGAGAGAAAAAAGTTGTCATCTCAGTGCACACAATGCTCTGACTTCAAAGTAATGTACATTTCAATTTTACTCAAAACTACTGACTGGAAAGGTAATGGAAACACCTTTGGTTTACTTCTCACATAATTCTGAGTTGTTTGAAAGTTGTTTCATGCTTCTGATCCTCAAGACAAAAAAGCTGTTTTCTCAGAGCATACAATGCTCTGACATTACAGCAGTATATATTTGAATTTTACTCAAATCTACTGAATGCAAACCTGATGGAAACACATTAGGTTTACTTCACACATGATTCTGAGTAGTTTGAAAGTAGTTTCATGCCTCTGCTCATCAAGACAAAAAAGTTCTTTTCTCAGTCCGCACAATACTTTGACAAAAGAATGAGTATACATTTCTATTATACTCAAAAATACTGACTGCATACTGAATGGAAACAGCTTAGATGAAGTTCCCACATGATTCTGACTTGTTTGGAAGTAGTTTCATGCTTCTGCTCATTAAGAGAAAAAAGTTGTCATCTCAGTGCACACAATGCTCTGACTTCAAAGTAATGTACATTTCAATTTTACTCAAAACTACTGACTGGAAAGGTAATGGAAACACCTTTGCTTTACTTCTCACATGATTCTGAGTTATTTGAAAGTTGTTTTATGCTTCGGCTCCTCAAGACAAAAAAGCTGTTTTCTCAGAGCATACAATGCTCTGACATTACAGCAGTATACGTTTGAATTTTACTCAAATCTACTGAATGCAAACCTGATGGAAACACATTGGGTTTACTTCCCACATGATTCTGAGTAGTTTGAAAGTAGTTTCATGCCTCTGCTCATCAAGACAAAAAAGTTCTTTTCTCAGTCCACACAATGCTTTGACAAAAGAATGAGTATACATTTCTATTATACTCAAAAATACTGACTGCATACTGAATGGAAACAGCTTAGATTAAGTTCCCACATGATTCTGACTTGTTTGGAAGTAGTTTCATGCTTCTGTTCATTAAGAGGAAAAAGTTCTCATCTCAGTGCACACACTGCTCTAACTTGAAAGTAATGTACATTTCAATTTTACTCAAAAGTACTGACTGCAAAGCTGATCGAAACACCTTTGGTTTACTTCTCACATGATTCTGAGTTGTTTGAAAGTTGTTTCATGCTTCTGCTCCTCAAGACAAAAAAGCTGTTTTCTCAGAGCATACAATGCTCTGACATTACAGCAGTTTACATTTGAATTTCACTCAAATCTACTGAATGCAAACCTGATGGAAACACATTGGGTTTATTTCCCACATGATTCTGAGTAGCTTGAAAGCAGTTTCATGCCTCTGCTCATCAAGACAAAAAAGTTCTTTTCTCAGTCCACACAACGCTTTGACAAAAGAATGAGTATACATTTCTATTATACTCAAAAATGCTGACTGCATACTGAATGGAAACAGCTTTGATGAAGTTCCCTCATGATTCTGACTTGTTTGGAAGTAGTTTCATGCTTCTGCTCATTAAGAGAAAAAAGTTGTCATCTCAGTGCACACAATGCTCTATCTTCAAGGTAATGTACATTTCAATTTTACTCAAAAGTACTGACTGCAAAGCTAATGGAAACACCTTTGCTTTACTTCTCACATGATTCTGAGTTGTTTGAAAGTTGTTTTATGCTTCTGCTCCTCAAGACAAAAAAGCTGTTTTCTCAGAGCATACAATGCTCTGACATTACAGCAGTATACATTTGAATTTTACTCAAATCTATTGAATGCAAACCTGATGGAAACACATTGGGTTTACTTCCCACATGATTCTGAGTAGTTTGAAAGTAGTTTCATGCCTCTGCTCATCAAGACAAAAAAGTTCTTTTCTCAGTCCACACAATGCTTTGACAAAAGAATGAGTATACATTTCTATTATTCTCAAAAATACTGACTGCATACTGAATGGAAACAGCTTAGATGAAGTTCCCACATGATTCTGACTTGTTTGGAAGTAGTTTCATGCTTCTGGTCATTAAGAGAAAAAAGTTCTCATCTCAGTGCACACAATGCTCTGACTTCAAAGTAATGTACATTTCAATTTTACTCAAAACTACTGACTGGAAAGGTAATGGAAACACCTTTGCTTTACTTCTCACATGATTCTGAGTTATTTGAAAGTTGTTTTATGCTTCTGCTCCTCAAGACAAAAAAGCTGTTTTCTCAGAGCATACAATGCTCTGACATTACAGCAGTATACATTTGAATTTTACTCAAATCTACTGAATGCAAACCTGATGGAAACACATTGGGTTTACTTCCCACATGATTCTGAGTAGTTTGAAAGTAGTTTCATGCCTCTGCTCATCAAGACAAAAAAGTTCTTTTCTCAGTCCACACAATGCTTTGACAAAAGAATGAGTATACATTTCTATTATACTCAAAAATACTGACTGCATACTGAATGGAAACAGCTTAGATGAAGTTCCCACATGATTCTCACTTGTTTGGAAGTAGTTTCATGCTTCTGTTCATTAAGAGGAAAAAGTTGTCATCTCAGTGCACACACTGCTCTAACTTGAAAGTAATGTACATTTCAATTTTACTCAAAAGTACTGACTGCAAAGCTGATCGAAACACCTTTGGTTTACTTCTCACATGATTCTGAGTTGTTTGAAAGTTGTTTCATGCTTCTGCTCCTCAAGACAAAAAAGCTGTTTTCTCAGAGCATACAATGCTCTGACATTACAGCAGTTTACATTTGAATTTTACTCAAATCTACTGAATGCAAACCTGATGGAAACACATTGGGTTTATTTCCCACATGATTCTGAGTAGCTTGAAAGCAGTTTCATGCCTCTGCTCATCAAGACAAATAAGTTCTTTTCTCAGTCCACACAACGCTTTGACAAAAGAATGAGTATACATTTCTATTATACTCAAAAATACTGACTGCATACTGAATGGAAACAGCTTTGATGAAGTTCCCTCATGATTCTGACTTGTTTGGAAGTAGTTTCATGCTTCTGCTCATTAAGAGAAAAAAGTTGTCATCTCAGTGCACACAATGCTCTATCTTCAAGGTAATGTACATTTCAATTTTACTCAAAAGTACTGACTGCAAAGCTAATGGAAACACCTTTGGTTTACTTCTCACATGATTCTGAGTTGTTTGAAAGTTGTTTCATGCTTCTGCTCATCAAGACAAAAAAGCTGTTTTCTCAGAGCATACAATGCTCTGACATTACAGCATTATACATTTGAATTTTACTCAAATCTACTGAATGCAAACCTGATTGAAACACATTGGGTTTATTTCCCACATGGTTCTGAGCAGCTTGAAAGTAGTTTCATGCTTCTGCTCATCAAGACAAAAAAGTTCTTTTCTCAGTCCGCACAATACTTTGACAAAAGAATGAGTATACATTTCTATTATACTCAAAAATACTGACTGCATACTGAATGGAAACAGCTTAGATGAAGTTCCCACATGATTCTGACTTGTTTGGAAGTAGTTTCATGCTTCTGCTCATGAAGAGAAAAAAGTTGTCATCTCAGTGCACACAATGCTCTGACTTCAAAGTAATGTACATTTCAATTTTACTCAAAACTACTGACTGGAAAGGTAATGTAAACACCTTTGCTTTACTTCTGACATGATTCTGAGTTATTTGAAAGTTGTTTTATGCTTCTGCTCCTCAAGACAAAAAAGCTGTTTTCTCAGAGCATACAATGCTCTGACATTACAGCAGTATACATTTGAATTTTACTCAAATCTACTGAATGCAAACCTGATGGAAACACATTGGGTTTACTTCCCACATGATTCTGAGTAGTTTGAAAGTAGTTTCATGCCTCTGCTCATCAAGACAAAAAAGTTCTTTTCTCAGTCCACACAATGCTTTGACAAAAGAATGAGTATACATTTCTATTATTCTCAAAAATACTGACTGCATACTGAATGGAAACAGCTTAGATGAAGTTCCCACATGATTCTGACTTGTTTGGAAGTAGTTTCATGCTTCTGCTCATTAAGAGAAAAAAGTTCTCATCTCAGTGCACACAATGCTCTGACTTCAAAGTAATGTACATTTCAATTTTACTCAAAACTACTGACTGGAAAGGTAATGGAAACACCTTTGCTTTACTTCTCACATGATTCTGAGTTATTTGAAAGTTGTTTTATGCTTCTGCTCCTCAAGACAAAAAAGCTGTTTTCTCAGAGCATACAATGCTCTGACATTACAGCAGTATACATTTGAATTTTACTCAAATCTACTGAATGCAAACCTGATGGAAACACATTGGGTTTACTTCCCACATGATTCTGAGTAGTTTGAAAGTAGTTTCATGCCTCTGCTCATCAAGACAAAAAAGTTCTTTTCTCAGTCCACACAATGCTTTGACAAAAGAATGAGTATACATTTCTATTATACTCAAAAATACTGACTGCATACTGAATGGAAACAGCTTAGATGAAGTTCCCACATGATTCTCACTTGTTTGGAAGTAGTTTCATGCTTCTGTTCATTAAGAGGAAAAAGTTGTCATCTCAGTGCACACACTGCTCTAACTTGAAAGTAATGTACATTTCAATTTTACTCAAAAGTACTGACTGCAAAGCTGATCGAAACACCTTTGGTTTACTTCTCACATGATTCTGAGTTGTTTGAAAGTTGTTTCATGCTTCTGCTCCTCAAGACAAAAAAGCTGTTTTCTCAGAGCATACAATGCTCTGACATTACAGCAGTTTACATTTGAATTTTACTCAAATCTACTGAATGCAAACCTGATGGAAACACATTGGGTTTATTTCCCACATGATTCTGAGTAGCTTGAAAGCAGTTTCATGCCTCTGCTCATCAAGACAAATAAGTTCTTTTCTCAGTCCACACAACGCTTTGACAAAAGAATGAGTATACATTTCTATTATACTCAAAAATACTGACTGCATACTGAATGGAAACAGCTTTGATGAAGTTCCCTCATGATTCTGACTTGTTTGGAAGTAGTTTCATGCTTCTGCTCATTAAGAGAAAAAAGTTGTCATCTCAGTGCACATAATGCTCTATCTTCAAGGTAATGTACATTTCAATTTTACTCAAAAGTACTGACTGCAAAGCTAATGGAAACACCTTTGGTTTACTTCTCACATGATTCTGAGATGTATAAAAGTTGTTTCATGCTTCTACTCCTCAAGACAAAAAAGCTGTTTTCTCAGAGCATTCAATGCTCTGACATTACAGCAGTACACATTTGAATTTTACTCATATCTACTGAATGCAAACCTGATGGAAACAGATTGGGTTTACTTCCCTCATGATTCTGAGTAGCTTGAAAGTAGTTTCATGCCTCTGCTCATCAAATCAAAAAAGTTGTCATCTCAGTGCACACAATGCTCTGACTTCAAAGTAATGTACATTTGAATTTTACTCAAAACTACTGACTGGAAAAGTAATGGAAACACCTTTGGTTTACTTCTCACATGTTTCTGAGTTGTTTGAAAGTTGTTTTATGCTTCTGCTCCTCAAGACAAAAAAGCTGTTTTCTCAGAGCATACAATGCTCTGACATTACAGCAGTATACATTTGAATTTTACTCAAATCTACTGAATGCAAACCTGATGGAAACACATTGGGTTTACTTCCCACATGATTCTGAGTAGTTTGAAAGTAGTTTCATGCCTCTGCTCATCAAGACAAAAAAGTTCTTTTCTCAGTCCACACAATGCTTTGACAAAAGAATGAGTATACATTTCTATTATTCTCAAAAATACTGACTGCATACTGAATGGAAACAGCTTAGATGAAGTTCCCACATGATTCTGACTTGTTTGGAAGTAGTCTCATGCTTCTGCTCATTAAGAGAAAAAAGTTCTCATCTCAGTGCACACAATGCTCTGACTTCAAAGTAATGTACATTTCAATTTTACTCAAAACTACTGACTGGAAAGGTAATGGAAACACCTTTGCTTTACTTCTCACATGATTCTGAGTTGTTTGAAAGTTGTTTTATGCTTCTGCTCCTCAAGACAAAAAAGCTGTTTTCTCAGAGCATACAATGCTCTGACATTACAGCAGTATACATTTGAATTTTACTCAAATCTACTGAATGCAAACCTGATGGAAACACATTGGGTTTACTTCCCACATGATTCTGAGTAGTTTGAAAGTAGTTTCATGCCTCTGCTCATCAAGACAAAAAAGTTCTTTGCTCAGTCCACACAATGCTTTGACAAAAGAATGAGTATACATTTCTATTATTCTCAAAAATACTGACTGCATACTCAATGGAAACAGCTTAGATGAAGTTCCCACATGATTCTGACTTGTTTGGAAGTAGTTTCATGCTTCTGCTCATTGAGAGAAAAAAGTTGTCATCTCAGTGCACACAATGCTCTGACTTCAAAGTAATGTACATTTCAATTTTACTCAAAACTACTGACTGGAAAGGTAATGGAAACACCTTTGGATTACTTCTCACATGATTCTGAGTTGTTTGAAAGTTGTTTCATGCTTCTGCTCCTCAAGACAAAAAAGCTGTTTTCTCAGAGCATACAATGCTCTGACATTACAGCAGTATACATTTGAATTTTACTCAAATCTACTGAATGCAAACCTGATGGAAACACATTGGGTTTACTTCACACATGATTCTGAGTAGTTTGAAAGTAGTTTCATGCCTCTGCTCATCAAGACAAAGAAGTTCTTTTCTCAGTCCACACAATGCTTTGACAAAAGAATGAGTATGCATTTCTATTATACTCAAAAATACTGACTGCATACTGAATGGAAACAGCTTTGATGAAGTTCCCTCATGATTCTGACTTGTTTGGAAGTAGTTTCATGCTCTGCTCATTAAGAGAAAAAAGTTGTCATCTCAGTGCACACAATGCTCTATCTTCAAGGTAATGTACATTTCAATTTTACTCAAAAGTACTGACTGCAAAGCTAATGGAAACACCTTTGGTTTACTTCTCACATGATTCTGAGTTGTTTGAAAGTTGTTTCATGCTTCTGCTCATCAAGACAAAAAAGCTGTTTTCTCAGAGCATACAATGCTCTGACATTACAGCATTATACATTTGAATTTTACTCAAATCTACTGAATGCAAACCTGATTGAAACACATTGGGTTTATTTCCCACATGGTTCTGAGCAGCTTGAAAGTAGTTTCATGCTTCTGCTCATCAAGACAAAAAAGTTCTTTTCTCAGTCCGCACAATACTTTGACAAAAGAATGAGTATACATTTCTATTATACTCAAAAATACTGACTGCATACTGAATGGAAACAGCTTAGATGAAGTTCCCACTGATTCTGACTTGTTTGGAAGTAGTTTCATGCTTCTGCTCATTAAGAGAAAAAAGTTGTCATCTCAGTGCACACAATGCTCTGACTTCAAAGTAATGTACATTTCAATTTTACTCAAAACTACTGACTGGAAAGGTAATGTAAACACCTTTGCTTTACTTCTGACATGATTCTGAGTTATTTGAAAGTTGTTTTATGCTTCTGCTCCTCAAGACAAAAAGCTGTTTTCTCAGAGCATACAATGCTCTGACATTACAGCAGTATACATTTGAATTTTACTCAAATCTACTGAATGCAAACCTGATGGAAACACATTGGGTTTACTTCCCACATGATTCTGAGTAGTTTGAAAGTAGTTTCATGCCTCTGCTCATCAAGACAAAAAAGTTCTTTTCTCAGTCCACACAATGCTTTGACAAAAGAATGAGTATACATTTCTATTATACTCAAAAATACTGACTGCATACTGAATGGAAACAGCTTAGATGAAGTTCCAACATGATTCTGACTTGTTTGGAAGTAGTTTCATGCTTCTGTTCATTAAGAGAAAAAAGTTGTCATCTCAGTGCACACAATGCTCTATCTTCAAGGTAATGTACATTTCAATTTTACTCAAAAGTACTGACTGCAAAGCTAATGGAAACACCTTTGCTTTACTTCTCACATGATTCTGAGTTGTTTGAAAGTTGTTTTATGCTTCTGCTCCTCAAGACAAAAAAGCTGTTTTCTCAGAGCATACAATGCTCTGACATTACAGCAGTATACATTTGAATTTTACTCAAATCTACTGAATGCAAACCTGATGGAAACACATTGGGTTTACTTCCCACATGATTCTGAGTAGTTTGAAAGTAGTTTCATGCCTCTGCTCATCAAGACAAAAAGTTCTTTTCTCAGTCCACACAATGCTTTGACAAAAGAATGAGTATACATTTCTATTATTCTCAAAATACTGACTGCATACTGAATGGAAACAGCTTAGATGAAGTTCCCACATGATTCTGTCTTGTTTGGAAGTAGTTTCATGCTTCTGCTCATTAAGAGAAAAAAGTTGTCATCTCAGTGCAGACACTGCTCTAACTTGAAAGTATGTACGTTTCAATTTTCCTCAAAAGTACTGACTGCAAAGCTGATCGAAACACCTTTGGTTTACTTCACACATGATTCTGAGTTGTTTGAAAGTGTTTCATGCTTCTGCTCCTCAAGACAAAAAAGCTGTTTCTCAGAGCATACAATGCTCTGACATTACAGCAGTATACATTTGAATTTTACTCAAATCTACTGAATGCAAACCTGATGGAAACACATTGGGTTTACTTCACACATGATTGTGAGTAGTTTGAAAGTAGTTTCATGCCTCTGCTCATCAAGACAAAAAAGTTCTTTTCTCAGTCCACACAATGCTTTGACAAAAGAATGAGTATACATTTCTATTATACTCAAAAATACTGACTGCATACTGAATGGAAACGGCTTAGATGAAGTTCCCACATGACTTGTTTGGAAGTAGTTTCATGCTTCTGCTCATTGAGAGAAAAAAGTTGTCATCTCAGTGCACACAATGCTCTGACTTCAAAGTAATGTACATTTCAATTTTACTCAAAACTACTGACTGGAAAGGTAATGGAAACACCTTTGGTTTACTTCTCACATAATTCTGAGTTGTTTGAAAGTTGTTTTATGCTTCTGCTCCTCAAGACAAAAAAGCTGTTTTCTCAGAGCATACAATGCTCTGACATTACAGCAGTATACATTTGAATTTTACTCAAATCTACTGAATGCAAACCTGATGGAAACACATTGGGTTTACTTCCCACATGATTCTGAGTAGTTTGAAAGTAGTTTCATGCCTCTGCTCATCAAGACAAAAAAGTTCTTTTCTCAGTCCACACAATGCTTTGACAAAAGAATGAGTATACATTTCTATTATTCTCAAAAATACTGACTGCATACTGAATGGAAACAGCTTAGATGAAGTTCCCACATGATTCTGTCTTGTTTGGAAGTAGTTTCATGCTTCTGCTCATTAAGAGAAAAAAGTTGTCATCTCAGTGCAGACACTGCTCTAACTTGAAAAGTAATGTACGTTTCAATTTTCCTCAAAAGTACTGACTGCAAAGCTGATCGAAACACCTTTGGTTTACTTCACACATGATTCTGAGTTGTTTGAAAGTTGTTTCATGCTTCTGCTCCTCAAGACAAAAAAGCTGTTTTCTCAGAGCATACAATGCTCTGACATTACAGCAGTATACATTTGAATTTTACTCAAATCTACTGAATGCAAACCTGATGGAAACACATTGGGTTTACTTCACACATGATTGTGAGTAGTTTGAAAGTAGTTTCATGCCTCTGCTCATCAAGACAAAAAAGTTCTTTTCTCAGTCCACACAATGCTTTGACAAAAGAATGAGTATACATTTCTATTATACTCAAAAATACTGACTGCATACTGAATGGAAACGGCTTAGATGAAGTTCCCACATGACTTGTTTGGAAGTAGTTTCATGCTTCTGCTCATTGAGAGAAAAAAGTTGTCATCTCAGTGCACACAATGCTCTGACTTCAAAGTAATGTACATTTCAATTTTACTCAAAACTACTGACTGGAAAGGTAATGGAAACACCTTTGGTTTACTTCTCACATAATTCTGAGTTGTTTGAAAGTTGTTTCATGCTTCTGATCCTCAAGACAAAAAAGCTGTTTCTCAGAGCATACAATGCTCTGACATTACAGCAGTATATATTTGAATTTTACTCAAATCTACTGAATGCAAACCTGATGGAAACACATTGGGTTTACTTCACACATGATTCTGAGTAGTTTGAAAGTAGTTTCATGCCTCTGCTCATCAAGACAAAAAAGTTCTTTTCTCAGTCCACACAATGCTTTGACAAAAGAATGAGTATGCATTTCTATTATACTCAAAAATACTGACTGCATACTGAATGGAAACAGCTTAGATGAAGTTCCCACATGATTCTGACTTGTTTGGAAGTAGTTTCATGCTTCTGCTCATTAAGAGAAAAAAGTTGTCATCTCAGTGCACACAATGCTCTGACTTCAAAGTAATGTACATTTCAATTTTACTCAAAACTACTGACTGGAAAGGTAATGTAAACACCTTTGCTTTACTTCTGACATGATTCTGAGTTATTTGAAAGTTGTTTTATGCTTCTGCTCCTCAAGACAAAAAAGCTGTTTTCTCAGAGCATACAATGCTCTGACATTACAGCAGTATACATTTGAATTTTACTCAAATCTACTGAATGCAAACCTGATGGAAACACATTGGGTTTACTTCCCACATGATTCTGAGTAGTTTGAAAGTAGTTTCATGCCTCTGCTCATCAAGACAAAAAAGTTCTTTTCTCAGTCCACACAATGCTTTGACAAAAGAATGAGTATACATTTCTATTATACTCAAAAATACTGACTGCATACTGAATGGAAACAGCTTAGATGAAGTTCCAACATGATTCTGACTTGTTTGGAAGTAGTTTCATGCTTCTGTTCATTAAGAGAAAAAAGTTGTCATCTCAGTGCACACAATGCTCTATCTTCAAGGTAATGTACATTTCAATTTTACTCAAAAGTACTGACTGCAAAGCTAATGGAAACACCTTTGCTTTACTTCTCACATGATTCTGAGTTGTTTGAAAGTTGTTTTATGCTTCTGCTCCTCAAGACAAAAAAGCTGTTTTCTCAGAGCATACAATGCTCTGACATTACAGCAGTATACATTTGAATTTTACTCAAATCTACTGAATGCAAACCTGATGGAAACACATTGGGTTTACTTCCCACATGATTCTGAGTAGTTTGAAAATAGTTTCATGCCTCTGCTCATCAAGACAAAAAAGTTCTTTTCTCAGTCCACACAATGCTTTGACAAAAGAATGAGTATACATTTCTATTATTCTCAAAAATACTGACTGCATACTGAATGGAAACAGCTTAGATGAAGTTCCCACATGATTCTGTCTTGTTTGGAAGTAGTTTCATGCTTCTGCTCATTAAGAGAAAAAAGTTGTCATCTCAGTGCAGACACTGCTCTAACTTGAAAGTAATGTACGTTTCAATTTTCCTCAAAAGTACTGACTGCAAAGCTGATCGAAACACCTTTGGTTTACTTCACACATGATTCTGAGTTGTTTGAAAGTTGTTTCATGCTTCTGCTCCTCAAGACAAAAAAGCTGTTTTCTCAGAGCATACAATGCTCTGACATTACAGCAGTATACATTTGAATTTTACTCAAATCTACTGAATGCAAACCTGATGGAAACACATTGGGTTTACTTCACACATGATTGTGAGTAGTTTGAAAGTAGTTTCATGCCTCTGCTCATCAAGACAAAAAAGTTCTTTTCTCAGTCCACACAATGCTTTGACAAAAGAATGAGTATACATTTCTATTATACTCAAAAATACTGACTGCATACTGAATGGAAACGGCTTAGATGAAGTTCCCACATGACTTGTTTGGAAGTAGTTTCATGCTTCTGCTCATTGAGAGAAAAAAGTTGTCATCTCAGTGCACACAATGCTCTGACTTCAAAGTAATGTACATTTCAATTTTACTCAAAACTACTGACTGGAAAGGTAATGGAAACACCTTTGGTTTACTTCTCACATAATTCTGAGTTGTTTGAAAGTTGTTTCATGCTTCTGATCCTCAAGACAAAAAAGCTGTTTTCTCTGAGCATACAATGCTCTGACATTACAGCAGTATATATTTGAATTTTACTCAAATCTACTGAATGCAAACCTGATGGAAACACATTGGGTTTACTTCACACATGATTCTGAGTAGTTTGAAAGTAGTTTCATGCCTCTGCTCATCAAGACAAAAAAGTTCTTTTCTCAGTCCACACAATGCTTTGACAAAAGAATGAGTATGCATTTCTATTATACTCAAAAATACTGACTGCATACTGAATGGAAACAGCTTAGATGAAGTTCCCACATGATTCTGACTTGTTTGGAAGTAGTTTCATGCTTCTGCTCATTAAGAGAAAAAAGTTGTCATCTCAGTGCACACAATGCTCTGACTTCAAAGTAAATGTACATTTCAATTTTACTCAAAAGTACTGACTGCAAAGCTAATGGAAACACCTTTGGTTTACTTCTCACATGATTCTGAGTTGTTTGAAAGTTGTTTCATGCTTCTGCTCCTCAAGACAAAAAAGCTGTTTTCTCAGAGCATACAATGCTCTGACATTACACCAGTACACATTTGAATTTTACTCAAATCTACTGAATGCAAACCTGATGGAAACACATTGGGTTTATTTCCCACATGATTCTGAGTAGCTTGAAAGTAGTTTCATGCTTCTGCTCATCAAGACAAAAAAGTTCTTTTCTCAGTCCACACAACACTTTGACAAAAGAATGAGTATACATTTCTATTATACTCAAAAATACTGACTGCATACTGAATGGAAACAGCTTAGATGAAGTTCCCACATGATTCTGACTTGTTTGGAAGTAGTTTCATGGTTCTGCTCATTAAGAGAAAAAAGTTGTCATCTCAGTGCACACAATGCTCTGACTTCAAAGTAATGTACATTTCAATTTTACTCATAACTACTGACTGGAAAGGTAATGGAAACACCTTTGGTTTACTTCTCACATGATTCTGAGTTGTTTGAAAGTTGTTTCATGCTTCTGCTCCTCAAGACAAAAAAGCTGTATTCTCAGAGCATACAATGCTCTGACATTACAGCAGTATACATTTGAATTTTACTCAAATCTACTGAATGCAAACCTGATGGAAACAGATTGGGTTTACTTCCCACATGATTCTGAGTAGCTTGATAGTAGTTTCATGCTTCTGCTCATCAAGACAAAAAAGTTATTTTCTCAGTCCACACAATGCTTTGGCAAAAGAATGAGTAATAATTTCTATTATACTCAAAAATACTGACTGCATACTGAATGGAAACAGCTTAGATGAAGTTCCCACATGATTCTGACTTGTTTGGAAGTAGTTTCATGCTTCTGCTCATTAAGAGAAAAAAGTTGTCATCTCAGTGCACACAATGCTCTGACTTCAAAGTAAATGTACATTTCAATTTTACTCAAAAGTACTGACTGCAAAGCTAATGGAAACACCTTTGGTTTACTTCTCACATGATTCTGAGTTGTTTGAAAGTTGTTTCATGCTTCTGCTCCTCAACACAAAAAAGCTGTTTTCTCAGAGCATACAATGCTCTGACATTACACCAGTATACATTTGAATTTTACTCAAATCTACTGAATGCAAACCTGATGGAAACACATTGGGTTTATTTCCCACATGATTCTGAGTAGCTTGAAAGTAGCTTCATGCTTCTGCTCATCAAGACAAAAAAGTTCTTTTCTCAGTCCACACAACACTTTGACAAAAGAATGAGTATACATTTCTATTATACTCAATAATACTGACTGCATACTGAATGGAAACAGCTTAGATGAAGTTCCCACATGATTCTGACTTGTTTGGAAGTAGTTTCATGCTTCTGCTCATTGAGAGAAAAAAGTTGTCATCTCAGTGCACACAATGCTCTGACTTCAAAGTAATGTACATTTCAATTTTACTCAAAACTACTGACTGGAAAGGTAATGGAAACACCTTTGGTTTACTTCTCACATAATTCTGAGTTGTTTGAAAGTTGTTTTATGCTTCTGCTCCTCAAGACAAAAAAGCTGTTTTCTCAGAGCATACAATGCTCTGACATTACAGCAGTATACATTTGAATTTTACTCAAATCTACTGAATGCAAACCTGATGGAAACACATTGGGTTTACTTCCCACATGATTCTGAGTAGTTTGAAAGTAGTTTCATGCCTCTGCTCATCAAGACAAAAAAGTTCTTTTCTCAGTCCACACAATGCTTTGACAAAAGAATGAGTATACATTTCTATTATACTCAAAAATACTGACTGCATACTGAATGGAAACGGCTTAGATGAAGTTCCCACATGACTTGTTTGGAAGTAGTTTCATGCTTCTGCTCATTGAGAGAAAAAAGTTGTCATCTCAGTGCACACAATGCTCTGACTTCAAAGTAATGTACATTTCAATTTTACTCAAAACTACTGACTGGAAAGGTAATGGAAACACCTTTGGTTTACTTCTCACATAATTCTGAGTTGTTTGAAAGTTGTTTCATGCTTCTGATCCTCAAGACAAAAAAGCTGTTTTCTCAGAGCATACAATGCTCTGACATTACAGCAGTATATATTTGAATTTTACTCAAATCTACTGAATGCAAACCTGATGGAAACACATTGGGTTTACTTCACACATGATTCTGAGTAGTTTGAAAGTAGTTTCATGCCTCTGCTCATCAAGACAAAAAAGTTCTTTTCTCAGTCCACACAATGCTTTGACAAAAGAATGAGTATACATTTCTATTATACTCAAAAATACTGACTGCATACTGAATGGAAACAGCTTAGATGAAGTTCCAACATGATTCTGACTTGTTTGGAAGTAGTTTCATGCTTCTGTTCATTAAGAGAAAAAAGTTGTCATCTCAGTGCACACAATGCTCTATCTTCAAGGTAATGTACATTTCAATTTTACTCAAAAGTACTGACTGCAAAGCTAATGGAAACACCTTTGCTTTACTTCTCACATGATTCTGAGTTGTTTGAAAGTTGTTTTATGCTTCTGCTCCTCAAGACAAAAAAGCTGTTTTCTCAGAGCATACAATGCTCTGACATTACAGCAGTATACATTTGAATTTTACTCAAATCTACTGAATGCAAACCTGATGGAAACACATTGGGTTTACTTCCCACATGATTCTGAGTAGTTTGAAAGTAGTTTCATGCCTCTGCTCATCAAGACAAAAAAGTTCTTTTCTCAGTCCACACAATGCTTTGACAAAAGAATGAGTATACATTTCTATTATTCTCAAAAATACTGACTGCATACTGAATGGAAACAGCTTAGATGAAGTTCCCACATGATTCTGTCTTGTTTGGAAGTAGTTTCATGCTTCTGCTCATTAAGAGAAAAAAGTTGTCATCTCAGTGCAGACACTGCTCTAACTTGAAAGTAATGTACGTTTCAATTTTCCTCAAAAGTACTGACTGCAAAGCTGATCGAAACACCTTTGGTTTACTTCACACATGATTCTGAGTTGTTTGAAAGTTGTTTCATGCTTCTGCTCCTCAAGACAAAAAAGCTGTTTTCTCAGAGCATACAATGCTCTGACATTACAGCAGTATACATTTGAATTTTACTCAAATCTACTGAATGCAAACCTGATGGAAACACATTGGGTTTACTTCACACATGATTGTGAGTAGTTTGAAAGTAGTTTCATGCCTCTGCTCATCAAGACAAAAAAGTTCTTTTCTCAGTCCACACAATGCTTTGACAAAAGAATGAGTATACATTTCTATTATACTCAAAAATACTGACTGCATACTGAATGGAAACGGCTTAGATGAAGTTCCCACATGACTTGTTTGGAAGTAGTTTCATGCTTCTGCTCATTGAGAGAAAAAAGTTGTCATCTCAGTGCACACAATGCTCTGACTTCAAAGTAATGTACATTTCAATTTTACTCAAAACTACTGACTGGAAAGGTAATGGAAACACCTTTGGTTTACTTCTCACATAATTCTGAGTTGTTTGAAAGTTGTTTCATGCTTCTGATCCTCAAGACAAAAAAGCTGTTTTCTCTGAGCATACAATGCTCTGACATTACAGCAGTATATATTTGAATTTTACTCAAATCTACTGAATGCAAACCTGATGGAAACACATTGGGTTTACTTCACACATGATTCTGAGTAGTTTGAAAGTAGTTTCATGCCTCTGCTCATCAAGACAAAAAACTTCTTTTCTCAGTCCACACAATGCTTTGACAAAAGAATGAGTATGCATTTCTATTATACTCAAAAATACTGACTGCATACTGAATGGAAACAGCTTAGATGAAGTTCCCACATGATTCTGACTTGTTTGGAAGTAGTTTCATGCTTCTGCTCATTAAGAGAAAAAAGTTGTCATCTCAGTGCACACAATGCTCTGACTTCAAAGTAAATGTACATTTCAATTTTACTCAAAAGTACTGACTGCAAAGCTAATGGAAACACCTTTGGTTTACTTCTCACATGATTCTGAGTTGTTTGAAAGTTGTTTCATGCTTCTGCTCCTCAAGACAAAAAAGCTGTTTTCTCAGAGCATACAATGCTCTGACATTACACCAGTACACATTTGAATTTTACTCAAATCTACTGAATGCAAACCTGATGGAAACACATTGGGTTTATTTCCCACATGATTCTGAGTAGCTTGAAAGTAGTTTCATGCTTCTGCTCATCAAGACAAAAAAGTTCTTTTCTCAGTCCACACAACACTTTGACAAAAGAATGAGTATACATTTCTATTATACTCAAAAATACTGACTGCATACTGAATGGAAACAGCTTAGATGAAGTTCCCACATGATTCTGACTTGTTTGGAAGTAGTTTCATGGTTCTGCTCATTAAGAGAAAAAAGTTGTCATCTCAGTGCACACAATGCTCTGACTTCAAAGTAATGTACATTTCAATTTTACTCATAACTACTGACTGGAAAGGTAATGGAAACACCTTTGGTTTACTTCTCACATGATTCTGAGTTGTTTGAAAGTTGTTTCATGCTTCTGCTCCTCAAGACAAAAAAGCTGTATTCTCAGAGCATACAATGCTCTGACATTACAGCAGTATACATTTGAATTTTACTCAAATCTACTGAATGCAAACCTGATGGAAACAGATTGGGTTTACTTCCCACATGATTCTGAGTAGCTTGATAGTAGTTTCATGCTTCTGCTCATCAAGACAAAAAAGTTATTTTCTCAGTCCACACAATGCTTTGGCAAAAGAATGAGTAATAATTTCTATTATACTCAAAAATACTGACTGCATACTGAATGGAAACAGCTTAGATGAAGTTCCCACATGATTCTGACTTGTTTGGAAGTAGTTTCATGCTTCTGCTCATTAAGAGAAAAAAGTTGTCATCTCAGTGCACACAATGCTCTGACTTCAAAGTAAATGTACATTTCAATTTTACTCAAAAGTACTGACTGCAAAGCTAATGGAAACACCTTTGGTTTACTTCTCACATGATTCTGAGTTGTTTGAAAGTTGTTTCATGCTTCTGCTCCTCAACACAAAAAAGCTGTTTTCTCAGAGCATACAATGCTCTGACATTACACCAGTATACATTTGAATTTTACTCAAATCTACTGAATGCAAACCTGATGGAAACACATTGGGTTTATTTCCCACATGATTCTGAGTAGCTTGAAAGTAGCTTCATGCTTCTGCTCATCAAGACAAAAAAGTTCTTTTCTCAGTCCACACAACACTTTGACAAAAGAATGAGTATACATTTCTATTATACTCAATAATACTGACTGCATACTGAATGGAAACAGCTTAGATGAAGTTCCCACATGATTCTGACTTGTTTGGAAGTAGTTTCATGCTTCTGCTCATTAAGAGAAAAAAGTTGTCATCTCAGTGCACACAATGCTCTGACTTCAAAGTAATGTACATTAAAATTTTACTCAAAACTACTGACTGGAAAGGTAATGGAAACACCTTTGGTTTACTTCTCACATGATTCTGAGTTGTTTGAAAGTTGTTTTATGCTTCTGCTCCTCAAGACAAAAAAGCTGTTTTCTCAGAGCATACAATGCTCTGACATTACAGCAGTATACATTTGAATTTTACTCAAATCTACTGAATGCAAACCTGATGGAAACACATTGGGTTTACTTCACACATGATTGTGAGTAGTTTGAAAGTAGTTTCATGCCTCTGCTCATCAAGACAAAAAAGTTCTTTTCTCAGTCCACACAATGCTTTGACAAAAGAATGAGTATACATTTCTATTATACTCAAAAATACTGACTGCATACTGAATGGAAACAGCTTAGATGAAGTTCCCACATGACTTGTTTGGAAGTAGTTTCATGCTTCTGATTGAGAGAAAAAAGTTGTCATCTCAGTGCACACAATGCTCTGACTTCAAAGTAATGTACATTTCAATTTTACTCAAAACTACTGACTGGAAAGGTAATGGAAACACCTTTGGTTTACTTCTCACATGATTCTGAGTTGTTTGAAAGTTGTTTCATGCTTCTGCTCCTCAAGACAAAAAAGCTGTTTTCTCAGAGCATACAATGCTCTGACATTACAGCAGTATACATTTGAATTTTACTCAAATCTACTGAATGCAAACCTGATGGAAACACATTGGGTTTACTTCACACATGATTCTGAGTAGTTTGAAAGTAGTTTCATGCCTCTGCTCATCAAGACAAAGAAGTTCTTTTCTCAGTCCACACAATGCTTTGACAAAAGAATGAGTATGCATTTCTATTATACTCAAAAATACTGACTGCATACTGAATGGAAACAGCTTTGATGAAGTTCCCTCATGATTCTGACTTGTTTGGAAGTAGTTTCATGCTCTGCTCATTAAGAGAAAAAAGTTGTCATCTCAGTGCACACAATGCTCTATCTTCAAGGTAATGTACATTTCAATTTTACTCAAAAGTACTGACTGCAAAGCTAATGGAAACACCTTTGGTTTACTTCTCACATGATTCTGAGTTGTTTGAAAGTTGTTTCATGCTTCTGCTCCTCAAGACAAAAAAGCTGTTTTCTCAGAGCATACAATGCTCTGACATTACAGCAGTATACATTTGAATTTTACTCAAATCTACTGAATGCAAACCTGATGGAAACACATTGGGTTTATTTCCCACTTGGTTCTGAGCAGCTTGAAAGTAGTTTCATGCTTCTGCTCATCAAGACAAAAAAGTTCTTTTCTCAGTCCGCACAATACTTTGACAAAAGAATGAGTATACATTTCTATTATACTCAAAAATACTGACTGCATACTGAATGGAAACAGCTTAGATGAAGTTCCCACATGATTCTGACTTGTTTGGAAGTAGTTTCATGCTTCTGCTCATTAAGAGAAAAAAGTTGTCATCTCAGTGCACACGCTGCTCTAACTTGAAAGTAATGTACATTTCAATTTTACTCAAAAGTACTGACTGCAAAGCTGATCGAAACACCTTTGGTTTACTTCCCACATGATTCTGAGTAGTTTGAAAGTAGTTTCATGCCTCTGCTCATCAAGACAAAAAAGTTCTTTTCTCAGTCCACACAATGCTTTGACAAAAGAATGAGTATACATTTCTATTATTCTCAAAAATACTGACTGCATACTGAATGGAAACAGCTTAGATGAAGTTCCCACATGATTCTGTCTTGTTTGGAAGTAGTTTCATGCTTCTGCTCATTAAGAGAAAAAAGTTGTCATCTCAGTGCACACAATGCTCTGACTTCAAAGTAATGTACATTTCAATTTTACTCATAACTACTGACTGGAAAGGTAATGGAAACACCTTTGGTTTACTTCTCACATGATTCTGAGTTGTTTGAAAGTTGTTTCATGCTTCTGCTCCTCAAGACAAAAAAGCTGTATTCTCAGAGCATACAATGCTCTGACATTACAGCAGTATAGATTTGAATTTTACTCAAATCTACTGAATGCAAACCTGATGGAAGCAGATTGGGTTTACTTCCCATATGATTCTGAGTAGCTTGATAGTAGTTTCATGCTTCTGCTCATCAAGACAAAAAAGTTATTTTCTCAGTCCACACAATGCTTTGGCAAAAGAATGAGTAATAATTTCTATTATACTCAAAAATACTGACTGCATACTGAATGGAAACAGCTTAGATGAAGTTCCCACATGATTCTGACTTGTTTGGAAGTAGTTTCATGCTTCTGCTCATTAAGAGAAAAAAGTTGTCATCTCAGTGCACACAATGCTCTGACTTCAAAGTAAATGTACATTTCAATTTTACTCAAAAGTACTGACTGCAAAGCTAATGGAAACACCTTTGTGTTTACTTCTCACATGATTCTGAGTTGTTTGAAAGTTGTTTCATGCTTCTGCTCCTCAACACAAAAAAGCTGTTTTCTCAGAGCATACAATGCTCTGACATTACAGCAGTATACATTTGAATTTTACTCAAATCTACTGAATGCAAACCTGATGGAAACACATTGGGTTTACTTCACACATGATTGTGAGTAGTTTGAAAGTAGTTTCATGCCTCTGCTCATCAAGACAAAAAAGTTCTTTTCTCAGTCCACACAATGCTTTGACAAAAGAATGAGTATACATTTCTATTATACTCAAAAATACTGACTGCATACTGAATGGAAACAGCTTAGATGAAGTTCCCACATGACTTGTTTGGAAGTAGTTTCATGCTTCTGATTGAGAGAAAAAAGTTGTCATCTCAGTGCACACAATGCTCTGACTTCAAAGTAATGTACATTTCAATTTTACTCAAAACTACTGACTGGAAAGGTAATGGAAACACCTTTGGTTTACTTCTCTCATGATTCTGAGTTGTTTGAAAGTTGTTTCATGCTTCTGCTCCTCAAGACAAAAAAGCTGTTTTCTCAGAGCATACAATGCTCTGACATTACAGCAGTATACATTTGAATTTTACTCAAATCTACTGAATGCAAACCTGATGGAAACACATTGGGTTTACTTCACACATGATTCTGAGTAGTTTGAAAGTAGTTTCATGCCTCTGCTCATCAAGACAAAGAAGTTCTTTTCTCAGTCCACACAATGCTTTGACAAAAGAATGAGTATGCATTTCTATTATACTCAAAAATACTGACTGCATACTGAATGGAAACAGCTTTGATGAAGTTCCCTCATGATTCTGACTTGTTTGGAAGTAGTTTCATGCTCTGCTCATTAAGAGAAAAAAGTTGTCATCTCAGTGCACACAATGCTCTATCTTCAAGGTAATGTACATTTCAATTTTACTCAAAAGTACTGACTGCAAAGCTAATGGAAACACCTTTGGTTTACTTCTCACATGATTCTGAGTTGTTTGAAAGTTGTTTCATGCTTCTGCTCCTCAAGACAAAAAAGCTGTTTTCTCAGAGCATACAATGCTCTGACATTACAGCAGTATACATTTGAATTTTACTCAAATCTACTGAATGCAAACCTGATGGAAACACATTGGGTTTATTTCCCACTTGGTTCTGAGCAGCTTGAAAGTAGTTTCATGCTTCTGCTCATCAAGACAAAAAAGTTCTTTTCTCAGTCCGCACAATACTTTGACAAAAGAATGAGTATACATTTCTATTATACTCAAAAATACTGACTGCATACTGAATGGAAACAGCTTAGATGAAGTTCCCACATGATTCTGACTTGTTTGGAAGTAGTTTCATGCTTCTGCTCATTAAGAGAAAAAAGTTGTCATCTCAGTGCACACAATGCTCTGACTTCAAAGTAATGTACATTTCAATTTTACTCATAACTACTGACTGGAAAGGTAATGGAAACACCTTTGGTTTACTTCTCACATGATTCTGAGTTGTTTGAAAGTTGTTTCATGCTTCTGCTCCTCAATACAAAAAAGCTGTATTCTCAGAGCATACAATGCTCTGACATTACAGCAGTATAGATTTGAATTTTACTCAAATCTACTGAATGCAAACCTGATGGAAACAGATTGGGTTTACTTCCCATATGATTCTGAGTAGCTTGATAGTAGTTTCATGCTTCTGCTCATCAAGACAAAAAAGTTATTTTCTCAGTCCACACAATGCTTTGGCAAAAGAATGAGTAATAATTTCTATTATACTCAAAAATACTGACTGCATACTGAATGGAAACAGCTTAGATGAAGTTCCCACATGATTCTGACTTGTTTGGAAGTAGTTTCATGCTTCTGCTCATTAAGAGAAATAAGTTGTCATCTCAGTGCACACAATGCTCTGACTTCAAAGTAAATGTACATTTCAATTTTACTCAAAAGTACTGACTGCAAAGCTAATGGAAACACCTTTGTGTTTACTTCTCACATGATTCTGAGTTGTTTGAAAGTTGTTTCATGCTTCTGCTCCTCAACACAAAAAAGCTGTTTTCTCAGAGCATACAATGCTCTGACATTACAGCAGTATACATTTGAATTTTACTCAAATCTACTGAATGCAAACCTGATGGAAACACATTGGGTTTACTTCACACATGATTGTGAGTAGTTTGAAAGTAGTTTCATGCCTCTGCTCATCAAGACAAAAAAGTTCTTTTCTCAGTCCACACAATGCTTTGACAAAAGAATGAGTATACATTTCTATTATACTCAAAAATACTGACTGCATACTGAATGGAAACAGCTTAGATGAAGTTCCCACATGACTTGTTTGGAAGTAGTTTCATGCTTCTGATTGAGAGAAAAAAGTTGTCATCTCAGTGCACACAATGCTCTGACTTCAAAGTAATGTACATTTCAATTTTACTCAAAACTACTGACTGGAAAGGTAATGGAAACACCTTTGGTTTACTTCTCACATGATTCTGAGTTGTTTGAAAGTTGTTTCATGCTTCTGCTCCTCAAGACAAAAAAGCTGTTTTCTCAGAGC
Source organism: Mobula birostris (assembly GCF_030028105.1). Lineage (NCBI taxonomy): Eukaryota > Metazoa > Chordata > Chondrichthyes > Myliobatiformes > Myliobatidae > Mobula > Mobula birostris. Next base: position 305,922 of record NW_027277864.1, read on the forward strand.
ATACAATGCTCTGACATTACAGCAGTATACATTTGAATTTTACTCAAATCTACTGAATGCAAACCTGATGGAAACACATTGGGTTTACTTCACACATGATTCTGAGTAGTTTGAAAGTAGTTTCATGCCTCTGCTCATCAAGACAAAGAAGTTCTTTTCTCAGTCCACACAATGCTTTGACAAAAGAATGAGTATGCATTTCTATTATACTCAAAAATACTGACTGCATACTGAATGGAAACAGCTTTGATGAAGTTCCCTCATGATTCTGACTTGTTTGGAAGTAGTTTCATGCTCTGCTCATTAAGAGAAAAAAGTTGTCATCTCAGTGCACACAATGCTCTATCTTCAAGGTAATGTACATTTCAATTTTACTCAAAAGTACTGACTGCAAAGCTAATGGAAACACCTTTGGTTTACTTCTCACATGATTCTGAGTTGTTTGAAAGTTGTTTCATGCTTCTGCTCCTCAAGACAAAAAAGCTGTTTTCTCAGAGCATACAATGCTCTGACATTACAGCAGTATACATTTGAATTTTACTCAAATCTACTGAATGCAAACCTGATGGAAACACATTGGGTTTATTTCCCACTTGGTTCTGAGCAGCTTGAAAGTAGTTTCATGCTTCTGCTCATCAAGACAAAAAAGTTCTTTTCTCAGTCCGCACAATACTTTGACAAAAGAATGAGTATACATTTCTATTATACTCAAAAATACTGACTGCATACTGAATGGAAACAGCTTAGATGAAGTTCCCACATGATTCTGACTTGTTTGGAAGTAGTTTCATGCTTCTGCTCATTAAGAGAAAAAAGTTGTCATCTCAGTGCACACAGTGCTCTGACTTCAAAGTAATGTACATTTCAATTTTACTCAAAACTACTGACTGGAAAGGTAATGTAAACACCTTTGCTTTACTTCTGACATGATTCTGAGTTATTTGAAAGTTGTTTTATGCTTCTGCTCCTCAAGACAAAAAAGCTGTTTTCTCAGAGCATACAATGCTCTGACATTACAGCAGTATACATTTGAATTTTACTCAAATCTACTGAATGCAAACCTGATGGAAACACATTGGGTTTACTTCCCACATGATTCTGAGTAGTTTGAAAGTAGTTTCATGCCTCTGCTCATCAAGACAAAAAAGTTCTTTTCTCAGTCCACACAATGCTTTGACAAAAGAATGAGTATACATTTCTATTATACTCAAAAATACTGACTGCATACTGAATGGAAACAGCTTAGATGAAGTTCCAACATGATTCTGACTTGTTTGGAAGTAGTTTCATGCTTCTGTTCATTAAGAGAAAAAAGTTGTCATCTCAGTGCACACAATGCTCTATCTTCAAGGTAATGTACATTTCAATTTTACTCAAAAGTACTGACTGCAAAGCTAATGGAAACACCTTTGCTTTACTTCTCACATGATTCTGAGTTGTTTGAAAGTTGTTTTATGCTTCTGCTCCTCAAGACAAAAAAGCTGTTTTCTCAGAGCATACAATGCTCTGACATTACAGCAGTATACATTTGAATTTTACTCAAATCTACTGAATGCAAACCTGATGGAAACACATTGGGTTTACTTCCCACATGATTCTGAGTAGTTTGAAAGTAGTTTCATGCCTCTGCTCATCAAGACAAAAAAGTTCTTTTCTCAGTCCACACAATGCTTTGACAAAAGAATGAGTATACATTTCTATTATTCTCAAAAATACTGACTGCATACTGAATGGAAACAGCTTAGATGAAGTTCCCACATGATTCTGTCTTGTTTGGAAGTAGTTTCATGCTTCTGCTCATTAAGAGAAAAAAGTTGTCATCTCAGTGCAGACACTGCTCTAACTTGAAAGTAATGTACGTTTCAATTTTCCTCAAAAGTACTGACTGCAAAGCTGATCGAAACACCTTTGGTTTACTTCACACATGATTCTGAGTTGTTTGAAAGTTGTTTCATGCTTCTGCTCCTCAAGACAAAAAAGCTGTTTTCTCAGAGCATACAATGCTCTGACATTACAGCAGTATACATTTGAATTTTACTCAAATCTACTGAATGCAAACCTGATGGAAACACATTGGGTTTACTTCACACATGATTGTGAGTAGTTTGAAAGTAGTTTCATGCCTCTGCTCATCAAGACAAAAAAGTTCTTTTCTCAGTCCACACAATGCTTTGACAAAAGAATGAGTATACATTTCTATTATACTCAAAAATACTGACTGCATACTGAATGGAAACGGCTTAGATGAAGTTCCCACATGACTTGTTTGGAAGTAGTTTCATGCTTCTGCTCATTGAGAGAAAAAAGTTGTCATCTCAGTGCACACAATGCTCTGACTTCAAAGTAATGTACATTTCAATTTTACTCAAAACTACTGACTGGAAAGGTAATGGAAACACCTTTGGTTTACTTCTCACATAATTCTGAGTTGTTTGAAAGTTGTTTCATGCTTCTGATCCTCAAGACAAAAAAGCTGTTTTCTCAGAGCATACAATGCTCTGACATTACAGCAGTATATATTTGAATTTTACTCAAATCTACTGAATGCAAACCTGATGGAAACACATTGGGTTTACTTCACACATGATTCTGAGTAGTTTGAAAGTAGTTTCATGCCTCTGCTCATCAAGACAAAAAAGTTCTTTTCTCAGTCCACACAATGCTTTGACAAAAGAATGAGTATGCATTTCTATTATACTCAAAAATACTGACTGCATACTGAATGGAAACAGCTTAGATGAAGTTCCCACATGATTCTGACTTGTTTGGAAGTAGTTTCATGCTTCTGCTCATTAAGAGAAAAAAGTTGTCATCTCAGTGCACACAATGCTCTGACTTCAAAGTAATGTACATTTCAATTTTACTCAAAACTACTGACTGGAAAGGTAATGTAAACACCTTTGCTTTACTTCTGACATGATTCTGAGTTATTTGAAAGTTGTTTTATGCTTCTGCTCCTCAAGACAAAAAAGCTGTTTTCTCAGAGCATACAATGCTCTGACATTACAGCAGTATACATTTGAATTTTACTCAAATCTACTGAATGCAAACCTGATGGAAACACATTGGGTTTACTTCCCACATGATTCTGAGTAGTTTGAAAGTAGTTTCATGCCTCTGCTCATCAAGACAAAAAAGTTCTTTTCTCAGTCCACACAATGCTTTGACAAAAGAATGAGTATACATTTCTATTATACTCAAAAATACTGACTGCATACTGAATGGAAACAGCTTAGATGAAGTTCCAACATGATTCTGACTTGTTTGGAAGTAGTTTCATGCTTCTGTTCATTAAGAGAAAAAAGTTGTCATCTCAGTGCACACAATGCTCTATCTTCAAGGTAATGTACATTTCAATTTTACTCAAAAGTACTGACTGCAAAGCTAATGGAAACACCTTTGCTTTACTTCTCACATGATTCTGAGTTGTTTGAAAGTTGTTTTATGCTTCTGCTCCTCAAGACAAAAAAGCTGTTTTCTCAGAGCATACAATGCTCTGACATTACAGCAGTATACATTTGAATTTTACTCAAATCTACTGAATGCAAACCTGATGGAAACACATTGGGTTTACTTCCCACATGATTCTGAGTAGTTTGAAAGTAGTTTCATGCCTCTGCTCATCAAGACAAAAAAGTTCTTTTCTCAGTCCACACAATGCTTTGACAAAAGAATGAGTATACATTTCTATTATTCTCAAAAATACTGACTGCATACTGAATGGAAACAGCTTAGATGAAGTTCCCACATGATTCTGTCTTGTTTGGAAGTAGTTTCATGCTTCTGCTCATTAAGAGAAAAAAGTTGTCATCTCAGTGCAGACACTGCTCTAACTTGAAAGTAATGTACGTTTCAATTTTCCTCAAAAGTACTGACTGCAAAGCTGATCGAAACACCTTTGGTTTACTTCACACATGATTCTGAGTTGTTTGAAAGTTGTTTCATGCTTCTGCTCCTCAAGACAAAAAAGCTGTTTTCTCAGAGCATACAATGCTCTGACATTACAGCAGTATACATTTGAATTTTACTCAAATCTACTGAATGCAAACCTGATGGAAACACATTGGGTTTACTTCACACATGATTGTGAGTAGTTTGAAAGTAGTTTCATGCCTCTGCTCATCAAGACAAAAAAGTTCTTTTCTCAGTCCACACAATGCTTTGACAAAAGAATGAGTATACATTTCTATTATACTCAAAAATACTGACTGCATACTGAATGGAAACGGCTTAGATGAAGTTCCCACATGACTTGTTTGGAAGTAGTTTCATGCTTCTGCTCATTGAGAGAAAAAAGTTGTCATCTCAGTGCACACAATGCTCTGACTTCAAAGTAATGTACATTTCAATTTTACTCAAAACTACTGACTGGAAAGGTAATGGAAACACCTTTGGTTTACTTCTCACATAATTCTGAGTTGTTTGAAAGTTGTTTCATGCTTCTGATCCTCAAGACAAAAAAGCTGTTTTCTCAGAGCATACAATGCTCTGACATTACAGCAGTATATATTTGAATTTTACTCAAATCTACTGAATGCAAACCTGATGGAAACACATTGGGTTTACTTCACACATGATTCTGAGTAGTTTGAAAGTAGTTTCATGCCTCTGCTCATCAAGACAAAAAAGTTCTTTTCTCAGTCCACACAATGCTTTGACAAAAGAATGAGTATGCATTTCTATTATACTCAAAAGTACTGACTGCATACTGAATGGAAACAGCTTAGATGAAGTTCCCACATGATTCTGACTTGTTTGGAAGTAGTTTCATGCTTCTGCTCATTAAGAGAAAAAAGTTGTCATCTCAGTGCACACAATGCTCTGACTTCAAAGTAAATGTACATTTCAATTTTACTCAAAAGTACTGACTGCAAAGCTAATGGAAACACCTTTGGTTTACTTCTCACATGATTCTGAGTTGTTTGAAAGTTGTTTCATGCTTCTGCTCCTCAAGACAAAAAAGCTGTTTTCTCAGAGCATACAATGCTCTGACATTACACCAGTATACATTTGAATTTTACTCAAATCTACTGAATGCAAACCTGATGGAAACACATTGGGTTTATTTCCCACATGATTCTGAGTAGCTTGAAAGTAGTTTCATGCTTCTGCTCATCAAGACAAAAAAGTTCTTTTCTCAGTCCACACAACACTTTGACAAAAGAATGAGTATACATTTCTATTATACTCAAAAATACTGACTGCATACTGAATGGAAACAGCTTAGATGAAGTTCCCACATGATTCTGACTTGTTTGGAAGTAGTTTCATGGTTCTGCTCATTAAGAGAAAAAAGTTGTCATCTCAGTGCACACAATGCTCTGACTTCAAAGTAATGTACATTTCAATTTTACTCATAACTACTGACTGGAAAGGTAATGGAAACACCTTTGGTTTACTTCTCACATGATTCTGAGTTGTTTGAAAGTTGTTTCATGCTTCTGCTCCTCAAGACAAAAAAGCTGTATTCTCAGAGCATACAATGCTCTGACATTACAGCAGTATACATTTGAATTTTACTCAAATCTACTGAATGCAAACCTGATGGAAACAGATTGGGTTTACTTCCCACATGATTCTGAGTAGCTTGATAGTAGTTTCATGCTTCTGCTCATCAAGACAAAAAAGTTATTTTCTCAGTCCACACAATGCTTTGGCAAAAGAATGAGTAATAATTTCTATTATACTCAAAAATACTGACTGCATACTGAATGGAAACAGCTTAGATGAAGTTCCCACATGATTCTGACTTGTTTGGAAGTAGTTTCATGCTTCTGCTCATTAAGAGAAAAAAGTTGTCATCTCAGTGCACACAATGCTCTGACTTCAAAGTAAATGTACATTTCAATTTTACTCAAAAGTACTGACTGCAAAGCTAATGGAAACACCTTTGGTTTACTTCTCACATGATTCTGAGTTGTTTGAAAGTTGTTTCATGCTTCTGCTCCTCAACACAAAAAAGCTGTTTTCTCAGAGCATACAATGCTCTGACATTACACCAGTATACATTTGAATTTTACTCAAATCTACTGAATGCAAACCTGATGGAAACACATTGGGTTTATTTCCCACATGATTCTGAGTAGCTTGAAAGTAGCTTCATGCTTCTGCTCATCAAGACAAAAAAGTTCTTTTCTCAGTCCACACAACACTTTGACAAAAGAATGAGTATACATTTCTATTATACTCAATAATACTGACTGCATACTGAATGGAAACAGCTTAGATGAAGTTCCCACATGATTCTGACTTGTTTGGAAGTAGTTTCATGCTTCTGCTCATTAAGAGAAAAAAGTTGTCATCTCAGTGCACACAATGCTCTGACTTCAAAGTAATGTACATTAAAATTTTACTCAAAACTACTGACTGGAAAGGTAATGGAAACACCTTTGGTTTACTTCTCACATGATTCTGAGTTGTTTGAAAGTTGTTTTATGCTTCTGCTCCTCAAGACAAAAAAGCTGTTTTCTCAGAGCATACAATGCTCTGACATTACAGCAGTATACATTTGAATTTTACTCAAATCTACTGAATGCAAACCTGATGGAAACACATTGGGTTTACTTCACACATGATTGTGAGTAGTTTGAAAGTAGTTTCATGCCTCTGCTCATCAAGACAAAAAAGTTCTTTTCTCAGTCCACACAATGCTTTGACAAAAGAATGAGTATACATTTCTATTATACTCAAAAATACTGACTGCATACTGAATGGAAACAGCTTAGATGAAGTTCCCACATGACTTGTTTGGAAGTAGTTTCATGCTTCTGATTGAGAGAAAAAAGTTGTCATCTCAGTGCACACAATGCTCTGACTTCAAAGTAATGTACATTTCAATTTTACTCAAAACTACTGACTGGAAAGGTAATGGAAACACCTTTGGTTTACTTCTCACATGATTCTGAGTTGTTTGAAAGTTGTTTCATGCTTCTGCTCCTCAAGACAAAAAAGCTGTTTTCTCAGAGCATACTTTGCTCTGACATTACAGCAGTATACATTTGAATTTTACTCAAATCTACTGAATGCAAACCTGATGGAAACACATTGGGTTTACTTCACACATGATTCTGAGTAGTTTGAAAGTAGTTTCATGCCTCTGCTCATCAAGACAAAGAAGTTCTTTTCTCAGTCCACACAATGCTTTGACAAAAGAATGAGTATGCATTTCTATTATACTCAAAAATAATGACTGCATACTGAATGGAAACAGCTTTGATGAAGTTCCCTCATGATTCTGACTTGTTTGGAAGTAGTTTCATGCTCTGCTCATTAAGAGAAAAAAGTTGTCATCTCAGTGCACACAATGCTCTATCTTCAAGGTAATGTACATTTCAATTTTACTCAAAAGTACTGACTGCAAAGCTAATGGAAACACCTTTGGTTTACTTCTCACATGATTCTGAGTTGTTTGAAAGTTGTTTCATGCTTCTGCTCCTCAAGACAAAAAAGCTGTTTTCTCAGAGCATACAATGCTCTGACATTACAGCAGTATACATTTGAATTTTACTCAAATCTACTGAATGCAAACCTGATGGAAACACATTGGGTTTATTTCCCACTTGGTTCTGAGCAGCTTGAAAGTAGTTTCATGCTTCTGCTCATCAAGACAAAAAAGTTCTTTTCTCAGTCCGCACAATACTTTGACAAAAGAATGAGTATACATTTCTATTATACTCAAAAATACTGACTGCATACTGAATGGAAACAGCTTAGATGAAGTTCCCACATGATTCTGACTTGTTTGGAAGTAGTTTCATGCTTCTGCTCATTAAGAGAAAAAAGTTGTCATCTCAGTGCACACGCTGCTCTAACTTGAAAGTAATGTACATTTCAATTTTACTCAAAAGTACTGACTGCAAAGCTGATCGAAACACCTTTGGTTTACTTCTCACATGATTCTGAGTTGTTTGAAAGTTGTTTCATGCTTCTGCTCCTCAAGACAAAAAAGCTGTTTTCTCAGAGCATACAATGCTCTGACATTACAGCAGTTTACATTTGAATTTCACTCAAATCTACTGAATGCAAACCTGATGGAAACACATTGGGTTTATTTCCCACATGATTCTGAGTAGCTTGAAAGCAGTTTCATGCCTCTGCTCATCAAGACAAAAAAGTTCTTTTCTCAGTCCACACAACGCTTTGACAAAAGAATGAGTATACATTTCTATTATAGTCAAAAATACTGACTGCATACTGAATGGAAACAGCTTTGATGAAGTTTCCTCATGATTCTGACTTGTTTGGAAGTAGTTTCATGCTTCTGCTCATTAAGAGAAAAAAGTTGTCATCTCAGTGCACACAATGCTCTATCTTCAAGGTAATGTACATTTCAATTTTACTCAAAAGTACTGACTGCAAAGCTAATGGAAACACCTTTGCTTTACTTCTCACATGATTCTGAGTTGTTTGAAAGTTGTTTTATGCTTCTGCTCCTCAAGACAAAAAAGCTGTTTTCTCAGAGCATACAATGCTCTGACATTACAGCAGTATACATTTGAATTTTACTGAAATCTACTGAATGCAAACCTGATGGAAACACATTGGGTTTACTTCCCACATGATTCTGAGTAGTTTGAAAGTAGTTTCATGCCTCTGCTCATCAAGACAAAAAAGTTCTTTTCTCAGTCCACACAATGCTTTGACAAAAGAATGAGTATACATTTCTATTATTCTCAAAAATACTGACTGCATACTGAATGGAAACAGCTTAGATGAAGTTCCCACATGATTCTGTCTTGTTTGGAAGTAGTTTCATGCTTCTGCTCATTAAGAGAAAAAAGTTGTCATCTCAGTGCACACAATGCTCTGACTTCAAAGTAATGTACATTTCAATTTTACTCATAACTACTGACTGGAAAGGTAATGGAAACACCTTTGGTTTACTTCTCACATGATTCTGAGTTGTTTGAAAGTTGTTTCATGCTTCTGCTCCTCAAGACAAAAAAGCTGTATTCTCAGAGCATACAATGCTCTGACATTACAGCAGTATAGATTTGAATTTTACTCAAATCTACTGAATGCAAACCTGATGGAAACAGATTGGGTTTACTTCCCATATGATTCTGAGTAGCTTGATAGTAGTTTCATGCTTCTGCTCATCAAGACAAAAAAGTTATTTTCTCAGTCCACACAATGCTTTGGCAAAAGAATGAGTAATAATTTCTATTATACTCAAAAATACTGACTGCATACTGAATGGAAACAGCTTAGATGAAGTTCCCACATGATTCTGACTTTTTTGGAAGTAGTTTCATGCTTCTGCTCATTAAGAGAAAAAAGTTGTCATCTCAGTGCACACAATGCTCTGACTTCAAAGTAAATGTACATTTCAATTTTACTCAAAAGTACTGACTGCAAAGCTAATGGAAACACCTTTGTGTTTACTTCTCACATGATTCTGAGTTGTTTGAAAGTTGTTTCATGCTTCTGCTCCTCAACACAAAAAAGCTGTTTTCTCAGAGCATACAATGCTCTGACATTACAGCAGTATACATTTGAATTTTACTCAAATCTACTGAATGCAAACCTGATGGAAACACATTGGGTTTACTTCACACATGATTGTGAGTAGTTTGAAAGTAGTTTCATGCCTCTGCTCATCAAGACAAAAAAGTTCTTTTCTCAGTCCACACAATGCTTTGACAAAAGAATGAGTATACATTTCTATTATACTCAAAAATACTGACTGCATACTGAATGGAAACAGCTTAGATGAAGTTCCCACATGACTTGTTTGGAAGTAGTTTCATGCTTCTGATTGAGAGAAAAAAGTTGTCATCTCAGTGCACACAATGCTCTGACTTCAAAGTAATGTACATTTCAATTTTACTCAAAACTACTGACTGGAAAGGTAATGGAAACACCTTTGGTTTACTTCTCACATGATTCTGAGTTGTTTGAAAGTTGTTTCATGCTTCTGCTCCTCAAGACAAAAAAGCTGTTTTCTCAGAGCATACAATGCTCTGACATTACAGCAGTATACATTTGAATTTTACTCAAATCTACTGAATGCAAACCTGATGGAAACACATTGGGTTTACTTCACACATGATTCTGAGTAGTTTGAAAGTAGTTTCATGCCTCTGCTCATCAAGACAAAGAAGTTCTTTTCTCAGTCCACACAATGCTTTGACAAAAGAATGAGTATGCATTTCTATTATACTCAAAAATACTGACTGCATACTGAATGGAAACAGCTTTGATGAAGTTCCCTCATGATTCTGACTTGTTTGGAAGTAGTTTCATGCTCTGCTCATTAAGAGAAAAAAGTTGTCATCTCAGTGCACACAATGCTCTATCTTCAAGGTAATGTACATTTCAATTTTACTCAAAAGTACTGACTGCAAAGCTAATGGAAACACCTTTGGTTTACTTCTCACATGATTCTGAGTTGTTTGAAAGTTGTTTCATGCTTCTGCTCCTCAAGACAAAAAAGCTGTTTTCTCAGAGCATACAATGCTCTGACATTACAGCAGTATACATTTGAATTTTACTCAAATCTACTGAATGCAAACCTGATGGAAACACATTGGGTTTATTTCCCACTTGGTTCTGAGCAGCTTGAAAGTAGTTTCATGCTTCTGCTCATCAAGACAAAAAAGTTCTTTTCTCAGTCCGCACAATACTTTGACAAAAGAATGAGTATACATTTCTATTATACTCAAAAATACTGACTGCATACTGAATGGAAACAGCTTAGATGAAGTTCCCACATGATTCTGACTTGTTTGGAAGTAGTTTCATGCTTCTGCTCATTAAGAGAAAAAAGTTGTCATCTCAGTGCACACAATGCTCTGACTTCAAAGTAATGTACATTTCAATTTTACTCAAAACTACTGACTGGAAAGGTAATGGAAACACCTTTGCTTTACTTCTGACATGATTCTGAGTTATTTGAAAGTTGTTTTATGCTTCTGCTCCTCAAGACAAAAAAGCTGTTTTCTCAGAGCATACAATGCTCTGACATTACAGCAGTATACATTTGAATTTTACTCAAATCTACTGAATGCAAACCTGATGGAAACACATTGGGTTTACTTCCCACATGATTCTGAGTAGTTTGAAAGTAGTTTCATGCCTCTGCTCATCAAGACAAAAAAGTTCTTTTCTCAGTCCACACAATGCTTTGACAAAAGAATGAGTATACATTTCTATTATACTCAAAAATACTGACTGCATACTGAATGGAAACAGCTTAGATGAAGTTCCAACATGATTCTGACTTGTTTGGAAGTAGTTTCATGCTTCTGTTCATTAAGAGGAAAAAGTTGTCATCTCAGTGCACACACTGCTCTAACTTGAAAGTAATGTACATTTCAATTTTACTCAAAAGTACTGACTGCAAAGCTGATCGAAACACCTTTGGTTTACTTCTCACATGATTCTGAGTTGTTTGAAAGTTGTTTCATGCTTCTGCTCCTCAAGACAAAAAAGCTGTTTTCTCAGAGCATACAATGCTCTGACATTACAGCAGTTTACATTTGAATTTCACTCAAATCTACTGAATGCAAACCTGATGGAAACACATTGGGTTTATTTCCCACATGATTCTGAGTAGCTTGAAAGCAGTTTCATGCCTCTGCTCATCAAGACAAAAAAGTTCTTTTCTCAGTCCACACAACGCTTTGACAAAAGAATGAGTATACATTTCTATTATAGTCAAAAATACTGACTCCATACTGAATGGAAACAGCTTTGATGAAGTTCCCTCATGATTCTGACTTGTTTGGAAGTAGTTTCATGCTTCTGCTCATTAAGAGAAAAAAGTTGTCATCTCAGTGCACACAATGCTCTATCTTCAAGGTAATGTACATTTCAATTTTACTCAAAAGTACTGACTGCAAAGCTAATGGAAACACCTTTGCTTTACTTCTCACATGATTCTGAGTTGTTTGAAAGTTGTTTTATGCTTCTGCTCCTCAAGACAAAAAAGCTGTTTTCTCAGAGCATACAATGCTCTGACATTACAGCAGTATACATTTGAATTTTACTGAAATCTACTGAATGCAAACCTGATGGAAACACATTGGGTTTACTTCCCACATGATTCTGAGTAGTTTGAAAGTAGTTTCATGCCTCTGCTCATCAAGACAAAAAAGTTCTTTTCTCAGTCCACACAATGCTTTGACAAAAGAATGAGTATACATTTCTATTATTCTCAAAAATACTGACTGCATACTGAATGGAAACAGCTTAGATGAAGTTCCCACATGATTCTGTCTTGTTTGGAAGTAGTTTCATGCTTCTGCTCATTAAGAGAAAAAAGTTGTCATCTCAGTGCACACAATGCTCTGACTTCAAAGTAATGTACATTTCAATTTTACTCATAACTACTGACTGGAAAGGTAATGGAAACACCTTTGGTTTACTTCTCACATGATTCTGAGTTGTTTGAAAGTTGTTTCATGCTTCTGCTCCTCAAGACAAAAAAGCTGTATTCTCAGAGCATACAATGCTCTGACATTACAGCAGTATACATTTGAATTTTACTCAAATCTACTGAATGCAAACCTGATGGAAACAGATTGGGTTTACTTCCCACATGATTCTGAGTAGTTTGAAAGTAGTTTCATGCCTCTGCTCATCAAGACAAAAAAGTTCTTTTCTCAGTCCACACAATGCTTTGACAAAAGAATGAGTATACATTTCTATTATACTCAAAAATACTGACTGCATACTGAATGGAAACAGCTTAGATGAAGTTCCCACATGACTTGTTTGGAAGTAGTTTCATGCTTCTGATTGAGAGAAAAAAGTTGTCATCTCAGTGCACACAATGCTCTGACTTCAAAGTAATGTACATTTCAATTTTACTCAAAACTACTGACTGGAAAGGTAATGGAAACACCTTTGGTTTACTTCTCACATGATTCTGAGTTGTTTGAAAGTTGTTTCATGCTTCTGCTCCTCAAGACAAAAAAGCTGTTTTCTCAGAGCATACTTTGCTCTGACATTACAGCAGTATACATTTGAATTTTACTCAAATCTACTGAATGCAAACCTGATGGAAACACATTGGGTTTACTTCACACATGATTCTGAGTAGTTTGAAAGTAGTTTCATGCCTCTGCTCATCAAGACAAAGAAGTTCTTTTCTCAGTCCACACAATGCTTTGACAAAAGAATGAGTATGCATTTCTATTATACTCAAAAATAATGACTGCATACTGAATGGAAACAGCTTTGATGAAGTTCCCTCATGATTCTGACTTGTTTGGAAGTAGTTTCATGCTCTGCTCATTAAGAGAAAAAAGTTGTCATCTCAGTGCACACAATGCTCTATCTTCAAGGTAATGTACATTTCAATTTTACTCAAAAGTACTGACTGCAAAGCTAATGGAAACACCTTTGGTTTACTTCTCACATGATTCTGAGTTGTTTGAAAGTTGTTTCATGCTTCTGCTCCTCAAGACAAAAAAGCTGTTTTCTCAGAGCATACAATGCTCTGACATTACAGCAGTATACATTTGAATTTTACTCAAATCTACTGAATGCAAACCTGATGGAAACACATTGGGTTTATTTCCCACTTGGTTCTGAGCAGCTTGAAAGTAGTTTCATGCTTCTGCTCATCAAGACAAAAAAGTTCTTTTCTCAGTCCGCACAATACTTTGACAAAAGAATGAGTATACATTTCTATTATACTCAAAAATACTGACTGCATACTGAATGGAAACAGCTTAGATGAAGTTCCCACATGATTCTGACTTGTTTGGAAGTAGTTTCATGCTTCTGCTCATTAAGAGAAAAAAGTTGTCATCTCAGTGCACACGCTGCTCTAACTTGAAAGTAATGTACATTTCAATTTTACTCAAAAGTACTGACTGCAAAGCTGATCGAAACACCTTTGGTTTACTTCTCACATGATTCTGAGTTGTTTGAAAGTTGTTTCATGCTTCTGCTCCTCAAGACAAAAAAGCTGTTTTCTCAGAGCATACAATGCTCTGACATTACAACAGTTTACATTTGAATTTCACTCAAATCTACTGAATGCAAACCTGATGGAAACACATTGGGTTTATTTCCCACATGATTCTGAGTAGCTTGAAAGCAGTTTCATGCCTCTGCTCATCAAGACAAAAAAGTTCTTTTCTCAGTCCACACAACGCTTTGACAAAAGAATGAGTATACATTTCTATTATAGTCAAAAATACTGACTGCATACTGAATGGAAACAGCTTTGATGAAGTTTCCTCATGATTCTGACTTGTTTGGAAGTAGTTTCATGCTTCTGCTCATTAAGAGAAAAAAGTTGTCATCTCAGTGCACACAATGCTCTATCTTCAAGGTAATGTACATTTCAATTTTACTCAAAAGTACTGACTGCAAAGCTAATGGAAACACCTTTGCTTTACTTCTCACATGATTCTGAGTTGTTTGAAAGTTGTTTTATGCTTCTGCTCCTCAAGACAAAAAAGCTGTTTTCTCAGAGCATACAATGCTCTGACATTACAGCAGTATACATTTGAATTTTACTGAAATCTACTGAATGCAAACCTGATGGAAACACATTGGGTTTACTTCCCACATGATTCTGAGTAGTTTGAAAGTAGTTTCATGCCTCTGCTCATCAAGACAAAAAAGTTCTTTTCTCAGTCCACACAATGCTTTGACAAAAGAATGAGTATACATTTCTATTATTCTCAAAAATACTGACTGCATACTGAATGGAAACAGCTTAGATGAAGTTCCCACATGATTCTGTCTTGTTTGGAAGTAGTTTCATGCTTCTGCTCATTAAGAGAAAAAAGTTGTCATCTCAGTGCACACAATGCTCTGACTTCAAAGTAATGTACATTTCAATTTTACTCATAACTACTGACTGGAAAGGTAATGGAAACACCTTTGGTTTACTTCTCACATGATTCTGAGTTGTTTGAAAGTTGTTTCATGCTTCTGCTCCTCAAGACAAAAAAGCTGTATTCTCAGAGCATACAATGCTCTGACATTACAGCAGTATAGATTTGAATTTTACTCAAATCTACTGAATGCAAACCTGATGGAAACAGATTGGGTTTACTTCCCATATGATTCTGAGTAGCTTGATAGTAGTTTCATGCTTCTGCTCATCAAGACAAAAAAGTTATTTTCTCAGTCCACACAATGCTTTGGCAAAAGAATGAGTAATAATTTCTATTATACTCAAAAATACTGACTGCATACTGAATGGAAACAGCTTAGATGAAGTTCCCACATGATTCTGACTTTTTTGGAAGTAGTTTCATGCTTCTGCTCATTAAGAGAAAAAAGTTGTCATCTCAGTGCACACAATGCTCTGACTTCAAAGTAAATGTACATTTCAATTTTACTCAAAAGTACTGACTGCAAAGCTAATGGAAACACCTTTGTGTTTACTTCTCACATGATTCTGAGTTGTTTGAAAGTTGTTTCATGCTTCTGCTCCTCAACACAAAAAAGCTGTTTTCTCAGAGCATACAATGCTCTGACATTACAGCAGTATACATTTGAATTTTACTCAAATCTACTGAATGCAAACCTGATGGAAACACATTGGGTTTACTTCACACATGATTGTGAGTAGTTTGAAAGTAGTTTCATGCCTCTGCTCATCAAGACAAAAAAGTTCTTTTCTCAGTCCACACAATGCTTTGACAAAAGAATGAGTATACATTTCTATTATACTCAAAAATACTGACTGCATACTGAATGGAAACAGCTTAGATGAAGTTCCCACATGACTTGTTTGGAAGTAGTTTCATGCTTCTGATTGAGAGAAAAAAGTTGTCATCTCAGTGCACACAATGCTCTGACTTCAAAGTAATGTACATTTCAATTTTACTCAAAACTACTGACTGGAAAGGTAATGGAAACACCTTTGGTTTACTTCTCACATGATTCTGAGTTGTTTGAAAGTTGTTTCATGCTTCTGCTCCTCAAGACAAAAAAGCTGTTTTCTCAGAGCATACAATGCTCTGACATTACAGCAGTATACATTTGAATTTTACTCAAATCTACTGAATGCAAACCTGATGGAAACACATTGGGTTTACTTCACACATGATTCTGAGTAGTTTGAAAGTAGTTTCATGCCTCTGCTCATCAAGACAAAGAAGTTCTTTTCTCAGTCCACACAATGCTTTGACAAAAGAATGAGTATGCATTTCTATTATACTCAAAAATACTGACTGCATACTGAATGGAAACAGCTTTGATGAAGTTCCCTCATGATTCTGACTTGTTTGGAAGTAGTTTCATGCTCTGCTCATTAAGAGAAAAAAGTTGTCATCTCAGTGCACACAATGCTCTATCTTCAAGGTAATGTACATTTCAATTTTACTCAAAAGTACTGACTGCAAAGCTAATGGAAACACCTTTGGTTTACTTCTCACATGATTCTGAGTTGTTTGAAAGTTGTTTCATGCTTCTGCTCCTCAAGACAAAAAAGCTGTTTTCTCAGAGCATACAATGCTCTGACATTACAGCAGTATACATTTGAATTTTACTCAAATCTACTGAATGCAAACCTGATGGAAACACATTGGGTTTATTTCCCACTTGGTTCTGAGCAGCTTGAAAGTAGTTTCATGCTTCTGCTCATCAAGACAAAAAAGTTCTTTTCTCAGTCCGCACAATACTTTGACAAAAGAATGAGTATACATTTCTATTATACTCAAAAATACTGACTGCATACTGAATGGAAACAGCTTAGATGAAGTTCCCACATGATTCTGACTTGTTTGGAAGTAGTTTCATGCTTCTGCTCATTAAGAGAAAAAAGTTGTCATCTCAGTGCACACAATGCTCTGACTTCAAAGTAATGTACATTTCAATTTTACTCAAAACTACTGACTGGAAAGGTAATGGAAACACCTTTGCTTTACTTCTGACATGATTCTGAGTTATTTGAAAGTTGTTTTATGCTTCTGCTCCTCAAGACAAAAAAGCTGTTTTCTCAGAGCATACAATGCTCTGACATTACAGCAGTATACATTTGAATTTTACTCAAATCTACTGAATGCAAACCTGATGGAAACACATTGGGTTTACTTCCCACATGATTCTGAGTAGTTTGAAAGTAGTTTCATGCCTCTGCTCATCAAGACAAAAAAGTTCTTTTCTCAGTCCACACAATGCTTTGACAAAAGAATGAGTATACATTTCTATTATACTCAAAAATACTGACTGCATACTGAATGGAAACAGCTTAGATGAAGTTCCAACATGATTCTGACTTGTTTGGAAGTAGTTTCATGCTTCTGTTCATTAAGAGGAAAAAGTTGTCATCTCAGTGCACACACTGCTCTAACTTGAAAGTAATGTACATTTCAATTTTACTCAAAAGTACTGACTGCAAAGCTGATCGAAACACCTTTGGTTTACTTCTCACATGATTCTGAGTTGTTTGAAAGTTGTTTCATGCTTCTGCTCCTCAAGACAAAAAAGCTGTTTTCTCAGAGCATACAATGCTCTGACATTACAGCAGTTTACATTTGAATTTCACTCAAATCTACTGAATGCAAACCTGATGGAAACACATTGGGTTTATTTCCCACATGATTCTGAGTAGCTTGAAAGCAGTTTCATGCCTCTGCTCATCAAGACAAAAAAGTTCTTTTCTCAGTCCACACAACGCTTTGACAAAAGAATGAGTATACATTTCTATTATAGTCAAAAATACTGACTCCATACTGAATGGAAACAGCTTTGATGAAGTTCCCTCATGATTCTGACTTGTTTGGAAGTAGTTTCATGCTTCTGCTCATTAAGAGAAAAAAGTTGTCATCTCAGTGCACACAATGCTCTATCTTCAAGGTAATGTACATTTCAATTTTACTCAAAAGTACTGACTGCAAAGCTAATGGAAACACCTTTGCTTTACTTCTCACATGATTCTGAGTTGTTTGAAAGTTGTTTTATGCTTCTGCTCCTCAAGACAAAAAAGCTGTTTTCTCAGAGCATACAATGCTCTGACATTACAGCAGTATACATTTGAATTTTACTGAAATCTACTGAATGCAAACCTGATGGAAACACATTGGGTTTACTTCCCACATGATTCTGAGTAGTTTGAAAGTAGTTTCATGCCTCTGCTCATCAAGACAAAAAAGTTCTTTTCTCAGTCCACACAATGCTTTGACAAAAGAATGAGTATACATTTCTATTATTCTCAAAAATACTGACTGCATACTGAATGGAAACAGCTTAGATGAAGTTCCCACATGATTCTGTCTTGTTTGGAAGTAGTTTCATGCTTCTGCTCATTAAGAGAAAAAAGTTGTCATCTCAGTGCACACAATGCTCTGACTTCAAAGTAATGTACATTTCAATTTTACTCATAACTACTGACTGGAAAGGTAATGGAAACACCTTTGGTTTACTTCTCACATGATTCTGAGTTGTTTGAAAGTTGTTTCATGCTTCTGCTCCTCAAGACAAAAAAGCTGTATTCTCAGAGCATACAATGCTCTGACATTACAGCAGTATACATTTGAATTTTACTCAAATCTACTGAATGCAAACCTGATGGAAACAGATTGGGTTTACTTCCCACATGATTCTGAGTAGCTTGATAGTAGTTTCATGCTTCTGCTCATCAAGACAAAAAAGTTATTTTCTCAGTCCACACAATGCTTTGGCAAAAGAATGAGTAATAATTTCTATTATACTCAAAAATACTGACTGCATACTGAATGGAAACAGCTTAGATGAAGTTCCCACATGATTCTGACTTGTTTGGAAGTAGTTTCATGCTTCTGCTCATTAAGAGAAAAAAGTTGTCATCTCAGTGCACACAATGCTCTGACTTCAAAGTAGATGTACATTTCAATTTTACTCAAAAGTACTGACTGCAAAGCTAATGGAAACACCTTTGTGTTTACTTCTCACATGATTCTGAGTTGTTTGAAAGTTGTTTCATGCTTCTGCTCCTCAACACAAAAAAGCTGTTTTCTCAGAGCATACAATGCTCTGACATTACACCAGTATACATTTGAATTTTACTCAAATCTACTGAATGCAAACCTGATGGAAACACATTGGGTTTATTTCCCACATGATTCTGAGTAGCTTGAAAGTAGCTTCATGCTTCTGCTCATCAAGACAAAAAAGTTCTTTTCTCAGTCCACACAACACTTTGACAAAAGAATGAGTATACATTTCTATTATACTCAATAATACTGACTGCATACTGAATGGAAACAGCTTAGATGAAGTTCCCACATGATTCTGACTTGTTTGGAAGTAGTTTCATGCTTCTGCTCATTAAGAGAAAAAAGTTGTCATCTCAGTGCACACAATGCTCTGACTTCAAAGTAATGTACATTAAAATTTTACTCAAAACTACTGACTGGAAAGGTAATGGAAACACCTTTGGTTTACTTCTCACATGATTCTGAGTTGTTTGAAAGTTGTTTTATGCTTCTGCTCCTCAAGACAAAAAAGCTGTTTTCTCAGAGCATACAATGCTCTGACATTACAGCAGTATACATTTGAATTTTACTCAAATCTACTGAATGCAAACCTGATGGAAACACATTGGGTTTACTTCACACATGATTGTGAGTAGTTTGAAAGTAGTTTCATGCCTCTGCTCATCAAGACAAAAAAGTTCTTTTCTCAGTCCACACAATGCTTTGACAAAAGAATGAGTATACATTTCTATTATACTCAAAAATACTGACTGCATACTGAATGGAAACAGCTTAGATGAAGTTCCCACATGATTCTGACTTGTTTGGAAGTAGTTTCATGCTTCTGCTCATTAAGAGAAAAAAGTTGTCATCTCAGTGCACACAATGCTCTGACTTCAAAGTAATGTACATTTCAATTTTACTCAAAACTACTGACTGGAAAGGTAATGGAAACACCTTTGGTTTACTTCTCACATGATTCTGAGTTGTTTGAAAGTTGTTTCATGCTTCTGCTCCTCAAGACAAAAAAGCTGTTTTCTCAGAGCATACTTTGCTCTGACATTACAGCAGTATACATTTGAATTTTACTCAAATCTACTGAATGCAAACCTGATGGAAACACATTGGGTTTACTTCACACATGATTCTGAGTAGTTTGAAAGTAGTTTCATGCCTCTGCTCATCAAGACAAAGAAGTTCTTTTCTCAGTCCACACAATGCTTTGACAAAAGAATGAGTATGCATTTCTATTATACTCAAAAATAATGACTGCATACTGAATGGAAACAGCTTTGATGAAGTTCCCTCATGATTCTGACTTGTTTGGAAGTAGTTTCATGCTCTGCTCATTAAGAGAAAAAAGTTGTCATCTCAGTGCACACAATGCTCTATCTTCAAGGTAATGTACATTTCAATTTTACTCAAAAGTACTGACTGCAAAGCTAATGGAAACACCTTTGGTTTACTTCTCACATGATTCTGAGTTGTTTGAAAGTTGTTTCATGCTTCTGCTCCTCAAGACAAAAAAGCTGTTTTCTCAGAGCATACAATGCTCTGACATTACAGCAGTATACATTTGAATTTTACTCAAATCTACTGAATGCAAACCTGATGGAAACACATTGGGTTTATTTCCCACTTGGTTCTGAGCAGCTTGAAAGTAGTTTCATGCTTCTGCTCATCAAGACAAAAAAGTTCTTTTCTCAGTCCGCACAATACTTTGACAAAAGAATGAGTATACATTTCTATTATACTCAAAAATACTGACTGCATACTGAATGGAAACAGCTTAGATGAAGTTCCCACATGATTCTGACTTGTTTGGAAGTAGTTTCATGCTTCTGCTCATTAAGAGAAAAAAGTTGTCATCTCAGTGCACACAATGCTCTGACTTCAAAGTAAATGTACATTTCAATTTTACTCAAAAGTACTGACTGCAAAGCTAATGGAAACACCTTTGTGTTTACTTCTCACATGATTCTGAGTTGTTTGAAAGTTGTTTCATGCTTCTGCTCCTCAACACAAAAAAGCTGTTTTCTCAGAGCATACAATGCTCTGACATTACACCAGTATACATTTGAATTTTACTCAAATCTACTGAATGCAAACCTGATGGAAACACATTGGGTTTATTTCCCACATGATTCTGAGTAGCTTGAAAGTAGCTTCATGCTTCTGCTCATCAAGACAAAAAAGTTCTTTTCTCAGTCCACACAACACTTTGACAAAAGAATGAGTATGCATTTCTATTATACTCAAAAATACTGACTGCATACTGAATGGAAACAGCTTTGATGAAGTTCCCTCATGATTCTGACTTGTTTGGAAGTAGTTTCATGCTCTGCTCATTAAGAGAAAAAAGTTGTCATCTCAGTGCACACAATGCTCTATCTTCAAGGTAATGTACATTTCAATTTTACTCAAAAGTACTGACTGCAAAGCTAATGGAAACACCTTTGGTTTACTTCTCACATGATTCTGAGTTGTTTGAAAGTTGTTTCATGCTTCTGCTCCTCAAGACAAAAAAGCTGTTTTCTCAGAGCATACAATGCTCTGACATTACAGCAGTATACATTTGAATTTTACTCAAATCTACTGAATGCAAACCTGATGGAAACACATTGGGTTTATTTCCCACTTGGTTCTGAGCAGCTTGAAAGTAGTTTCATGCTTCTGCTCATCAAGACAAAAAAGTTCTTTTCTCAGTCCGCACAATACTTTGACAAAAGAATGAGTATACATTTCTATTATACTCAAAAATACTGACTGCATACTGAATGGAAACAGCTTAGATGAAGTTCCCACATGATTCTGACTTGTTTGGAAGTAGTTTCATGCTTCTGTTCATTAAGAGGAAAAAGTTGTCATCTCAGTGCACACACTGCTCTAACTTGAAAGTAATGTACATTTCAATTTTACTCAAAAGTACTGACTGCAAAGCTGATCGAAACACCTTTGGTTTACTTCTCACATGATTCTGAGTTGTTTGAAAGTTGTTTCATGCTTCTGCTCCTCAAGACAAAAAAGCTGTTTTCTCAGAGCATACAATGCTCTGACATTACAGCAGTTTACATTTGAATTTCACTCAAATCTACTGAATGCAAACCTGATGGAAACACATTGGGTTTATTTCCCACATGATTCTGAGTAGCTTGAAAGTAGCTTCATGCTTCTGCTCATCAAGACAAAAAAGTTCTTTTCTCAGTCCACACAACACTTTGACAAAAGAATGAGTATACATTTCTATTATACTCAATAATACTGACTGCATACTGAATGGAAACAGCTTAGATGAAGTTCCCACATGATTCTGACTTGTTTGGAAGTAGTTTCATGCTTCTGCTCATTAAGAGAAAAAAGTTGTCATCTCAGTGCACACAATGCTCTGACTTCAAAGTAATGTACATTAAAATTTTACTCAAAACTACTGACTGGAAAGGTAATGGAAACACCTTTGGTTTACTTCTCACATGATTCTGAGTTGTTTGAAAGTTGTTTTATGCTTCTGCTCCTCAAGACAAAAAAGCTGTTTTCTCAGAGCATACAATGCTCTGACATTACAGCAGTATACATTTGAATTTTACTCAAATCTACTGAATGCAAACCTGATGGAAACACATTGGGTTTACTTCACACATGATTGTGAGTAGTTTGAAAGTAGTTTCATGCCTCTGCTCATCAAGACAAAAAAGTTCTTTTCTCAGTCCACACAATGCTTTGACAAAAGAATGAGTATACATTTCTATTATACTCAAAAATACTGACTGCATACTGAATGGAAACAGTTTAGATGAAGTTCCCACATGATTCTGACTTGTTTGGAAGTAGTTTCATGCTTCTGCTCATTAAGAGAAAAAAGTTGTCATCTCAGTGCACACAATGCTCTGACTTCAAAGTAATGTACATTTCAATTTTACTCAAAACTACTGACTGGAAAGGTAATGGAAACACCTTTGGTTTACTTCTCACATGATTCTGAGTTGTTTGAAAGTTGTTTCATGCTTCTGCTCCTCAAGACAAAAAAGCTGTTTTCTCAGAGCATACTTTGCTCTGACATTACAGCAGTATACATTTGAATTTTACTCAAATCTACTGAATGCAAACCTGATGGAAACACATTGGGTTTACTTCACACATGATTCTGAGTAGTTTGAAAGTAGTTTCATGCCTCTGCTCATCAAGACAAAGAAGTTCTTTTCTCAGTCCACACAATGCTTTGACAAAAGAATGAGTATGCATTTCTATTATACTCAAAAATAATGACTGCATACTGAATGGAAACAGCTTTGATGAAGTTCCCTCATGATTCTGACTTGTTTGGAAGTAGTTTCATGCTCTGCTCATTAAGAGAAAAAAGTTGTCATCTCAGTGCACACAATGCTCTATCTTCAAGGTAATGTACATTTCAATTTTACTCAAAAGTACTGACTGCAAAGCTAATGGAAACACCTTTGGTTTACTTCTCACATGATTCTGAGTTGTTTGAAAGTTGTTTCATGCTTCTGCTCCTCAAGACAAAAAAGCTGTTTTCTCAGAGCATACAATGCTCTGACATTACACCAGTATACATTTGAATTTTACTCAAATCTACTCAATGCAAACCTGATGGAAACACATTGGGTTTATTTCCCACATGATTCTGAGTAGCTTGAAAGTAGCTTCATGCTTCTGCTCATCAAGACAAAAAAGTTCTTTTCTCAGTCCACACAACACTTTGACAAAAGAATGAGTATACATTTCTATTATACTCAATAATACTGACTGCATACTGAATGGAAACAGCTTAGATGAAGTTCCCACATGATTCTGACTTGTTTGGAAGTAGTTTCATGCTTCTGCTCATTAAGAGAAAAAAGTTGTCATCTCAGTGCACACAATGCTCTGACTTCAAAGTAATGTACATTAAAATTTTACTCAAAACTACTGACTGGAAAGGTAATGGAAACACCTTTGGTTTACTTCTCACATGATTCTGAGTTGTTTGAAAGTTGTTTTATGCTTCTGCTCCTCAAGACAAAAAAGCTGTTTTCTCAGAGCATACAATGCTCTGACATTACAGCAGTATACATTTGAATTTTACTCAAATCTACTGAATGCAAACCTGATGGAAACACATTGGGTTTACTTCACACATGATTGTGAGTAGTTTGAAAGTAGTTTCATGCCTCTGCTCATCAAGACAAAAAAGTTCTTTTCTCAGTCCACACAATGCTTTGACAAAAGAATGAGTATACATTTCTATTATACTCAAAAATACTGACTGCATACTGAATGGAAACAGCTTAGATGAAGTTCCCACATGACTTGTTTGGAAGTAGTTTCATGCTTCTGATTGAGAGAAAAAAGTTGTCATCTCAGTGCACACAATGCTCTGACTTCAAAGTAATGTACATTTCAATTTTACTCAAAACTACTGACTGGAAAGGTAATGGAAACACCTTTGGTTTACTTCTCACATGATTCTGAGTTGTTTGAAAGTTGTTTCATGCTTCTGCTCCTCAAGACAAAAAAGCTGTTTTCTCAGAGCATACAATGCTCTGACATTACAGCAGTATACATTTGAATTTTACTCAAATCTACTGAATGCAAACCTGATGGAAACACATTGGGTTTACTTCACACATGATTCTGAGTAGTTTGAAAGTAGTTTCATGCCTCTGCTCATCAAGACAAAGAAGTTCTTTTCTCAGTCCACACAATGCTTTGACAAAAGAATGAGTATGCATTTCTATTATACTCAAAAATACTGACTGCATACTGAATGGAAACAGCTTTGATGAAGTTCCCTCATGATTCTGACTTGTTTGGAAGTAGTTTCATGCTCTGCTCATTAAGAGAAAAAAGTTGTCATCTCAGTGCACACAATGCTCTATCTTCAAGGTAATGTACATTTCAATTTTACTCAAAAGTACTGACTGCAAAGCTAATGGAAACACCTTTGGTTTACTTCTCACATGATTCTGAGTTGTTTGAAAGTTGTTTCATGCTTCTGCTCCTCAAGACAAAAAAGCTGTTTTCTCAGAGCATACAATGCTCTGACATTACAGCAGTATACATTTGAATTTTACTCAAATCTACTGAATGCAAACCTGATGGAAACACATTGGGTTTATTTCCCACTTGGTTCTGAGCAGCTTGAAAGTAGTTTCATGCTTCTGCTCATCAAGACAAAAAAGTTCTTTTCTCAGTCCGCACAATACTTTGACAAAAGAATGAGTATACATTTCTATTATACTCAAAAATACTGACTGCATACTGAATGGAAACAGCTTAGATGAAGTTCCCACATGATTCTGACTTGTTTGGAAGTAGTTTCATGCTTCTGCTCATTAAGAGAAAAAAGTTGTCATCTCAGTGCACACGCTGCTCTAACTTGAAAGTAATGTACATTTCAATTTTACTCAAAAGTACTGACTGCAAAGCTGATCGAAACACCTTTGGTTTACTTCTCACATGATTCTGAGTTGTTTGAAAGTTGTTTCATGCTTCTGCTCCTCAAGACAAAAAAGCTGTTTTCTCAGAGCATACAATGCTCTGACATTACAGCAGTTTACATTTGAATTTCACTCAAATCTACTGAATGCAAACCTGATGGAAACACATTGGGTTTATTTCCCACATGATTCTGAGTAGCTTGAAAGCAGTTTCATGCCTCTGCTCATCAAGACAAAAAAGTTCTTTTCTCAGTCCACACAACGCTTTGACAAAAGAATGAGTATACATTTCTATTATAGTCAAAAATACTGACTGCATACTGAATGGAAACAGCTTTGATGAAGTTTCCTCATGATTCTGACTTGTTTGGAAGTAGTTTCATGCTTCTGCTCATTAAGAGAAAAAAGTTGTCATCTCAGTGCACACAATGCTCTATCTTCAAGGTAATGTACATTTCAATTTTACTCAAAAGTACTGACTGCAAAGCTAATGGAAACACCTTTGCTTTACTTCTCACATGATTCTGAGTTGTTTGAAAGTTGTTTTATGCTTCTGCTCCTCAAGACAAAAAAGCTGTTTTCTCAGAGCATACAATGCTCTGACATTACAGCAGTATACATTTGAATTTTACTGAAATCTACTGAATGCAAACCTGATGGAAACACATTGGGTTTACTTCCCACATGATTCTGAGTAGTTTGAAAGTAGTTTCATGCCTCTGCTCATCAAGACAAAAAAGTTCTTTTCTCAGTCCACACAATGCTTTGACAAAAGAATGAGTATACATTTCTATTATTCTCAAAAATACTGACTGCATACTGAATGGAAACAGCTTAGATGAAGTTCCCACATGATTCTGTCTTGTTTGGAAGTAGTTTCATGCTTCTGCTCATTAAGAGAAAAAAGTTGTCATCTCAGTGCACACAATGCTCTGACTTCAAAGTAATGTACATTTCAATTTTACTCATAACTACTGACTGGAAAGGTAATGGAAACACCTTTGGTTTACTTCTCACATGATTCTGAGTTGTTTGAAAGTTGTTTCATGCTTCTGCTCCTCAAGACAAAAAAGCTGTATTCTCAGAGCATACAATGCTCTGACATTACAGCAGTATAGATTTGAATTTTACTCAAATCTACTGAATGCAAACCTGATGGAAACAGATTGGGTTTACTTCCCATATGATTCTGAGTAGCTTGATAGTAGTTTCATGCTTCTGCTCATCAAGACAAAAAAGTTATTTTCTCAGTCCACACAATGCTTTGGCAAAAGAATGAGTAATAATTTCTATTATACTCAAAAATACTGACTGCATACTGAATGGAAACAGCTTAGATGAAGTTCCCACATGATTCTGACTTGTTTGGAAGTAGTTTCATGCTTCTGCTCATTAAGAGAAAAAAGTTGTCATCTCAGTGCACACAATGCTCTGACTTCAAAGTAAATGTACATTTCAATTTTACTCAAAAGTACTGACTGCAAAGCTAATGGAAACACCTTTGTGTTTACTTCTCACATGATTCTGAGTTGTTTGAAAGTTGTTTCATGCTTCTGCTCCTCAACACAAAAAAGCTGTTTTCTCAGAGCATACAATGCTCTGACATTACAGCAGTATACATTTGAATTTTACTCAAATCTACTGAATGCAAACCTGATGGAAACACATTGGGTTTACTTCACACATGATTGTGAGTAGTTTGAAAGTAGTTTCATGCCTCTGCTCATCAAGACAAAAAAGTTCTTTTCTCAGTCCACACAATGCTTTGACAAAAGAATGAGTATACATTTCTATTATACTCAAAAATACTGACTGCATACTGAATGGAAACAGCTTAGATGAAGTTCCCACATGACTTGTTTGGAAGTAGTTTCATGCTTCTGATTGAGAGAAAAAAGTTGTCATCTCAGTGCACACAATGCTCTGACTTCAAAGTAATGTACATTTCAATTTTACTCAAAACTACTGACTGGAAAGGTAATGGAAACACCTTTGGTTTACTTCTCACATGATTCTGAGTTGTTTGAAAGTTGTTTCATGCTTCTGCTCCTCAAGACAAAAAAGCTGTTTTCTCAGAGCATACAATGCTCTGACATTACAGCAGTATACATTTGAATTTTACTCAAATCTACTGAATGCAAACCTGATGGAAACACATTGGGTTTACTTCACACATGATTCTGAGTAGTTTGAAAGTAGTTTCATGCCTCTGCTCATCAAGACAAAGAAGTTCTTTTCTCAGTCCACACAATGCTTTGACAAAAGAATGAGTATGCATTTCTATTATACTCAAAAATACTGACTGCATACTGAATGGAAACAGCTTTGATGAAGTTCCCTCATGATTCTGACTTGTTTGGAAGTAGTTTCATGCTCTGCTCATTAAGAGAAAAAAGTTGTCATCTCAGTGCACACAATGCTCTATCTTCAAGGTAATGTACATTTCAATTTTACTCAAAAGTACTGACTGCAAAGCTAATGGAAACACCTTTGGTTTACTTCTCACATGATTCTGAGTTGTTTGAAAGTTGTTTCATGCTTCTGCTCCTCAAGACAAAAAAGCTGTTTTCTCAGAGCATACAATGCTCTGACATTACAGCAGTATACATTTGAATTTTACTCAAATCTACTGAATGCAAACCTGATGGAAACACATTGGGTTTATTTCCCACTTGGTTCTGAGCAGCTTGAAAGTAGTTTCATGCTTCTGCTCATCAAGACAAAAAAGTTCTTTTCTCTGTCCGCACAATACTTTGACAAAAGAATGAGTATACATTTCTATTATACTCAAAAATACTGACTGCATACTGAATGGAAACAGCTTAGATGAAGTTCCCACATGATTCTGACTTGTTTGGAAGTAGTTTCATGCTTCTGCTCATTAAGAGAAAAAAGTTGTCATCTCAGTGCACACAATGCTCTGACTTCAAAGTAATGTACATTTCAATTTTACTCAAAACTACTGACTGGAAAGGTAATGGAAACACCTTTGCTTTACTTCTGACATGATTCTGAGTTATTTGAAAGTTGTTTTATGCTTCTGCTCCTCAAGACAAAAAAGCTGTTTTCTCAGAGCATACAATGCTCTGACATTACAGCAGTATACATTTGAATTTTACTCAAATCTACTGAATGCAAACCTGATGGAAACACATTGGGTTTACTTCCCACATGATTCTGAGTAGTTTGAAAGTAGTTTCATGCCTCTGCTCATCAAGACAAAAAAGTTCTTTTCTCAGTCCACACAATGCTTTGACAAAAGAATGAGTATACATTTCTATTATACTCAAAAATACTGACTGCATACTGAATGGAAACAGCTTAGATGAAGTTCCAACATGATTCTGACTTGTTTGGAAGTAGTTTCATGCTTCTGTTCATTAAGAGGAAAAAGTTGTCATCTCAGTGCACACACTGCTCTAACTTGAAAGTAATGTACATTTCAATTTTACTCAAAAGTACTGACTGCAAAGCTGATCGAAACACCTTTGGTTTACTTCTCACATGGTTCTGAGTTGTTTGAAAGTTGTTTCATGCTTCTGCTCCTCAAGACAAAAAAGCTGTTTTCTCAGAGCATACAATGCTCTGACATTACAGCAGTTTACATTTGAATTTTACTGAAATCTACTGAATGCAAACCTGATGGAAACACATTGGGTTTACTTCCCACATGATTCTGAGTAGTTTGAAAGTAGTTTCATGCCTCTGCTCATCAAGACAAAAAAGTTCTTTTCTCAGTCCACACAATGCTTTGACAAAAGAATGAGTATACATTTCTATTATTCTCAAAAATACTGACTGCATACTGAATGGAAACAGCTTAGATGAAGTTCCCACATGATTCTGTCTTGTTTGGAAGTAGTTTCATGCTTCTGCTCATTAAGAGAAAAAAGTTGTCATCTCAGTGCACACAATGCTCTGACTTCAAAGTAATGTACATTTCAATTTTACTCATAACTACTGACTGGAAAGGTAATGGAAACACCTTTGGTTTACTTCTCACATGATTCTGAGTTGTTTGAAAGTTGTTTCATGCTTCTGCTCCTCAAGACAAAAAAGCTGTATTCTCAGAGCATACAATGCTCTGACATTACAGCAGTATACATTTGAATTTTACTCAAATCTACTGAATGCAAACCTGATGGAAACAGATTGGGTTTACTTCCCACATGATTCTGAGTAGCTTGATAGTAGTTTCATGCTTCTGCTCATCAAGACAAAAAAGTTATTTTCTCAGTCCACACAATGCTTTGGCAAAAGAATGAGTAATAATTTCTATTATACTCAAAAATACTGACTGCATACTGAATGGAAACAGCTTAGATGAAGTTCCCACATGATTCTGACTTGTTTGGAAGTAGTTTCATGCTTCTGCTCATTAAGAGAAAAAAGTTGTCATCTCAGTGCACACAATGCTCTGACTTCAAAGTAGATGTACATTTCAATTTTACTCAAAAGTACTGACTGCAAAGCTAATGGAAACACCTTTGTGTTTACTTCTCACATGATTCTGAGTTGTTTGAAAGTTGTTTCATGCTTCTGCTCCTCAACACAAAAAAGCTGTTTTCTCAGAGCATACAATGCTCTGACATTACACCAGTATACATTTGAATTTTACTCAAATCTACTGAATGCAAACCTGATGGAAACACATTGGGTTTATTTCCCACATGATTCTGAGTAGCTTGAAAGTAGCTTCATGCTTCTGCTCATCAAGACAAAAAAGTTCTTTTCTCAGTCCACACAACACTTTGACAAAAGAATGAGTATACATTTCTATTATACTCAATAATACTGACTGCATACTGAATGGAAACAGCTTAGATGAAGTTCCCACATGATTCTGACTTGTTTGGAAGTAGTTTCATGCTTCTGCTCATTAAGAGAAAAAAGTTGTCATCTCAGTGCACACAATGCTCTGACTTCAAAGTAATGTACATTAAAATTTTACTCAAAACTACTGACTGGAAAGGTAATGGAAACACCTTTGGTTTACTTCTCACATGATTCTGAGTTGTTTGAAAGTTGTTTTATGCTTCTGCTCCTCAAGACAAAAAAGCTGTTTTCTCAGAGCATACAATGCTCTGACATTACAGCAGTATACATTTGAATTTTACTCAAATCTACTGAATGCAAACCTGATGGAAACACATTGGGTTTACTTCACACATGATTGTGAGTAGTTTGAAAGTAGTTTCATGCCTCTGCTCATCAAGACAAAAAAGTTCTTTTCTCAGTCCACACAATGCTTTGACAAAAGAATGAGTATACATTTCTATTATACTCAAAAATACTGACTGCATACTGAATGGAAACAGCTTAGATGAAGTTCCCACATGATTCTGACTTGTTTGGAAGTAGTTTCATGCTTCTGCTCATTAAGAGAAAAAAGTTGTCATCTCAGTGCACACAATGCTCTGACTTCAAAGTAATGTACATTTCAATTTTACTCAAAACTACTGACTGGAAAGGTAATGGAAACACCTTTGGTTTACTTCTCACATGATTCTGAGTTGTTTGAAAGTTGTTTCATGCTTCTGCTCCTCAAGACAAAAAAGCTGTTTTCTCAGAGCATACTTTGCTCTGACATTACAGCAGTATGCATTTGAATTTTACTCAAATCTACTGAATGCAAACCTGATGGAAACACATTGGGTTTACTTCACACATGATTCTGAGTAGTTTGAAAGTAGTTTCATGCCTCTGCTCATCAAGACAAAGAAGTTCTTTTCTCAGTCCACACAATGCTTTGACAAAAGAATGAGTATGCATTTCTATTATACTCAAAAATACTGACTGCATACTGAATGGAAACAGCTTAGATGAAGTTCCCACATGATTCTGACTTGTTTGGAAGTAGTTTCATGCTTCTGCTCATTAAGAGAAAAAAGTTGTCATCTCAGTGCACACAATGCTCTGACTTCAAAGTAAATGTACATTTCAATTTTACTCAAAAGTACTGACTGCAAAGCTAATGGAAACACCTTTGTGTTTACTTCTCACATGATTCTGAGTTGTTTGAAAGTTGTTTCATGCTTCTGCTCCTCAACACAAAAAAGCTGTTTTCTCAGAGCATACAATGCTCTGACATTACACCAGTATACATTTGAATTTTACTCAAATCTACTGAATGCAAACCTGATGGAAACACATTGGGTTTATTTCCCACATGATTCTGAGTAGCTTGAAAGTAGCTTCATGCTTCTGCTCATCAAGACAAAAAAGTTCTTTTCTCAGTCCACACAACACTTTGACAAAAGAATGAGTATGCATTTCTATTATACTCAAAAATACTGACTGCATACTGAATGGAAACAGCTTTGATGAAGTTCCCTCATGATTCTGACTTGTTTGGAAGTAGTTTCATGCTCTGCTCATTAAGAGAAAAAAGTTGTCATCTCAGTGCACACAATGCTCTATCTTCAAGGTAATGTACATTTCAATTTTACTCAAAAGTACTGACTGCAAAGCTAATGGAAACACCTTTGGTTTACTTCTCACATGATTCTGAGTTGTTTGAAAGTTGTTTCATGCTTCTGCTCCTCAAGACAAAAAAGCTGTTTTCTCAGAGCATACAATGCTCTGACATTACAGCAGTATACATTTGAATTTTACTCAAATCTACTGAATGCAAACCTGATGGAAACACATTGGGTTTATTTCCCACTTGGTTCTGAGCAGCTTGAAAGTAGTTTCATGCTTCTGCTCATCAAGACAAAAAAGTTCTTTTCTCAGTCCGCACAATACTTTGACAAAAGAATGAGTATACATTTCTATTATACTCAAAAATACTGACTGCATACTGAATGGAAACAGCTTAGATGAAGTTCCCACATGATTCTGACTTGTTTGGAAGTAGTTTCATGCTTCTGCTCATTAAGAGAAAAAAGTTGTCATCTCAGTGCACACAATGCTCTGACTTCAAAGTAATGTACATTTCAATTTTACTCAAAAGTACTGACTGCAAAGCTGATCGAAACACCTTTGGTTTACTTCTCACATGATTCTGAGTTGTTTGAAAGTTGTTTCATGCTTCTGCTCCTCAAGACAAAAAAGCTGTTTTCTCAGAGCATACAATGCTCTGACATTACAGCAGTTTACATTTGAATTTCACTCAAATCTACTGAATGCAAACCTGATGGAAACACATTGGGTTTATTTCCCACATGATTCTGAGTAGCTTGAAAGTAGCTTCATGCTTCTGCTCATCAAGACAAAAAAGTTCTTTTCTCAGTCCACACAACACTTTGACAAAAGAATGAGTATACATTTCTATTATACTCAATAATACTGACTGCATACTGAATGGAAACAGCTTAGATGAAGTTCCCACATGATTCTGAGTTGTTTGGAAGTAGTTTCATGCTTCTGCTCATTAAGAGAAAAAAGTTGTCATCTCAGTGCACACAATGCTCTGACTTCAAAGTAATGTACATTAAAATTTTACTCAAAACTACTGACTGGAAAGGTAATGGAAACACCTTTGGTTTACTTCTCACATGATTCTGAGTTGTTTGAAAGTTGTTTTATGCTTCTGCTCCTCAAGACAAAAAAGCTGTTTTCTCAGAGCATACAATGCTCTGACATTACAGCAGTATACATTTGAATTTTACTCAAATCTACTGAATGCAAACCTGATGGAAACACATTGGGTTTACTTCACACATGATTGTGAGTAGTTTGAAAGTAGTTTCATGCCTCTGCTCATCAAGACAAAAAAGTTCTTTTCTCAGTCCACACAATGCTTTGACAAAAGAATGAGTATACATTTCTATTATACTCAAAAATACTGACTGCATACTGAATGGAAACAGCTTAGATGAAGTTCCCACATGATTCTGACTTGTTTGGAAGTAGTTTCATGCTTCTGCTCATTAAGAGAAAAAAGTTGTCATCTCAGTGCACACAATGCTCTGACTTCAAAGTAATGTACATTTCAATTTTACTCAAAACTACTGACTGGAAAGGTAATGGAAACACCTTTGGTTTACTTCTCACATGATTCTGAGTTGTTTGAAAGTTGTTTCATGCTTCTGCTCCTCAAGACAAAAAAGCTGTTTTCTCAGAGCATACTTTGCTCTGACATTACAGCAGTATACATTTGAATTTTACTCAAATCTACTGAATGCAAACCTGATGGAAACACATTGGGTTTACTTCACACATGATTCTGAGTAGTTTGAAAGTAGTTTCATGCCTCTGCTCATCAAGACAAAGAAGTTCTTTTCTCAGTCCACACAATGCTTTGACAAAAGAATGAGTATGCATTTCTATTATACTCAAAAATAATGACTGCATACTGAATGGAAACAGCTTTGATGAAGTTCCCTCATGATTCTGACTTGTTTGGAAGTAGTTTCATGCTCTGCTCATTAAGAGAAAAAAGTTGTCATCTCAGTGCACACAATGCTCTATCTTCAAGGTAATGTACATTTCAATTTTACTCAAAAGTACTGACTGCAAAGCTAATGGAAACACCTTTGGTTTACTTCTCACATGATTCTGAGTTGTTTGAAAGTTGTTTCATGCTTCTGCTCCTCAAGACAAAAAAGCTGTTTTCTCAGAGCATACAATGCTCTGACATTACAGCAGTATACATTTGAATTTTACTCAAATCTACTGAATGCAAACCTGATGGAAACACATTGGGTTTATTTCCCACTTGGTTCTGAGCAGCTTGAAAGTAGTTTCATGCTTCTGCTCATCAAGACAAAAAAGTTCTTTTCTCAGTCCGCACAATACTTTGACAAAAGAATGAGTATACATTTCTATTATACTCAAAAATACTGACTGCATACTGAATGGAAACAGCTTAGATGAAGTTCCCACATGATTCTGACTTGTTTGGAAGTAGTTTCATGCTTCTGCTCATTAAGAGAAAAAAGTTGTCATCTCAGTGCACACAATGCTCTGACTTCAAAGTAAATGTACATTTCAATTTTACTCAAAAGTACTGACTGCAAAGCTAATGGAAACACCTTTGTGTTTACTTCTCACATGATTCTGAGTTGTTTGAAAGTTGTTTCATGCTTCTGCTCCTCAACACAAAAAAGCTGTTTTCTCAGAGCATACAATGCTCTGACATTACACCAGTATACATTTGAATTTTACTCAAATCTACTGAATGCAAACCTGATGGAAACACATTGGGTTTATTTCCCACATGATTCTGAGTAGCTTGAAAGTAGCTTCATGCTTCTGCTCATCAAGACAAAAAAGTTCTTTTCTCAGTCCACACAACACTTTGACAAAAGAATGAGTATACATTTCTATTATACTCAAAAATACTGACTGCATACTGAATGGAAACAGCTTAGATGAAGTTCCCACATGATTCTGACTTGTTTGGAAGTAGTTTCATGCTTCTGCTCATTAAGAGAAAAAAGTTGTCATCTCAGTGCACACAATGCTCTGACTTCAAAGTAATGTACATTTCAATTTTACTCAAAACTACTGACTGGAAAGGTAATGGAAACACCTTTGCTTTACTTCTGACATGATTCTGAGTTATTTGAAAGTTGTTTTATGCTTCTGCTCCTCAAGACAAAAAAGCTGTTTTCTCAGAGCATACAATGCTCTGACATTACAGCAGTATACATTTGAATTTTACTCAAATCTACTGAATGCAAACCTGATGGAAACACATTGGGTTTACTTCCCACATGATTCTGAGTAGTTTGAAAGTAGTTTCATGCCTCTGCTCATCAAGACAAAAAAGTTCTTTTCTCAGTCCACACAATGCTTTGACAAAAGAATGAGTATACATTTCTATTATACTCAAAAATACTGACTGCATACTGAATGGAAACAGCTTAGATGAAGTTCCAACATGATTCTGACTTGTTTGGAAGTAGTTTCATGCTTCTGTTCATTAAGAGGAAAAAGTTGTCATCTCAGTGCACACACTGCTCTAACTTGAAAGTAATGTACATTTCAATTTTACTCAAAAGTACTGACTGCAAAGCTGATCGAAACACCTTTGGTTTACTTCTCACATGATTCTGAGTTGTTTGAAAGTTGTTTCATGCTTCTGCTCCTCAAGACAAAAAAGCTGTTTTCTCAGAGCATACAATGCTCTGACATTACAGCAGTTTACATTTGAATTTCACTCAAATCTACTGAATGCAAACCTGATGGAAACACATTGGGTTTATTTCCCACATGATTCTGAGTAGCTTGAAAGCAGTTTCATGCCTCTGCTCATCAAGACAAAAAAGTTCTTTTCTCAGTCCACTCAACGCTTTGACAAAAGAATGAGTATACATTTCTATTATAGTCAAAAATACTGACTGCATACTGAATGGAAACAGCTTTGATGAAGTTCCCTCATGATTCTGACTTGTTTGGAAGTAGTTTCATGCTTCTGCTCATTAAGAGAAAAAAGTTGTCATCTCAGTGCACACAATGCTCTGACTTCAAAGTAATGTACATTAAAATTTTACTCAAAACTACTGACTGGAAAGGTAATGGAAACACCTTTGGTTTACTTCTCACATGATTCTGAGTTGTTTGAAAGTTGTTTTATGCTTCTGCTCCTCAAGACAAAAAAGCTGTTTTCTCAGAGCATACAATGCTCTGACATTACAGCAGTATACATTTGAATTTTACTCAAATCTACTGAATGCAAACCTGATGGAAACACATTGGGTTTACTTCACACATGATTGTGAGTAGTTTGAAAGTAGTTTCATGCCTCTGCTCATCAAGACAAAAAAGTTCTTTTCTCAGTCCACACAATGCTTTGACAAAAGAATGAGTATACATTTCTATTATACTCAAAAATACTGACTGCATACTGAATGGAAACAGCTTAGATGAAGTTCCCACATGACTTGTTTGGAAGTAGTTTCATGCTTCTGATTGAGAGAAAAAAGTTGTCATCTCAGTGCACACAATGCTCTGACTTCAAAGTAATGTACATTTCAATTTTACTCAAAACTACTGACTGGAAAGGTAATGGAAACACCTTTGGTTTACTTCTCACATGATTCTGAGTTGTTTGAAAGTTGTTTCATGCTTCTGCTCCTCAAGACAAAAAAGCTGTTTTCTCAGAGCATACTTTGCTCTGACATTACAGCAGTATACATTTGAATTTTACTCAAATCTACTGAATGCAAACCTGATGGAAACACATTGGGTTTACTTCACACATGATTCTGAGTAGTTTGAAAGTAGTTTCATGCCTCTGCTCATCAAGACAAAGAAGTTCTTTTCTCAGTCCACACAATGCTTTGACAAAAGAATGAGTATGCATTTCTATTATACTCAAAAATACTGACTGCATACTGAATGGAAACAGCTTTGATGAAGTTCCCTCATGATTCTGACTTGTTTGGAAGTAGTTTCATGCTCTGCTCATTAAGAGAAAAAAGTTGTCATCTCAGTGCACACAATGCTCTATCTTCAAGGTAATGTACATTTCAATTTTACTCAAAAGTACTGACTGCAAAGCTAATGGAAACACCTTTGGTTTACTTCTCACATGATTCTGAGTTGTTTGAAAGTTGTTTCATGCTTCTGCTCCTCAAGACAAAAAAGCTGTTTTCTCAGAGCATACAATGCTCTGACATTACAGCAGTATACATTTGAATTTTACTCAAATCTACTGAATGCAAACCTGATGGAAACACATTGGGTTTATTTCCCACTTGGTTCTGAGCAGCTTGAAAGTAGTTTCATGCTTCTGCTCATCAAGACAAAAAAGTTCTTTTCTCAGTCCGCACAATACTTTGACAAAAGAATGAGTATACATTTCTATTATACTCAAAAATACTGACTGCATACTGAATGGAAACAGCTTAGATGAAGTTCCCACATGATTCTGACTTGTTTGGAAGTAGTTTCATGCTTCTGCTCATTAAGAGAAAAAAGTTGTCATCTCAGTGCACACAATGCTCTGACTTCAAAGTAATGTACATTTCAATTTTACTCAAAACTACTGACTGGAAAGGTAATGGAAACACCTTTGCTTTACTTCTGACATGATTCTGAGTTATTTGAAAGTTGTTTTATGCTTCTGCTCCTCAAGACAAAAAAGCTGTTTTCTCAGAGCATACAATGCTCTGACATTACAGCAGTATACATTTGAATTTTACTCAAATCTACTGAATGCAAACCTGATGGAAACACATTGGGTTTACTTCCCACATGATTCTGAGTAGTTTGAAAGTAGTTTCATGCCTCTGCTCATCAAGACAAAAAAGTTCTTTTCTCAGTCCACACAATGCTTTGACCAAAGAATGAGTATACATTTCTATTATACTCAAAAATACTGACTGCATACTGAATGGAAACAGCTTAGATGAAGTTCCAACAGGATTCTGACTTGTTTGGAAGTAGTTTCATGCTTCTGTTCATTAAGAGGAAAAAGTTGTCATCTCAGTGCACACACTGCTCTAACTTGAAAGTAATGTACATTTCAATTTTACTCAAAAGTACTGACTGCAAAGCTGATCGAAACACCTTTGGTTTACTTCTCACATGATTCTGAGTTGTTTGAAAGTTGTTTCATGCTTCTGCTCCTCAAGACAAAAAAGCTGTTTTCTCAGAGCATACAATGCTCTGACATTACAGCAGTTTACATTTGAATTTCACTCAAATCTACTGAATGCAAACCTGATGGAAACACATTGGGTTTATTTCCCACATGATTCTGAGTAGCTTGAAAGCAGTTTCATGCCTCTGCTCATCAAGACAAAAAAGTTCTTTTCTCAGTCCACACAACGCTTTGACAAAAGAATGAGTATACATTTCTATTATAGTCAAAAATACTGACTGCATACTGAATGGAAACAGCTTTGATGAAGTTCCCTCATGATTCTGACTTGTTTGGAAGTAGTTTCATGCTTCTGCTCATTAAGAGAAAAAAGTTGTCATCTCAGTGCACACAATGCTCTATCTTCAAGGTAATGTACATTTCAATTTTACTCAAAAGTACTGACTGCAAAGCTAATGGAAACACCTTTGGTTTACTTCTCACATGATTCTGAGTTGTTTGAAAGTTGTTTCATGCTTCTGCTCCTCAAGACAAAAAAGCTGTTTTCTCAGAGCATACAATGCTCTGACATTACAGCAGTATAAATTTGAATTTTACTCAAATCTACTGAATGCAAACCTGATGGAAACACATTGGGTTTATTTCCCACTTGGTTCTGAGCAGCTTGAAAGTAGTTTCATGCTTCTGCTCATCAAGACAAAAAAGTTCTTTTCTCAGTCCGCACAATACTTTGACAAAAGAATGAGTATACATTTCTATTATACTCAAAAATACTGACTGCATACTGAATGGAAACAGCTTAGATGAAGTTCCCACATGATTCTGACTTGTTTGGAAGTAGTTTCATGCTTCTGCTCATTAAGAGAAAAAAGTTGTCATCTCAGTGCACACAATGCTCTGACTTCAAAGTAATGTACATTTCAATTTTACTCAAAACTACTGACTGGAAAGGTAATGGAAACACCTTTGCTTTACTTCTGACATGATTCTGAGTTATTTGAAAGTTGTTTTATGCTTCTGCTCCTCAAGACAAAAAAGCTGTTTTCTCAGAGCATACAATGCTCTGACATTACAGCAGTATACATTTGAATTTTACTCAAATCTACTGAATGCAAACCTGATGGAAACACATTGGGTTTACTTCCCACATGATTCTGAGTAGTTTGAAAGTAGTTTCATGCCTCTGCTCATCAAGACAAAAAAGTTCTTTTCTCAGTCCACACAATGCTTTGACAAAAGAATGAGTATACATTTCTATTATACTCAAAAATACTGACTGCATACTGAATGGAAACAGCTTAGATGAAGTTCCAACATGATTCTGACTTGTTTGGAAGTAGTTTCATGCTTCTGTTCATTAAGAGGAAAAAGTTGTCATCTCAGTGCACACACTGCTCTAACTTGAAAGTAATGTACATTTCAATTTTACTCAAAAGTACTGACTGCAAAGCTGATCGAAACACCTTTGGTTTACTTCTCACATGATTCTGAGTTGTTTGAAAGTTGTTTCATGCTTCTGCTCCTCAAGACAAAAAAGCTGTTTTCTCAGAGCATACAATGCTCTGACATTACAGCAGTTTACATTTGAATTTCACTCAAATCTACTGAATGCAAACCTGATGGAAACACATTGGGTTTATTTCCCACATGATTCTGAGTAGCTTGAAAGCAGTTTCATGCCTCTGCTCATCAAGACAAAAAAGTTCTTTTCTCAGTCCACACAACGCTTTGACAAAAGAATGAGTATACATTTCTATTATAGTCAAAAATACTGACTGCATACTGAATGGAAACAGCTTTGATGAAGTTCCCTCATGATTCTGACTTGTTTGGAAGTAGTTTCATGCTTCTGCTCATTAAGAGAAAAAAGTTGTCATCTCAGTGCACACAATGCTCTATCTTCAAGGTAATGTACATTTCAATTTTACTCAAAAGTACTGACTGCAAAGCTAATGGAAACACCTTTGCTTTACTTCTCACATGATTCTGAGTTGTTTGAAAGTTGTTTTATGCTTCTGCTCCTCAAGACAAAAAAGCTGTTTTCTCAGAGCATACAATGCTCTGACATTACAGCAGTATACATTTGAATTTTACTCAAATCTACTGAATGCAAACCTGATGGAAACACATTGGGTTTACTTCCCACATGATTCTGAGTAGTTTGAAAGTAGTTTCATGCCTCTGCTCATCAAGACAAAAAAGTTCTTTTCTCAGTCCACACAATGCTTTGACAAAAGAATGAGTATACATTTCTATTATTCTCAAAAATACTGACTGCATACTGAATGGAAACAGCTTAGATGAAGTTCCCACATGATTCTGTCTTGTTTGGAAGTAGTTTCATGCTTCTGCTCATTAAGAGAAAAAAGTTGTCATCTCAGTGCAGACACTGCTCTAACTTGAAAGTAATGTACGTTTCAATTTTCCTCAAAAGTACTGACTGCAAAGCTGATCGAAACACCTTTGGTCTACTTCACACATGATTCTGAGTTGTTTGAAAGTTGTTTCATGCTTCTGCTCCTCAAGACAAAAAAGCTGTTTTCTCAGAGCATACAATGCTCTGACATTACAGCAGTATACATTTGAATTTTACTCAAATCTACTGAATGCAAACCTGATGGAAACACATTGGGTTTACTTCACACATGATTGTGAGTAGTTTGAAAGTAGTTTCATGCCTCTGCTCATCAAGACAAAAAAGTTCTTTTATCAGTCCACACAATGCTTTGACAAAAGAATGAGTATACATTTCTATTATACTCAAAAATACTGACTGCATACTGAATGGAAACAGCTTAGATGAAGTTCCCACATGACTTGTTTGGAAGTAGTTTCATGCTTCTGCTCATTGAGAGAAAAAAGTTGTCATCTCAGTGCACACAATGCTCTGACTTCAAAGTAATGTACATTTCAATTTTACTCAAAACTACTGACTGGAAAGGTAATGGAAACACCTTTGGTTTACTTCTCACATAATTCTGAGTTGTTTGAAAGTTGTTTCATGCTTCTGATCCTCAAGACAAAAAAGCTGTTTTCTCAGAGCATACAATGCTCTGACATTACAGCAGTATATATTTGAATTTTACTCAAATCTACTGAATGCAAACCTGATGGAAACACATTGGGTTTACTTCACACATGATTCTGAGTAGTTTGAAAGTAGTTTCATGCCTCTGCTCATCAAGACAAAAAAGTTCTTTTCTCAGTCCACACAATGCTTTGACAAAAGAATGAGTATGCATTTCTATTATACTCAAAAATACTGACTGCATACTGAATGGAAACAGCTTAGATGAAGTTCCCACATGATTCTGACTTGTTTGGAAGTAGTTTCATGCTTCTGCTCATTAAGAGAAAAAAGTTGTCATCTCAGTGCACACAATGCTCTGACTTCAAAGTAAATGTACATTTCAATTTTACTCAAAAGTACTGACTGCAAAGCTAATGGAAACACCTTTGGTTTACTTCTCACATGATTCTGAGTTGTTTGAAAGTTGTTTCATGCTTCTGCTCCTCAAGACAAAAAAGCTGTTTTCTCAGAGCATACAATGCTCTGACATTACACCAGTATACATTTGAATTTTACTCAAATCTACTGAATGCAAACCTGATGGAAACACATTGGGTTTATTTCCCACATGATTCTGAGTAGCTTGAAAGTAGTTTCATGCTTCTGCTCATCAAGACAAAAAAGTTCTTTTCTCAGTCCACACAACACTTTGACAAAAGAATGAGTATACATTTCTATTATACTCAAAAATACTGACTGCATACTGAATGGAAACAGCTTAGATGAAGTTCCCACATGATTCTGACTTGTTTGGAAGTAGTTTCATGCTTCTGCTCATTAAGAGAAAAAAGTTGTCATCTCAGTGCACACAATGCTCTGACTTCAAAGTAATGTATATTTCAATTTTACTCATAACTACTGACTGGAAAGGTAATGGAAACACCTTTGGTTTACTTCTCACATGATTCTGAGTTGTTTGAAAGTTGTTTCATGCTTCTGCTCCTCAAGACAAAAAAGCTGTATTCTCAGAGCATACAATGCTCTGACATTACAGCAGTATACATTTGAATTTTACTCAAATCTACTGAATGCAAACCTGATGGAAACAGATTGGGTTTAATTCCCACATGATTCTGAGTAGCTTGATAGTAGTTTCATGCTTCTGCTCATCAAGACAAAAAAGTTATTTTCTCAGTCCACACAATGCTTTGGCAAAAGAATGAGTAATAATTTCTATTATACTCAAAAATACTGACTGCATACTGAATGGAAACAGCTTAGATGAAGTTCCCACATGATTCTGACTTGTTTGGAAGTAGTTTCATGCTTCTGCTCATTAAGAGAAAAAAGTTGTCATCTCAGTGCACACAATGCTCTGACTTCAAAGTAAATGTACATTTCAATTTTACTCAAAAGTACTGACTGCAAAGCTAATGGAAACACCTTTGGTTTACTTCTCACATGATTCTGAGTTGTTTGAAAGTTGTTTCATGCTTCTGCTCCTCAACACAAAAAAGCTGTTTTCTCAGAGCATACAATGCTCTGACATTACACCAGTATACATTTGAATTTTACTCAAATCTACTGAATGCAAACCTGATGGAAACACATTGGGTTTATTTCCCACATGATTCTGAGTAGCTTGAAAGTAGCTTCATGCTTCTGCTCATCAAGACAAAAAAGTTCTTTTCTCAGTCCACACAACACTTTGACAAAAGAATGAGTATACATTTCTATTATACTCAATAATACTGACTGCATACTGAATGGAAACAGCTTAGATGAAGTTCCCACATGATTCTGACTTGTTTGGAAGTAGTTTCATGCTTCTGCTCATTAAGAGAAAAAAGTTGTCATCTCAGTGCACACAATGCTCTGACTTCAAAGTAATGTACATTTCAATTTTACTCAAAACTACTGACTGGAAAGGTAATGGAAACACCTTTGGTTTACTTCTCACATGATTCTGAGTAGTTTGAAAGTAGTTTCATGCCTCTGCTCATCAAGACAAAGAAGTTCTTTTCTCAGTCCACACAATGCTTTGACAAAAGAATGAGTATGCATTTCTATTATACTCAAAAATACTGACTGCATACTGAATGGAAACAGCTTTGATGAAGTTCCCTCATGATTCTGACTTGTTTGGAAGTAGTTTCATGCTCTGCTCATTAAGAGAAAAAAGTTGTCATCTCAGTGCACACAATGCTCTATCTTCAAGGTAATGTTACATTTCAATTTTACTCAAAAGTACTGACTGCAAAGCTAATGGAAACATCTTTGGTTTACTTCTCACATGATTCTGAGTTGTTTGAAGTTGTTTCATGCTTCTGCTCCTCAAGACAAAAAAGCTGTTTTCTCAGAGCATACAATGCTCTGACATTACAGCAGTATACATTTGAATTTTACTCAAATCTACTGAATGCAAACCTGATGGAAACACATTGGGTTTATTTCCCACTGGTTCTGAGCAGCTTGAAAGTAGTTTTCATGCTTCTGCTCATCAAGACAAAAAAGTTCTTTTCTCAGTCCGCACAATACTTTGACAAAAGAATGAGTATACATTTCTATTATACTCAAAAATACTGACTGCATACTGAATGGAAACAGCTTAGATGAAGTTCCCACATGATTCTGACTTGTTTGGAAGTAGTTTCATGCTTCTGCTCATTAAGAGAAAAAAAGTTGTCATCTCAGTGCACACAATGCTCTGACTTCAAAGTAATGTACATTTCAATTTTACTCAAAACTACTGACTGGAAAGGTAATGGAAACACCTTTGCTTTACTTCTGACATGATTCTGAGTTATTTGAAAGTTGTTTTATGCTTCTGCTCCTCAAGACAAAAAAGCTGTTTTCTCAGAGCATACAATGCTCTGACATTACAGCAGTATACATTTGAATTTACTCAAATCTACTGAATGCAAACCTGATGGAAACACATTGGGTTTATTTCCCACTTGGTTCTGAGCAGCTTGAAAGTAGTTTCATGCTTCTGCTCATCAAGACAAAAAAGTTCTTTTCTCAGTCCGCACAATACTTTGACAAAAGAATGAAGTATACATTTCTATTATACTCAAAAATACTGACTGCATACTGAATGGAAACAGCTTAGATGAAGTTCCCACATGATTCTGACTTGTTTGGAAGTAGTTTCATGCTTCTGCTCATTAAGAGAAAAAAGTTGTCATCTCAGTGCACACAATGCTCTGACTTCAAAGTAATGTACATTTCAATTTTACTCAAAACTACTGACTGGAAAGGTAATGGAAACACCTTTGCTTTACTTCTGACATGATTCTGAGTTATTTGAAAGTTGTTTTATGCTTCTGCTCCTCAAGACAAAAAAGCTGT
The DNA here is from genome assembly GCF_030028105.1 of Mobula birostris. Lineage (NCBI taxonomy): Eukaryota > Metazoa > Chordata > Chondrichthyes > Myliobatiformes > Myliobatidae > Mobula > Mobula birostris. The sequence goes on from NW_027277864.1 coordinate 350,082, forward strand.
TTTCTCAGAGCATACAATGCTCTGACATTACAGCAGTATACATTTGAATTTTACTCAAATCTACTGAATGCAAACCTGATGGAAACACATTGGGTTTACTTCCCAGATGATTCTGAGTAGTTTGAAAGTAGTTTCATGCCTCTGCTCATCAAGACAAAAAAGTTCTTTTCTCAGTCCACACAATGCTTTGACAAAAGAATGAGTATACATTTCTATTATACTCAAAAATACTGACTGCATACTGAATGGAAACAGCTTAGATGAAGTTCCAACATGATTCTGACTTGTTTGGAAGTAGTTTCATGCTTCTGTTCATTAAGAGGAAAAAGTTGTCATCTCAGTGCACACACTGCTCTAACTTGAAAGTAATGTACATTTCAATTTTACTCAAAAGTACTGACTGCAAAGCTGATCGAAACACCTTTGGTTTACTTCTCACATGATTCTGAGTTGTTTGAAAGTTGTTTCATGCTTCTGCTCCTCAAGACAAAAAAGCTGTTTTCTCAGAGCATACAATGCTCTGACATTACAGCAGTTTACATTTGAATTTCACTCAAATCTACTGAATGCAAACCTGATGGAAACACATTGGGTTTATTTCCCACATGATTCTGAGTAGCTTGAAAGCAGTTTCATGCCTCTGCTCATCAAGACAAAAAAGTTCTTTTCTCAGTCCACACAACGCTTTGACAAAAGAATGAGTATACATTTCTATTATAGTCAAAAATACTGACTGCATACTGAATGGAAACAGCTTTGATGAAGTTCCCTCATGATTCTGACTTGTTTGGAAGTAGTTTCATGCTTCTGCTCATTAAGAGAAAAAAGTTGTCATCTCAGTGCACACAATGCTCTATCTTCAAGGTAATGTACATTTCAATTTTATTCAAAAGTACTGACTGCAAAGCTAATGGAAACACCTTTGCTTTACTTCTCACATGATTCTGGGTTGTTTGAAAGTTGTTTTATGCTTCTGCTCCTCAAGACAAAAAAGCTGTTTTCTCAGAGCATACAATGCTCTGACATTACAGCAGTATACATTTGAATTTTACTGAAATCTACTGAATGCAAACCTGATGGAAACACATTGGGTTTACTTCCCACATGATTCTGAGTAGTTTGAAAGTAGTTTCATGCCTCTGCTCATCAAGACAAAAAAGTTCTTTTCTCAGTCCACACAATGCTTTGACAAAAGAATGAGTATACATTTCTATTATTCTCAAAAATACTGACTGCATACTGAATGGAAACAGCTTAGATGAAGTTCCCACATGATTCTGTCTTGTTTGAAGTAGTTTCATGCTTCTGCTCATTAAGAGAAAAAAGTTGTCATCTCAGTGCAGACACTGCTCTAACTTGAAAGTAATGTACGTTTCAATTTTCCTCAAAAGTACTGACTGCAAAGCTGATCGAAACACCTTTGGTTACTTCACACATGATCTGAGTTGTTTGAAAGTTGTTTCATGCTTCTGCTCCTCAAGACAAAAAAAGCTGTTTTCTCAGAGCATACAATGCTCTGACATTACAGCAGTATACATTTGAATTTTACTCAAATCTACTGAATGCAAACCTGATGGAAACACATTGGGTTTACTTCACACATGATTCTGAGTAGTTTGAAAGTAGTTTCATGCCTCTGCTCATCAAGACAAAGAAGTTCTTTTCTCAGTCCACACAATGCTTTGACAAAAGAATGAGTATGCATTTCTATTATACTCAAAAATACTGACTGCATACTGAATGGAACAGCTTAGATGAAGTTCCCACATGATTCTGACTTGTTTGGAAGTAGTTTCATGCTTCTGCTCATTAAGAGAAAAAAGTTGTCATCTCAGTGCACACAATGCTCTATCTTCAAGGTAATGTACATTTCAATTTTACTCAAAAGTACTGACTGCAAAGCTAATGGAAACACCTTTGCTTTACTTCTCACATGATTCTGAGTTGTTTGAAAGTTGTTTTATGCTTCTGCTCCTCAAGACAAAAAAGCTGTTTTCTCAGAGCATACAATGCTCTGACATTACAGCAGTATACATTTGAATTTTACTGAAATCTACTGAATGCAAACCTGATGGAAACACATTGGGTTTACTTCCCACATGATTCTGAGTAGTTTGAAAGTAGTTTCATGCCTCTGCTCATCAAGACAAAAAAGTTCTTTTCTCAGTCCACACAATGCTTTGACAAAAGAATGAGTATACATTTCTATTATTCTCAAAAATACTGACTGCATACTGAATGGAAACAGCTTAGATGAAGTTCCCACATGATTCTGTCTTGTTTGGAAGTAGTTTCATGCTTCTGCTCATTAAGAGAAAAAAGTTGTCATCTCAGTGCACACAATGCTCTGACTTCAAAGTAATGTACATTTCAATTTTACTCATAACTACTGACTGGAAAGGTAATGGAAACACCTTTGGTTTACTTCTCACATGATTCTGAGTTGTTTGAAAGTTGTTTCATGCTTCTGCTCCTCAAGACAAAAAAGCTGTATTCTCAGAGCATACAATGCTCTGACATTGCAGCAGTATGCATTTGAATTTTACTCAAATCTACTGAATGCAAACCTGATGGAAACAGATTGGGTTTACTTCCCACATGATTCTGAGTAGCTTGATAGTAGTTTCATGCTTCTGCTCATCAAGACAAAAAAGTTATTTTCTCAGTCCACACAATGCTTTGGCAAAAGAATGAGTAATAATTTCTATTATACTCAAAAATACTGACTGCATACTGAATGGAAACAGCTTAGATGAAGTTCCCACATGATTCTGACTTGTTTGGAAGTAGTTTCATGCTTCTGCTCATTAAGAGAAAAAAGTTGTCATCTCAGTGCACACAATGCTCTGACTTCAAAGTAAATGTACATTTCAATTTTACTCAAAAGTACTGACTGCAAAGCTAATGGAAACACCTTTGGTTTACTTCTCACATGATTCTGAGTTGTTTGAAAGTTGTTTCATGCTTCTGCTCCTCAACACAAAAAAGCTGTTTTCTCAGAGCATACAATGCTCTGACATTACACCAGTATACATTTGAATTTTACTCAATTCTACTGAATGCAAACCTGATGGAAACACATTGGGTTTATTTCCCACATGATTCTGAGTAGCTTGAAAGTAGCTTCATGCTTCTGCTCATCAAGACAAAAAAGTTCTTTTCTCAGTCCACACAACACTTTGACAAAAGAATGAGTATACATTTCTATTATACTCAATAATACTGACTGCATACTGAATGGAAACAGCTTAGATGAAGTTCCCACATGATTCTGACTTGTTTGGAAGTAGTTTAATGCTTCTGCTCATTAAGAGAAAAAAGTTGTCATCTCAGTGCACACAATGCTCTGACTTCAAAGTAATGTACATTAAAATTTTACTCAAAACTACTGACTGGAAAGGTAATGGAAACACCTTTGGTTTACTTCTCACATGATTCTGAGTTGTTTGAAAGTTGTTTTATGCTTCTGCTCCTCAAGACAAAAAAGCTGTTTTCTCAGAGCATACAATGCTCTGACATTACAGCAGTATACATTTGAATTTTACTCAAATCTACTGAATGCAAACCTGATGGAAACACATTGGGTTTACTTCACACATGATTGTGAGTAGTTTGAAAGTAGTTTCATGCCTCTGCTCATCAAGACAAAAAAGTTCTTTTCTCAGTCCACACAATGCTTTGACAAAAGAATGAGTATACATTTCTATTATACTCAAAAATACTGACTGCATACTGAATGGAAACAGCTTAGATGAAGTTCCCACATGATTCTGACTTGTTTGGAAGTAGTTTCATGCTTCTGCTCATTAAGAGAAAAAAGTTGTCATCTCAGTGCACACAATGCTCTGACTTCAAAGTAATGTACATTTCAATTTTACTCAAAACTACTGACTGGAAAGGTAATGGAAACACCTTTGGTTTACTTCTCACATGATTCTGAGTTGTTTGAAAGTTGTTTCATGCTTCTGCTCCTCAAGACAAAAAAGCTGTTTTCTCAGAGCATACTTTGCTCTGACATTACAGCAGTATACATTTGAATTTTACTCAAATCTACTGAATGCAAACCTGATGGAAACACATTGGGTTTACTTCACACATGATTCTGAGTAGTTTGAAAGTAGTTTCATGCCTCTGCTCATCAAGACAAAGAAGTTCTTTTCTCAGTCCACACAATGCTTTGACAAAAGAATGAGTATGCATTTCTATTATACTCAAAAATAATGACTGCATACTGAATGGAAACAGCTTTGATGAAGTTCCCTCATGATTCTGACTTGTTTGGAAGTAGTTTCATGCTCTGCTCATTAAGAGAAAAAAGTTGTCATCTCAGTGCACACAATGCTCTATCTTCAAGGTAATGTACATTTCAATTTTACTCAAAAGTACTGACTGCAAAGCTAATGGAAACACCTTTGGTTTACTTCTCACATGATTCTGAGTTGTTTGAAAGTTGTTTCATGCTTCTGCTCCTCAAGACAAAAAAGCTGTTTTCTCAGAGCATACAATGCTCTGACATTACAGCAGTATACATTTGAATTTTACTCAAATCTACTGAATGCAAACCTGATGGAAACACATTGGGTTTATTTCCCACTTGGTTCTGAGCAGCTTGAAAGTAGTTTCATGCTTCTGCTCATCAAGACAAAAAAGTTCTTTTCTCAGTCCGCACAATACTTTGACAAAAGAATGAGTATACATTTCTATTATACTCAAAAATACTGACTGCATACTGAATGGAAACAGCTTAGATGAAGTTCCCACATGATTCTGACTTGTTTGGAAGTAGTTTCATGCTTCTGCTCATTAAGAGAAAAAAGTTGTCATCTCAGTGCACACAATGCTCTGACTTCAAAGTAAATGTACATTTCAATTTTACTCAAAAGTACTGACTGCAAAGCTAATGGAAACACCTTTGTGTTTACTTCTCACATGATTCTGAGTTGTTTGAAAGTTGTTTCATGCTTCTGCTCCTCAACACAAAAAAGCTGTTTTCTCAGAGCATACAATGCTCTGACATTACACCAGTATACATTTGAATTTTACTCAAATCTACTGAATGCAAACCTGATGGAAACACATTGGGTTTATTTCCCACATGATTCTGAGTAGCTTGAAAGTAGCTTCATGCTTCTGCTCATCAAGACAAAAAAGTTCTTTTCTCAGTCCACACAACACTTTGACAAAAGAATGAGTATACATTTCTATTATACTCAATAATACTGACTGCATACTGAATGGAAACAGCTTAGATGAAGTTCCCACATGATTCTGACTTGTTTGGAAGTAGTTTCATGCTTCTGCTCATTAAGAGAAAAAAGTTGTCATCTCAGTGCACACAATGCTCTGACTTCAAAGTAATGTACATTAAAATTTTACTCAAAACTACTGACTGGAAAGGTAATGGAAACACCTTTGGTTTACTTCTCACATGATTCTGAGTTGTTTGAAAGTTGTTTTATGCTTCTGCTCCTCAAGACAAAAAAGCTGTTTTCTCAGAGCATACAATGCTCTGACATTACAGCAGTATACATTTGAATTTTACTCAAATCTACTGAATGCAAACCTGATGGAAACACATTGGGTTTACTTCACACATGATTGTGAGTAGTTTGAAAGTAGTTTCATGCCTCTGCTCATCAAGACAAAAAAGTTCTTTTCTCAGTCCACACAATGCTTTGACAAAAGAATGAGTATACATTTCAATTATACTCAAAAATACTGACTGCATACTGAATGGAAACAGCTTAGATGAAGTTCCCACATGACTTGTTTGGAAGTAGTTTCATGCTTCTGATTGAGAGAAAAAAGTTGTCATCTCAGTGCACACAATGATCTGACTTCAAAGTAATGTACATTTCAATTTTACTCAAAACTATTGACTGGAAAGGTAATGGAAACACCTTTGGTTTACTTCTCACATGATTCTGAGTTGTTTGAAAGTTGTTTCATGCTTCTGCTCCTCAAGACAAAAAAGCTGTTTTCTCAGAGCATACTTTGCTCTGACATTACAGCAGTATACATTTGAATTTTACTCAAATCTACTGAATGCAAACCTGATGGAAACACATTGGGTTTACTTCACACATGATTCTGAGTAGTTTGAAAGTAGTTTCATGCCTCTGCTCATCAAGACAAAGAAGTTCTTTTCTCAGTCCACACAATGCTTTGACAAAAGAATGAGTATGCATTTCTATTATACTCAAAAATACTGACTGCATACTGAATGGAAACAGCTTTGATGAAGTTCCCTCATGATTCTGACTTGTTTGGAAGTAGTTTCATGCTCTGCTCATTAAGAGAAAAAAGTTGTCATCTCAGTGCACACAATGCTCTATCTTCAAGGTAATGTACATTTCAATTTTACTCAAAAGTACTGACTGCAAAGCTAATGGAAACACCTTTGGTTTACTTCTCACATGATTCTGAGTTGTTTGAAAGTTGTTTCATGCTTCTGCTCCTCAAGACAAAAAAGCTGTTTTCTCAGAGCATACAATGCTCTGACATTACAGCAGTATACATTTGAATTTTACTCAAATCTACTGAATGCAAACCTGATGGAAACACATTGGGTTTATTTCCCACTTGGTTCTGAGCAGCTTGAAAGTAGTTTCATGCTTCTGCTCATCAAGACAAAAAAGTTCTTTTCTCAGTCCGCACAATACTTTGACAAAAGAATGAGTATACATTTCTATTATACTCAAAAATACTGACTGCATACTGAATGGAAACAGCTTAGATGAAGTTCCCACATGATTCTGACTTGTTTGGAAGTAGTTTCATGCTTCTGCTCATTAAGAGAAAAAAGTTGTCATCTCAGTGCACACAATGCTCTGACTTCAAAGTAATGTACATTTCAATTTTACTCAAAACTACTGACTGGAAAGGTAATGGAAACACCTTTGCTTTACTTCTGACATGATTCTGAGTTATTTGAAAGTTGTTTTATGCTTCTGCTCCTCAAGACAAAAAAGCTGTTTTCTCAGAGCATACAATGCTCTGACATTACAGCAGTATACATTTGAATTTTACTCAAATCTACTGAATGCAAACCTGATGGAAACACATTGGGTTTACTTCCCACATGATTCTGAGTAGTTTGAAAGTAGTTTCATGCCTCTGCTCATCAAGACAAAAAAGTTCTTTTCTCAGTCCACACAATGCTTTGACAAAAGAATGAGTATACATTTCTATTATACTCAAAAATACTGACTGCATACTGAATGGAAACAGCTTAGATGAAGTTCCAACATGATTCTGACTTGTTTGGAAGTAGTTTCATGCTTCTGTTCATTAAGAGGAAAAAGTTGTCATCTCAGTGCACACACTGCTCTAACTTGAAAGTAATGTACATTTCAATTTTACTCAAAAGTACTGACTGCAAAGCTGATCGAAACACCTTTGGTTTACTTCTCACATGATTCTGAGTTGTTTGAAAGTTGTTTCATGCTTCTGCTCCTCAAGACAAAAAAGCTGTTTTCTCAGAGCATACAATGCTCTGACATTACAGCAGTTTACATTTGAATTTCACTCAAATCTACTGAATGCAAACCTGATGGAAACACATTGGGTTTATTTCCCACATGATTCTGAGTAGCTTGAAAGCAGTTTCATGCCTCTGCTCATCAAGACAAAAAAGTTCTTTTCTCAGTCCACACAACGCTTTGACAAAAGAATGAGTATACATTTCTATTATAGTCAAAAATACTGACTGCATACTGAATGGAAACAGCTTTGATGAAGTTCCCTCATGATTCTGACTTGTTTGGAAGTAGTTTCATGCTTCTGCTCATTAAGAGAAAAAAGTTGTCATCTCAGTGCACACAATGCTCTATCTTCAAGGTAATGTACATTTCAATTTTACTCAAAAGTACTGACTGCAAAGCTAATGGAAACACCTTTGGTTTACTTCTCACATGATTCTGAGTTGTTTGAAAGTTGTTTCATGCTTCTGCTCCTCAAGACAAAAAAGCTGTTTTCTCAGAGCATACAATGCTCTGACATTACAGCAGTATATATTTGAATTTTACTCAAATCTACTGAATGCAAACCTGATGGAAACACATTGGGTTTACTTCCCACATGATTCTGAGTAGTTTGAAAGTAGTTTCATGCCTCTGCTCATCAAGACAAAAAAGTTCTTTTCTCAGTCCACACAATGCTTTGACAAAAGAATGAGTATACATTTCTATTATTCTCAAAAATACTGACTGCATACTGAATGGAAACAGCTTAGATGAAGTTCCCACATGATTCTGTCTTGTTTGGAAGTAGTTTCATGCTTCTGCTCATTAAGAGAAAAAAGTTGTCATCTCAGTGCAGACACTGCTCTAACTTGAAAGTAATGTACGTTTCAATTTTCCTCAAAAGTACTGACTGCAAAGCTGATCGAAACACCTTTGGTTTACTTCACACATGATTCTGAGTTGTTTGAAAGTTGTTTCATGCTTCTGCTCCTCAAGACAAAAAAGCTGTTTTCTCAGAGCATACAATGCTCTGACATTACAGCAGTATACATTTGAATTTTACTCAAATCTACTGAATGCAAACCTGATGGAAACACATTGGGTTTACTTCACACATGATTGTGAGTAGTTTGAAAGTAGTTTCATGCCTCTGCTCATCAAGACAAAAAAGTTCTTTTATCAGTCCACACAATGCTTTGACAAAAGAATGAGTATACATTTCTATTATACTCAAAAATACTGACTGCATACTGAATGGAAACAGCTTAGATGAAGTTCCCACATGACTTGTTTGGAAGTAGTTTCATGCTTCTGCTCATTGAGAGAAAAAAGTTGTCATCTCAGTGCACACAATGCTCTGACTTCAAAGTAATGTACATTTCAATTTTACTCAAAACTACTGACTGGAAAGGTAATGGAAACACCTTTGGTTTACTTCTCACATAATTCTGAGTTGTTTGAAAGTTGTTTCATGCTTCTGATCCTCAAGACAAAAAAGCTGTTTTCTCAGAGCATACAATGCTCTGACATTACAGCAGTATATATTTGAATTTTACTCAAATCTACTGAATGCAAACCTGATGGAAACACATTGGGTTTACTTCACACATGATTCTGAGTAGTTTGAAAGTAGTTTCATGCCTCTGCTCATCAAGACAAAAAAGTTCTTTTCTCAGTCCACACAATGCTTTGACAAAAGAATGAGTATGCATTTCTATTATACTCAAAAATACTGACTGCATACTGAATGGAAACAGCTTAGATGAAGTTCCCACATGATTCTGACTTGTTTGGAAGTAGTTTCATGCTTCTGCTCATTAAGAGAAAAAAGTTGTCATCTCAGTGCACACAATGCTCTGACTTCAAAGTAAATGTACATTTCAATTTTACTCAAAAGTACTGACTGCAAAGCTAATGGAAACACCTTTGGTTTACTTCTCACATGATTCTGAGTTGTTTGAAAGTTGTTTCATGCTTCTGCTCCTCAAGACAAAAAAGCTGTTTTCTCAGAGCATACAATGCTCTGACATTACACCAGTATACATTTGAATTTTACTCAAATCTACTGAATGCAAACCTGATGGAAACACATTGGGTTTATTTCCCACATGATTCTGAGTAGCTTGAAAGTAGTTTCATGCTTCTGCTCATCAAGACAAAGAAGTTCTTTTCTCAGTCCACACAACACTTTGACAAAAGAATGAGTATACATTTCTATTATACTCAAAAATACTGACTGCATACTGAATGGAAACAGCTTAGATGAAGTTCCCACATGATTCTGACTTGTTTGGAAGTAGTTTCATGCTTCTGCTCATTAAGAGAAAAAAGTTGTCATCTCAGTGCACACAATGCTCTGACTTCAAAGTAATGTATATTTCAATTTTACTCATAACTACTGACTGGAAAGGTAATGGAAACACCTTTGGTTTACTTCTCACATGATTCTGAGTTGTTTGAAAGTTGTTTCATGCTTCTGCTCCTCAAGACAAAAAAGCTGTATTCTCAGAGCATACAATGCTCTGACATTACAGCAGTATACATTTGAATTTTACTCAAATCTACTGAATGCAAACCTGATGGAAACAGATTGGGTTTACTTCCCACATGATTCTGAGTAGCTTGATAGTAGTTTCATGCTTCTGCTCATCAAGACAAAAAAGTTATTTTCTCAGTCCACACAATGCTTTGGCAAAAGAATGAGTAATAATTTCTATTATACTCAAAAATACTGACTGCATACTGAATGGAAACAGCTTAGATGAAGTTCCCACATGATTCTGACTTGTTTGGAAGTAGTTTCATGCTTCTGCTCATTAAGAGAAAAAAGTTGTCATCTCAGTGCACACAATGCTCTGACTTCAAAGTAAATGTACATTTCAATTTTACTCAAAAGTACTGACTGCAAAGCTAATGGAAACACCTTTGGTTTACTTCTCACATGATTCTGAGTTGTTTGAAAGTTGTTTCATGCTTCTGCTCCTCAACACAAAAAAGCTGTTTTCTCAGAGCATACAATGCTCTGACATTACACCAGTATACATTTGAATTTTACTCAAATCTACTGAATGCAAACCTGATGGAAACACATTGGGTTTATTTCCCACATGATTCTGAGTAGCTTGAAAGTAGCTTCATGCTTCTGCTCATCAAGACAAAAAAGTTCTTTTCTCAGTCCACACAACACTTTGACAAAAGAATGAGTATACATTTCTATTATACTCAATAATACTGACTGCATACTGAATGGAAACAGCTTAGATGAAGTTCCCACATGATTCTGACTTGTTTGGAAGTAGTTTCATGCTTCTGCTCATTAAGAGAAAAAAGTTGTCATCTCAGTGCACACAATGCTCTGACTTCAAAGTAATGTACATTTCAATTTTACTCAAAACTACTGACTGGAAAGGTAATGGAAACACCTTTGGTTTACTTCTCACATGATTCTGAGTAGTTTGAAAGTAGTTTCATGCCTCTGCTCATCAAGACAAAGAAGTTCTTTTCTCAGTCCACACAATGCTTTGACAAAAGAATGAGTATGCATTTCTATTATACTCAAAAATACTGACTGCATACTGAATGGAAACAGCTTTGATGAAGTTCCCTCATGATTCTGACTTGTTTGGAAGTAGTTTCATGCTCTGCTCATTAAGAGAAAAAAGTTGTCATCTCAGTGCACACAATGCTCTATCTTCAAGGTAATGTACATTTCAATTTTACTCAAAAGTACTGACTGCAAAGCTAATGGAAACATCTTTGGTTTACTTCTCACATGATTCTGAGTTGTTTGAAAGTTGTTTCATGCTTCTGCTCCTCAAGACAAAAAAGCTGTTTTCTCAGAGCATACAATGCTCTGACATTACAGCAGTATACATTTGAATTTTACTCAAATCTACTGAATGCAAACCTGATGGAAACACATTGGGTTTATTTCCCACTTGGTTCTGAGCAGCTTGAAAGTAGTTTCATGCTTCTGCTCATCAAGACAAAAAATTTCTTTTCTCAGTCCGCACAATACTTTGACAAAAGAATGAGTATACATTTCTATTATACTCAAAAATACTGACTGCATACTGAATGGAAACAGCTTAGATGAAGTTCCCACATGATTCTGACTTGTTTGGAAGTAGTTTCATGCTTCTGCTCATTAAGAGAAAAAAGTTGTCATCTCAGTGCACACAATGCTCTGACTTCAAAGTAATGTACATTTCAATTTTACTCAAAACTACTGACTGGAAAGGTAATGGAAACACCTTTGCTTTACTTCTGACATGATTCTGAGTTATTTGAAAGTTGTTTTATGCTTCTGCTCCTCAAGACAAAAAAGCTGTTTTCTCAGAGCATACAATGCTCTGACATTACAGCAGTATACATTTGAATTTTACTCAAATCTACTGAATGCAAACCTGATGGAAACACATTGGGTTTATTTCCCACTTGGTTCTGAGCAGCTTGAAAGTAGTTTCATGCTTCTGCTCATCAAGACAAAAAAGTTCTTTTCTCAGTCCGCACAATACTTTGACAAAAGAATGAGTATACATTTCTATTATACTCAAAAATACTGACTGCATACTGAATGGAAACAGCTTAGATGAAGTTCCCACATGATTCTGACTTGTTTGGAAGTAGTTTCATGCTTCTGCTCATTAAGAGAAAAAAGTTGTCATCTCAGTGCACACAATGCTCTGACTTCAAAGTAATGTACATTTCAATTTTACTCAAAACTACTGACTGGAAAGGTAATGGAAACACCTTTGCTTTACTTCTGACATGATTCTGAGTTATTTGAAAGTTGTTTTATGCTTCTGCTCCTCAAGACAAAAAAGCTGTTTTCTCAGAGCATACAATGCTCTGACATTACAGCAGTATACATTTGAATTTTACTCAAATCTACTGAATGCAAACCTGATGGAAACACATTGGGTTTACTTCCCACATGATTCTGAGTAGTTTGAAAGTAGTTTCATGCCTCTGCTCATCAAGACAAAAAAGTTCTTTTCTCAGTCCACACAATGCTTTGACAAAAGAATGAGTATACATTTCTATTATACTCAAAAATACTGACTGCATACTGAATGGAAACAGCTTAGATGAAGTTCCAACATGATTCTGACTTGTTTGGAAGTAGTTTCATGCTTCTGTTCATTAAGAGGAAAAAGTTGTCATCTCAGTGCACACACTGCTCTAACTTGAAAGTAATGTACATTTCAATTTTACTCAAAAGTACTGACTGCAAAGCTGATCGAAACACCTTTGGTTTACTTCTCACATGATTCTGAGTTGTTTGAAAGTTGTTTCATGCTTCTGCTCCTCAAGACAAAAAAGCTGTTTTCTCAGAGCATACAATGCTCTGACATTACAGCAGTTTACATTTGAATTTCACTCAAATCTACTGAATGCAAACCTGATGGAAACACATTGGGTTTATTTCCCACATGATTCTGAGTAGCTTGAAAGCAGTTTCATGCCTCTGCTCATCAAGACAAAAAAGTTCTTTTCTCAGTCCACACAACGCTTTGACAAAAGAATGAGTATACATTTCTATTATAGTCAAAAATACTGACTGCATACTGAATGGAAACAGCTTTGATGAAGTTCCCTCATGATTCTGACTTGTTTGGAAGTAGTTTCATGCTTCTGCTCATTAAGAGAAAAAAGTTGTCATCTCAGTGCACACAATGCTCTATCTTCAAGGTAATGTACATTTCAATTTTACTCAAAAGTACTGACTGCAAAGCTAATGGAAACACCTTTGCTTTACTTCTCACATGATTCTGAGTTGTTTGAAAGTTGTTTCATGCTTCTGCTCCTCAAGACAAAAAAGCTGTTTTCTCAGAGCATACAATGCTCTGACATTACAGCAGTATACATTTGAATTTTACTGAAATCTACTGAATGCAAACCTGATGGAAACACATTGGGTTTACTTCCCACATGATTCTGAGTAGTTTGAAAGTAGTTTCATGCCTCTGCTCATCAAGACAAAGAAGTTCTTTTCTCAGTCCACACAATGCTTTGACAAAAGAATGAGTATGCATTTCTATTATACTCAAAAATACTGACTGCATACTGAATGGAAACAGCTTTGATGAAGTTCCCTCATGATTCTGACTTGTTTGGAAGTAGTTTCATGCTCTGCTCATTAAGAGAAAAAAGTTGTCATCTCAGTGCACACAATGCTCTATCTTCAAGGTAATGTACATTTCAATTTTACTCAAAAGTACTGACTGCAAAGCTAATGGAAACACCTTTGGTTTACTTCTCACATGATTCTGAGTTGTTTGAAAGTTGTTTCATGCTTCTGCTCCTCAAGACAAAAAAGCTGTTTTCTCAGAGCATACAATGCTCTGACATTACAGCAGTATACATTTGAATTTTACTCAAATCTACTGAATGCAAACCTGATGGAAACACATTGGGTTTATTTCCCACTTGGTTCTGAGCAGCTTGAAAGTAGTTTCATGCTTCTGCTCATCAAGACAAAAAAGTTCTTTTCTCAGTCCGCACAATACTTTGACAAAAGAATGAGTATACATTTCTATTATACTCAAAAATACTGACTGCATACTGAATGGAAACAGCTTAGATGAAGTTCCCACATGATTCTGACTTGTTTGGAAGTAGTTTCATGCTTCTGCTCATTAAGAGAAAAAAGTTGTCATCTCAGTGCACACAATGCTCTATCTTCAAGGTAATGTACATTTCAATTTTACTCAAAAGTACTGACTGCAAAGCTAATGGAAACACCTTTGCTTTACTTCTCACATGATTCTGAGTTGTTTGAAAGTTGTTTTATGCTTCTGCTCCTCAAGACAAAAAAGCTGTTTTCTCAGAGCATACAATGCTCTGACATTACAGCAGTATACATTTGAATTTTACTCAAATCTACTGAATGCAAACCTGATGGAAACACATTGGGTTTACTTCCCACATGATTCTGAGTAGTTTGAAAGTAGTTTCATGCCTCTGCTCATCAAGACAAAAAAGTTCTTTTCTCAGTCCACACAATGCTTTGACAAAAGAATGAGTATACATTTCTATTATTCTCAAAAATACTGACTGCATACTGAATGGAAACAGCTTAGATGAAGTTCCCACATGATTCTGTCTTGTTTGGAAGTAGTTTCATGCTTCTGCTCATTAAGAGAAAAAAGTTGTCATCTCAGTGCACACAATGCTCTGACTTCAAAGTAATGTACATTTCAATTTTACTCATAACTACTGACTGGAAAGGTAATGGAAACACCTTTGGTTTACTTCTCACATGATTCTGAGTTGTTTGAAAGTTGTTTCATGCTTCTGCTCCTCAAGACAAAAAAGCTGTATTCTCAGAGCATACAATGCTCTGACATTGCAGCAGTATGCATTTGAATTTTACTCAAATCTACTGAATGCAAACCTGATGGAAACAGATTGGGTTTACTTCCCACATGATTCTGAGTAGCTTGATAGTAGTTTCATGCTTCTGCTCATCAAGACAAAAAAGTTATTTTCTCAGTCCACACAATGCTTTGGCAAAAGAATGAGTAATAATTTCTATTATACTCAAAAATACTGACTGCATACTGAATGGAAACAGCTTAGATGAAGTTCCCACATGATTCTGACTTGTTTGGAAGTAGTTTCATGCTTCTGCTCATTAAGAGAAAAAAGTTGTCATCTCAGTGCACACAATGCTCTGACTTCAAAGTAAATGTACATTTCAATTTTACTCAAAAGTACTGACTGCAAAGCTAATGGAAACACCTTTGGTTTACTTCTCACATGATTCTGAGTTGTTTGAAAGTTGTTTCATGCTTCTGCTCCTCAACACAAAAAAGCTGTTTTCTCAGAGCATACAATGCTCTGACATTACACCAGTATACATTTGAATTTTACTCAAATCTACTGAATGCAAACCTGATGGAAACACATTGGGTTTATTTCCCACATGATTCTGAGTAGCTTGAAAGTAGCTTCATGCTTCTGCTCATCAAGACAAAAAAGTTCTTTTCTCAGTCCACACAACACTTTGACAAAAGAATGAGTATACATTTCTATTATACTCAATAATACTGACTGCATACTGAATGGAAACAGCTTAGATGAAGTTCCCACATGATTCTGACTTGTTTGGAAGTAGTTTCATGCTTCTGCTCATTAAGAGAAAAAAGTTGTCATCTCAGTGCACACAATGCTCTGACTTCAAAGTAATGTACATTTCAATTTTACTCAAAACTACTGACTGGAAAGGTAATGGAAACACCTTTGGTTTACTTCTCACATGATTCTGAGTTGTTTGAAAGTTGTTTCATGCTTCTGCTCCTCAAGACAAAAAAGCTGTTTTCTCAGAGCATACAATGCTCTGACATTACAGCAGTATACATTTGAATTTTACTCAAATCTACTGAATGCAAACCTGATGGAAACACATTGGGTTTACTTCACACATGATTGTGAGTAGTTTGAAAGTAGTTTCATGCCTCTGCTCATCAAGACAAAAAAGTTCTTTTCTCAGTCCACACAATGCTTTGACAAAAGAATGAGTATACATTTCTATTATACTCAAAAATACTGACTGCATACTGAATGGAAACAGCTTAGATGAAGTTCCCACATGACTTGTTTGGAAGTAGTTTCATGCTTCTGATTGAGAGAAAAAAGTTGTCATCTCAGTGCACACAATGCTCTGACTTCAAAGTAATGTACATTTCAATTTTACTCAAAACTACTGACTGGAAAGGTAATGGAAACACCTTTGGTTTACTTCTCACATGATTCTGAGTTGTTTGAAAGTTGTTTCATGCTTCTGCTCCTCAAGACAAAAAAGCTGTTTTCTCAGAGCATACAATGCTCTGACATTACAGCAGTATACATTTGAATTTTACTCAAATCTACTGAATGCAAACCTGATGGAAACACATTGGGTTTACTTCACACATGATTCTGAGTAGTTTGAAAGTAGTTTCATGCCTCTGCTCATCAAGACAAAGAAGTTCTTTTCTCAGCCCACACAATGCTTTGACAAAAGAATGAGTATACATTTCTATTATACTCAAAAATACTGACTGCATACTGAATGGAAACAGCTTAGATGAAGTTCCCACA
This sequence comes from Mobula birostris, assembly GCF_030028105.1. Classification (NCBI taxonomy): domain Eukaryota; kingdom Metazoa; phylum Chordata; class Chondrichthyes; order Myliobatiformes; family Myliobatidae; genus Mobula; species Mobula birostris. Next base: position 366,632 of record NW_027277864.1, read on the forward strand.
TGATTCTGACTTGTTTGGAAGTAGTTTCATGCTTCTGCTCATTAAGAGAAAAAAGTTGTCATCTCAGTGCACACAATGCTCTGACTTCAAAGTAATGTACATTTCAATTTTACTCAAAACTACTGACTGGAAAGGTAATGGAAACACCTTTGCTTTACTTCTGACATGATTCTGAGTTATTTGAAAGTTGTTTTATGCTTCTGCTCCTCAAGACAAAAAAGCTGTTTTCTCAGAGCATACAATGCTCTGACATTACAGCAGTATACATTTGAATTTTACTCAAATCTACTGAATGCAAACCTGATGGAAACACATTGGGTTTACTTCCCACATGATTCTGAGTAGTTTGAAAGTAGTTTCATGCCTCTGCTCATCAAGACAAAAAAGTTCTTTTCTCAGTCCACACAATGCTTTGACAAAAGAATGAGTATACATTTCTATTATACTCAAAAATACTGACTGCATACTGAATGGAAACAGCTTAGATGAAGTTCCAACATGATTCTGACTTGTTTGGAAGTAGTTTCATGCTTCTGTTCATTAAGAGGAAAAAGTTGTCATCTCAGTGCACACACTGCTCTAACTTGAAAGTAATGTACATTTCAATTTTACTCAAAAGTACTGACTGCAAAGCTGATCGAAACACCTTTGGTTTACTTCTCACATGATTCTGAGTTGTTTGAAAGTTGTTTCATGCTTCTGCTCCTCAAGACAAAAAAGCTGTTTTCTCAGAGCATACAATGCTCTGACATTACAGCAGTTTACATTTGAATTTCACTCAAATCTACTGAATGCAAACCTGATGGAAACACATTGGGTTTATTTCCCACATGATTCTGAGTAGCTTGAAAGCAGTTTCATGCCTCTGCTCATCAAGACAAAAAAGTTCTTTTCTCAGTCCACACAACGCTTTGACAAAAGAATGAGTATACATTTCTATTATACTCAAAAATACTGACTGCATACTGAATGGAAACAGCTTTGATGAAGTTCCCTCATGATTCTGACTTGTTTGGAAGTAGTTTCATGCTTCTGCTCATTAAGAGAAAAAAGTTGTCATCTCAGTGCACACAATGCTCTATCTTCAAGGTAATGTACATTTCAATTTTACTCAAAAGTACTGACTGCAAAGCTAATGGAAACACCTTTGCTTTACTTCTCACATGATTCTGAGTTGTTTGAAAGTTGTTTTATGCTTCTGCTCCTCAAGACAAAAAAGCTGTTTTCTCAGAGCATACAATGCTCTGACATTACAGCAGTATACATTTGAATTTTACTGAAATCTACTGAATGCAAACCTGATGGAAACACATTGGGTTTACTTCCCACATGATTCTGAGTAGTTTGAAAGTAGTTTCATGCCTCTGCTCATCAAGACAAAAAAGTTCTTTTCTCAGTCCACACAATGCTTTGACAAAAGAATGAGTATACATTTCTATTATTCTCAAAAATACTGACTGCATACTGAATGGAAACAGCTTAGATGAAGTTCCCACATGATTCTGTCTTGTTTGGAAGTAGTTTCATGCTTCTGCTCATTAAGAGAAAAAAGTTGTCATCTCAGTGCAGACACTGCTCTAACTTGAAAGTAATGTACGTTTCAATTTTCCTCAAAAGTACTGACTGCAAAGCTGATCGAAACACCTTTGGTTTACTTCACACATGATTCTGAGTTGTTTGAAAGTTGTTTCATGCTTCTGCTCCTCAAGACAAAAAAGCTGTTTTCTCAGAGCATACAATGCTCTGACATTACAGCAGTATACATTTGAATTTTACTCAAATCTACTGAATGCAAACCTGATGGAAACACATTGGGTTTACTTCACACATGATTCTGAGTAGTTTGAAAGTAGTTTCATGCCTCTGCTCATCAAGACAAAGAAGTTCTTTTCTCAGTCCACACAATGCTTTGACAAAAGAATGAGTATGCATTTCTATTATACTCAAAAATACTGACTGCATACTGAATGGAAACAGCTTTGATGAAGTTCCCTCATGATTCTGACTTGTTTGGAAGTAGTTTCATGCTTCTGCTCATTAAGAGAAAAAAGTTGTCATCTCAGTGCACACAATGCTCTATCTTCAAGGTAATGTACATTTCAATTTTACTCAAAAGTACTGACTGCAAAGCTAATGGAAACACCTTTGCTTTACTTCTCACATGATTCTGAGTTGTTTGAAAGTTGTTTTATGCTTCTGCTCCTCAAGACAAAAAAGCTGTTTTCTCAGAGCATACAATGCTCTGACATTACAGCAGTATACATTTGAATTTTACTGAAATCTACTGAATGCAAACCTGATGGAAACACATTGGGTTTACTTCCCACATGATTCTGAGTAGTTTGAAAGTAGTTTCATGCCTCTGCTCATCAAGACAAAAAAGTTCTTTTCTCAGTCCACACAATGCTTTGACAAAAGAATGAGTATACATTTCTATTATTCTCAAAAATACTGACTGCATACTGAATGGAAACAGCTTAGATGAAGTTCCCACATGATTCTGTCTTGTTTGGAAGTAGTTTCATGCTTCTGTTCATTAAGAGAAAAAAGTTGTCATCTCAGTGCAGACACTGCTCTAACTTGAAAGTAATGTACGTTTCAATTTTCCTCAAAAGTACTGACTGCAAAGCTGATCGAAACACCTTTGGTTTACTTCACACATGATTCTGAGTTGTTTGAAAGTTGTTTCATGCTTCTGCTCCTCAAGACAAAAAAGCTGTTTTCTCAGAGCATACAATGCTCTGACATTACAGCAGTATACATTTGAATTTTACTCAAATCTACTGAATGCAAACCTGATGGAAACACATTGGGTTTACTTCACACATGATTCTGAGTAGTTTGAAAGTAGTTTCATGCCTCTGCTCATCAAGACAAAGAAGTTCTTTTCTCAGTCCACACAATGCTTTGACAAAAGAATGAGTATGCATTTCTATTATACTCAAAATACTGACTGCATACTGAATGGAAACAGCTTTGATGAAGTTCCTCATGATTCTGACTTGTTTGGAAGTAGTTTCATGCTCTGCTCATTAAGAGAAAAAAGTTGTCATCTCAGTGCACACAATGCTCTATCTTCAAGGTAATGTACATTTCAATTTTACTCAAAAGTACTGACTGCAAAGCTAATGGAAACACCTTTGGTTTACTTCTCACATGATTCTGAGTTGTTTGAAAGTTGTTTCATGCTTCTGCTCCTCAAGACAAAAAAGCTGTTTTCTCAGAGCATACAATGCTCTGACATTACAGCAGTATACATTTGAATTTTACTCAAATCTACTGAATGCAAACCTGATGGAAACACATTGGGTTTATTTCCCACTTGGTTCTGAGCAGCTTGAAAGTAGTTTCATGCTTCTGCTCATCAAGACAAAAAAGTTCTTTTCTCAGTCCGCACAATACTTGACAAAAGAATGAGTATACATTTCTATTATACTCAAAAATACTGACTGCATACTGAATGGAAACAGCTTAGATGAAGTTCCCACATGATTCTGACTTGTTTGGAAGTAGTTTCATGCTTCTGCTCATTAAGAGAAAAAAGTTGTCATCTCAGTGCACACAATGCTCTATCTTCAAGGTAATGTACATTTCAATTTTACTCAAAAGTACTGACTGCAAAGCTAATGGAAACACCTTTGCTTTACTTCTCACATGATTCTGAGTTGTTTGAAAGTTGTTTTATGCTTCTGCT